>NC_134522.1:31116208-31426068 GCF_027942865.1 Odontesthes bonariensis | reverse complement strand
GGTGTCCCAACTGAGCTTCATTTTTGCTGTGCATGACAGTTCAATCGGATTGTTTTTTGATAAGGTTTTGATATTGCTTAATCATAACCGAACAGAAAAAAAGTTCCCGTACACGTGCATCAATAACATAGCATGCTAAGCTAACACAACGAAAGTCCTCGGTCGCAAAAACAAAAGAAAGCAAACCCTCCAGTCCCAGCGGTCTGGGTACAACTTCAGACTCAAACAACTTCAGTGTTTCTTTTTGAAAAATGGCATCAACCTCATTCGTGGCTGTATTTTGGTCGCAGCATCAAGCTTACAGCACTATGGTCATTTTGAAAAGTAATTACATTTCAACTATAGCCAATTTCAGCAAACCCTATCTGAAGAGGTACAATGCCACTTGTAGACACAGCAGGTTTGTATAGTTTAAGAGAAACAAAGCTAACACATCTCACACATAAAATTAAATAAGCTGAGCCGAACTTACCTTCAACTTTTCTGTGGATCCCAGTAGGCTGAATGCGGCCAGTTTCTTCTGCAAGGTAGCTGGGTCACGATGAAGTGCTGCCTCAGCCAATCAGAGTGGCGTTGACCGATTCAAATGTTAACGGTCGTGTTCCAACAGTCTAACTTCTCTTCAGGTAAAACTTGCATTTTTTTTTGTGGAATAAGAGTGGGTTTGCCCAGCTCACAGTAAACCCACTTTTACCCATAGTTTCAACAAAAGTGGGCCAAGTGTGTTTCTTTATATGTGGGCCACTTTAGGCTCACATCCGGATTACTTGACGCTCACTTGCCGGATTTCGGCCAAAACTGGCCCAAATATGTTTCAACAAAGGTGGGCCAAGTATGTTTCTTCATTTGTGGGCCACTTTAGGCTCACACCCGGATTAGTCGTTGCTAACTTGCCATATATCAGCCAAAGCTGGGCCGTATCCGTTTTGTAATATTTGGCCCAAATGTAGCATTTACTACATGGGCCACTTTAGGCTCACATCTGTTTTGTCCGGGCCAGAAGAATGCCTACAGTGCCGGATCGTTGCCTCAAGTGGCCCACATCCGCATGCTATCTGGGATGCGTGCCGCCGCCTCATAGGCCCTCGACAGCAAATCATCCGTAACCTGGCACTGGGGGCGAGGACACCTCGCCTCCTGTCTCAGAGCCTCATCGGGTGAGACGATCAGGGCGGCTATAGTGGGCTCAACCGCTGGCATGCGGTCCAGGCCGAACTTGGATGCGTCCTGCATGGCTGCCAGGGTCCGAGCATCAGCTGTCAGACGGGTAGGGGCCCTAGGGTCCCTCCAGAATGTCTGTAATTCCCTCAGATACTCTTCTGATGGAGGCACAGTTAATTCAGCGGGGGGTGAGGAGTGCCTGAAAAAGGCACTGGCCGAAGCTGGCTGAGCCTGCTGCACATCCAGCTGCAGCCTGGCTAGAGCCGTACGAATGGCGGCTCCCATAGAGCAGTCCTCGATACCACCGGCAGAGCTACGGGCTGAAGAAAGGGAGCCCGCTGCAGAGGGACGGGAGGCTTCGTCTCCCAGGAACACGCCTGACGCGTAGTCCTGAAACATAGTAGCCGAAGCTGCTATGGAAAACGCATCCTGGCTGGGTTGCCCCAGCCCCAGGTTGGAGGGCCAGGAGGAGGGACTTCATGCTGTCAAGCTCCGCTGTCAGCTGATCCATTCTGGAAGTAAGCCCAGACCCCTTAGCCCTCTTCCCGGAGGTGGGGCCTGCAGTCTCAGCAGGCCGACGCCGGGGTCGGCTAGACCGAACCGGGGCCAGCCGCTGGTCGGGGGTCAACTGGGGAGACAAGGGAGGGCCCAACAGGCGCTCTACCTCAGCCAGCCTAGCAGCTCTGACAGCATGAGGCAAGATACCACAGTTCATGCAGGACTCGTCTGAAAGACCCTGCCTAAGATGTCCGAGGCCAAGGCACGAGGGACACAGATCATGGCTGTAGTGATTAAAACAGGTTGAGTTTCCATATTTCCTTTGGTTCCATTATTCTTTAAACTTTTCCCATTTTGTTCACTTCCTTGACTGCAGAGAATGCAATGGACTTGACGCGTGAAAGGACGAGGATACAGTATTGTTTTTCCTTAATGATGAGTGGTTGGTTTAATAAACAAAAAGGGTAACATAAACTTGTAAATGTAAACTTGTAAATGTAACAAACAAAAAGCAGAGTTCAGTTCCATGCAATGGGGGTTGGCTTGGCTTGATGCAACCGGCCGCGTTCAGGCTGGCACAGTCGCGCGCGCACAGGCTCGTCCACGCTCACGGTCAATGACTGTTTGGCCTTGCACCCCTGCAGCCCCTGGGCCGCGTCACCACACCATCTTAAGTAGCAGTCCAGCTGCCACCTACAGGGAATAATTATGACACCACACTAACAAGGTGCAATTAGTGTCCAGCTTGAAACACAAAATTTGGTCCAACTTCAAATATAAATCTTAATCTAAATCTTAACATAAACATTTTCAGGAGCTCTTATATGAAAACAATAAATCAAAAGAATGGCTCTTACAATGGCCATCCTCAAGCTGTAGAGGAGCCATACAGGCCGAGCAGGAGTGGTTGTCATCCATGTTGGGACCACCAGCTCTATATATATATATATACACAATATATGTGAAATATGTATGTAATTATTAATCCAGCTATAGATGGATTCTGGGAGAGGGGGGCAGCAAACGCCGCCTTCACTGACAACCAACTATAGGCCCAGGAGAGGGGCTGTTATGTTTTCTTTCTTTTTTTTTATTATTTTTTTTTTAATACTTATCTATAGATGAATGCTGGGAGAGGGAGCCGCAAACCGTGCCTTCACCGACAATCAACTATAGGCCGCCTGTGCTGGGAGCAGGGGGTGCACACGCCGCCGTCACCAGGAGAGGGGCTATTGCTGTATTTATACACTGTCTATAGGTGGATGCCGGGAGAGGGAGCCGCAAACGGTGCCTTCGCCGACAACCACTATAGGCCACCTGTGCTGGGAGCGGGGGGCGCACGCGCCGCCGTCACCAGGAGAGGGGCTAGTGCAAGTTCTATTAGCTATAGGTGGATGCCGGGAGAGGGAGCCGCAAACGGTGCCTTCACCGACAACCACTATAGGCCACCTGTGCTGGGAGCGGGGGGCGCAAACGCCGCCTTACACCAGGAGAGGGGCAGAACAATAGCAGCAACAAAGAAAAAACCGGCACAACCGAGTTGGCCGCTTTAACATAGGCAGGTCACAGATGCCGGGAGAGGGCTAGCAATTAGCCTTCGCCAACAACGTAACTAGAAACAGACTGTTACTCACGTGCGGCGGCACAGCACCGGGAGAAGGAGCGAGCACGCTGCCTAGACCGGCGCTTGTAACAGCTGGCAGTACACTTCATCAGCCGAGGAAAAAACAAGGTTACAGACCTCTCGGCAGAGTTCGTTGCGGTCTTTGAAGGGCGAGCAGCTCGCAGCTTTGACGGGACGTCGCGAGACCACCAGCAGCGAACAATGAAGTAATAAAATGGTTTTGGAAATTCGTCTCGTATGCAGACGCGGTAATACCTGCGAGCGAGAAGATGAAAGGAACCGATCTGCTGATGTTGCCGGAAGATATAGGCTCTCCGGGGTCAGCAGGGGGTCACGAGTGACTTTGTTGGTATAAACACTCGACCTGCGCATGCGTGAGATGTATCATTCAGTGCTTGAAAGCACCGCCTCTGGCGGTCAGTAAGGATGAAATAGAACTACTTTACGGTCAGTTGAATCAAAATTTGAAGTGAATTTTGAAAATCTTTGGCACCACGTCCTCTGAAATAATCCTATATCTGAAGGAGAATAGGACAATATTCCCCTGCCAGACTTTCACAGACTGTTGTCAAAAGAGTTTAATCAAAAAAAGGTTTCAGTCAGTGTAGTGACTATTTGTCTATGAAAAAATTAATAAAATAAAAATAAAAACTTTTGTCTTAAAGTTTATCAAGCTAAAATTAAACATAATTCAAATAGTTACTTGACGCACTGTGGGTTTCTGGTTTACGCAGTAAGAAGGTCCAAAAACGTCAAAATGTAGTTCATCGTGGGTTTAGTCCGACTTTGCAGGCAAAACAGAACAAGACGAGCTTTGCAGGATCCCTTCTTGCCTCTCCTGCTCTGATTCCCGTACTTGCTTCTGCTTGCCTCACCTGTTCACCCACTGATTGACGAACCGACAACTGAAACTGCTAACTGGTAAAAAATCAAAAATCATGTGACCACCCAAGTGCGCCCAGAGCTCCCTAAAACCCAAGTATTTATGTGAAACGCCCATTTCCCAAACAAAAAAATTAATTAAATTAATTACAAACCAATTTATTCTAAACAACTTAAATTAAACAAAAATGTTAATTATCAACCAAAAACTAAGCAAATAATATAAAATAAATCTAAATTCTATGGCTTAAAGCAATACTATGTTTCTATATATTTCTACCTTAAAATAACAGTTTGAAAAAATTGTGCGGCTAGAATGAGTTTTAATATTACGATTGGCCTGTCTCCTATGCCCTTTGGGGGTCTGAGTTGGAATAACTGCGCTATGTAACTTTGCTGGACCGGCCCGGGAGCTGAGCGGAAGTACTTCGACTTGCTTTCTGGCACACCTACCGCAAAAACAAATAGACCCCTCTCATGCTCCCAGGTATAAGGCTAAGCTAGCGCAACATTGTCAGTACGATCATCATGGCAGAGCCACCAAAGAAACAGAAGAAGACGTTGACTGATGAAGCAAGGAAGAGAAAGAGAGAGGCAGTGTTTTTCTTGATGATGAACCTGCAGATAAATGAGAGATTAAGAAGAGGATAGAAAAATAGAAATGTCTTTAGTCTGCAGATGCCTCCAGAAGCAGACAGAGTTTCGTCACTGGCCTCCCCAACACACTGGTTTTGGTCTGAAGTTGCACTGAACGAACCAAGCCTCGTGCATCAGCTTTGACTGTCAGGACTCTCCCCATCTGCCAACATCCTCTGGGTGCAGTCGCATCCGCAATGCAAGGACAGCTGCAGTGAGCTCCAGACGACGGATGGTGGTCTGCTTGAGGGGAGCGACTCTGGCCTTTCCAAGAAGGAATACTAGATGCACATGATGCTCACTGTGTAATCTTAAATATGATACTGTGCCGTATCCGACTTGGCTGGCATCAGAGAAGTGGTGAAGCTGTGCTGTAACAGGACAAAACTCTTAAGATTTAATGCAGCGATCCACTTCAAACTCAGAGATCCTCTTCAGATCATCCAGCCAGTCAGTCCATTGTTTAGAGAAATGATGGTGAACAACATCATCCCAGCCTAGTTTTCTCCTGCAAAGCTCTTGTAGAAGAAGTTTGGCAGTGATGATGAAGGGAGCGAGAAATCCCAAGGGATCATACAATGAGCTCACTACTGACAGTATTCCCCTTCTTGTGTGAGACCACTCTGGAAGTGAAGCTTTGAATTTAAAGGCATCACTTTGAATGCACCACTGTAAGTCAAGTGCCCGCTCCATTGGAAACTCCAAATCCAGTTCCAGTATTTCCAGTGTTTAAATTGGCTTTTGTCAAGTGGGGGAGCCCTTCACTCGCAGTGGTCAATGTCACGAAACATTTCTATTATGTGAATACACTGCTACTAACACACCGTTAATTCACATTATGTGTTCTTTATTAGTCACAACAATAACATAACTTTAAAGGTGCACCGTGTAATATTTTTAGCAGTTTCTTTCCAGAATTCATGCTGCCCTTTCACAATTTTTACCTTTTTCACAAATACTTACCACCACCACCATCAGATTCTAAGTATTTATCATGACTGGGAAAATTGCACTTTTCATACATGAAAAAATTCATCTTCTCCATGTCTACCATTTTGAATTTCTAGAAATAGACATTTTTAGCAGCTGGGCCTGCACTTACTCCTTTGCTGCTCCTGACAGTGGTACTGTTAAATGCATACAATATGATGGTTACCAATTCTAAACACAGGTTTTAGGAATTTATAATCCAATGTATTAAATATGGCTGTTTTTTTTTTTTGCCAAAATGACCTCAACATAACCCACTGAAAAAGTCCCTCAGTGTCCGCTTCATTGTCAGAGTTACAGCGTCTGAACAGAAAGTTAAATACCAATGTATGTGGGGGTGGTCCACTATAGCCTGGCGACGCCATCCTACGTACTTCCGCCCAAAGATTTTGGCTCCGCACATAGTCTGGCCAAATCCCCCTACCTCGGTTCGCTCAGTGTTTTGCCAATCAGCAAACAGTTGCGAGTGGTGACGCAGAACTCACGCGCGGAGTCCATTGTAGTCCATATAATTGTAGTTCAACCGCGGCGGAAATAAACATGGCGAAGGAAGAACGCTAGAAGCTATCCATGAAGTTGTCTCAACTCTGGAGATCATTACACAATTAAAACGAGAGCAAGAGGAATGCCTCGTCAATTTTGTCAGTGGCAAGGATGTCGTAGCTCTCCTTCCAACTGGCTTTGGGAAAAGTTTGATTTATCAAATGGTACCGGTATAATGAAAGCGGATGTGGGAAGCGTGATTCGTGAGCTAGAGCCTCGCGAGAGTAAGCATGACCCTCGGCGCATAACCAACGTCATTTCTAAACATTATGATTGGTTAAGGGAACTCCGTTACTCCAATGAATTTAAGTTGCTGGGTAAGGTCCCGCCCTCCATGGAAACGGATTCCTCTTGGGTTTTCCCAGACTGTTTGACAGAGTCAACAGTCGGCTTTCGCCCAGGCTAGGTCCACTATGCACTGGCTCACAAACTTGAATGTAGTTAAAATCAACATGAGCTACAGTACAGAATGAAAAAGAATTGAGCTATACCTAAAGACATTGTGGCACTGAATCCATTTGATGTTATTGTTTTTTTTTTGCTTCGCTTGTTAAGCGAAGCAAAAAAAAAAAAAAAAAAAGTCTTTCAAAAGCCTACCCTACCAACACTGCCATTTACCCCTTTACATTCAATTCAATTCAATTCAATTCATTTTTATTTATATAGCGCCAAATACAACAAATGTCATCTCAAGGCACTTAGATAGTAAGTCCAATTCAAGCCAATTGGCGGCGTTCATTCAAAGGATATCTGTTGGAACAGGGAAACACGAGTTAATGACCACAATAATATCACATATACGTAAAGAGAGTAAAGTGAGGAAAGGTGTGACAGATGAGTCCCCCCAGCAGGCTGGGCCTATAGCAACTTAACTATGGGATGTTTCAGGATTACCTGAGCCATCCCTATTCAAGGTAAACACAAGAAACTTGTGCTAACGAAAAAATAAATAAATAAAGGACCAGACTCAGTAAGTAATTCCCTATACTCCCTATATAGATCTGCTCCTCACACCACAACAACCATCTTTTTACAGCCACAAACTACCTCAGCCTCTCACCAACTGCACACCAGTCACAGCGGGGTGGGGATGCAAACCCTGGTTCGGGTAGGGGGAGAAATAAAAGAGGTAAGATAAGCGGGAATGGGATTCAAACCCTGGTTCGGGTAGGGGGTAACGAAAGTATAGAAGGTGCCAGAGGTGGAGGCAGGACAAGACACACTAGCAGATACGCAGACAAATTCACCTAAACAGTCCTATATTCACTAAAAATACCAGCAAAAACAAAGCCATACAACTCACTCTCACCAACTGCACACCAGTCACAGCGGGGTGGGGATGCAAACCCTGGTTCGGGTAGGGGGAGAAATAAAAGAGGTAAGATAAGCGGGAATGGGATTCAAACCCTGGTTCGGGTAGGGGGTAATGAAAGTATAGAGGGTGCCAGAGGTGGAGGCAGAACAAGACACACTAGCAGACACACTATCAGATTCAACAGACCTAACTATAAGCTTTATAAAAAAGGAAAGTTTTAAGCCTGGTCTTAAAAGTGGAAAGGGTGTCTGCATCCCGGACATTTACTGGCAGCTAATTCCACAAGAGAGGGGCCTGATAACTGAAGGCTCTGCCTCCCATTCTACTTTTAGAAACTCTGGGAACCTCAAGTAAACCTGCAGTTTCGGAACGAAGTGATCTGTTAGGAAAATATCTTACAATGAGATCTTTAAGATATGATGGAGCTCGGTCATTAAGAACTTTATATGTAAGGAGAAGAATCTTAAATTCTATTCTGAATTTAACAGGGAGCCAATGAAGAGAAGCTAAAACTGGAGAAATATGATCTCTCCTGTTAGTTCTCATCAGAACTCTGGCTGCAGCATTTTGGATCAACTGAAGGCTTTTCAGAGAATATGTGGGACAGCCCAATAATAAAGAATTACAGTAGTACAATCTTGAAGTAACAAATGCATGGACTAGTTTTTCTGCATCACTCTGAGACAAGATGTTCCTGATTTTAACATTATTACGAAGATGAAAGAAGGCAGTCCTATAAACCTGTTTCATATGCGAGTCAAATGATAAGTTCTGGTCAAAAATAACTCCAAGGTTCCTCACTGTAGAACTAGAAGCCAAGGAAATACCATCTAGAGTAACTATATAGCTAGACAATTTCTCCCTGAAACGCTCAGGTCCAAAGATAACGACTTCAGTTTTGTCTGAATTTAGAAGCAGACAGTTCTGAGTCATCCAGGTCTTTATGTCTTTAAGACATGCTTGTAGTCTGACCAACCTATTGGGTTCATCTGGTTTTATAGATAAGTACAGCTGAGTATCATCAGCATAGCAATGGAAATTTATGCCATGCTGTCTAATAATGTTACCTAATGGAAGCATGTATAAAGTGAAAAGAATCGGTCCAAGCACAGAACCCTGAGGAACTCCATGACTTACTCTGGTGTGTGAGGAAGATTCTTCATTTACAAGAACAAACTGAAATCTATCAGATAAATATGACTTAAACCAGCCTAATGCAGTTCCTTTAATCCCAATAACATGTTCAAGTCTGTGTAATAAGATACTGTGATCGACCGTATCAAATGCAGCACTGAGATCCAACAGGACAAGCACAGACACAAGTCCGCTATCAGAGGCTAAGAGGAGATCATTGGTAACTTTCAGCGGTGCAGTTTCTGTGCTATGATGCACTCTGAATCTTGACTGAAACTCTTCAAACAGATTATTTCTGTGTAAGTGATCACAAAGCTGAGCTGCAACTATTTTTTCAAGAACTTTAGACATAAAAGGGAGATTGGATATAGGTCTATAATGAGCTAACACTTCTGAATCAAGAGTAGGTTTTTTAAGTAAAGGTTTAATTACAGCAACCTTAAAAGTCTGAGGTACATATCCTGTCAACAAAGACAGATTGATCAAATCCAATATGGAAGTGTCAATTAATGGGAAAACCTCCTTGAACAGTCTGGTTGGGATTGGGTCTAAAACACAAGTTGATGGTTTAGAAGAGACTATTGCTGTTGTTAGTTCAGAGAGATCAACTGGGCAGAAGCCATCTAAATACAAAACAGGTTCTAAAGATACTTCTAAAGCTGCTGTACTTGATGATACATCACTGATAATAGTGGGAAGGACTCCATAAATCTTCTCTCTGATAGAAACAATTTTATTACTAAAGAAGCTCATGAAATCATCACTACTGAGAGTTAAAGGAATAACTGGCTCAGCAGAGCTCGGACTCTTAGTCAGACTGGCTACAGTGCTGAAAAGAAACCTGGGATTATTCTTATTCTCTTCTATCAATGATGAATAATAAGCAGTTCTAGCTTTACGAAGGGCTTTCTTATACATTGTTAAACTATCTTTCCAGACTAACTGAGACTCTTCTAAATTAGAGGAACGCCACTGTCTCTCCAGCTTTCTTGCAGTCTGCTTTAAAGCACGCAGCTGTGAATTATACCAAGGAGCCAACCTCTTCTGACTGATTACCTTCCTTTTCAGAGGGGCAACATTGTCCAGTGCTGTACGCATTGAAACTATAGTGCTGTCAACAAGAGAGTCAAGTGTTGCTGGAGTAAAGTTTAGGTAGTCGTCCTCTGTCATATCTGCACATGGCAGTGAAGAAAAGGATGATGGAATTAATTCTTTAAATCTGGTTACAGCCTCCTCTGATAGACACCTTCTATATGTAAATTTCTTCTCAGAAACTGTATAGTCAAGTAATGTAAACTCAAAGGTTATCAGAAAATGGTCAGATAAGACAGGGTTATGAGGGAACACTGTTAACTGTTCACTCTCAATGCCATAAGTCAGAAAAAGATCAAGGGTGTGATTAAGGCAGTGAGTTGGTCCCTGAACACTCTGAGAGTCCAATATAGAATTAAAGTTCATATTCAGGCTGTCATTTTCAACATCTACATGAATATTAAAGTCACCCACTACAATGACTTTATCTGTACTCAGCACTAACTGGGATAAAAACTCTGAGAATTCAGACAGAAACTCAGAATAAGGGCCAGGTGGACGATACACAACAACAAACACAAGAGGTTTCTGTGACTTCCACTTTGCGTGGGAAAAACTGAGAATCAGAGATTCAAAAGAGCTAAAGCTAATCTTGGATCTGGGACTGATTAGTAACCCTGATCTGAAGATAGCTGCCACTCCTCCTCCTCTGCCTGTGGTTCGAGGAACGTGAACATTTAAACAGTCACAGGGAGTTGCTTCATTAATGCTAACATGATCTTCCTGCTGCAGCCAGGTTTCCGTAAGACAAAATATATCAATATGATGATCACAAATCAACTCATTCACTAACAGAGACTTCGAAACCATGTGTGCTGAAGTAGGCTACCACTCAACCTTTTCATTAGAATAACTCATTTGTAACGAATAACGAAGTTTAGCGACCTGATAACTTTGGCCAAACTCATAGGATTGGGAGTCGAGCACGCTATCCAGTCTGGTGGTTGTCTCACTAGCAAGAGATAAGTTTGCTAGTTTCCATACTCAAAGCTACGTTGCAGCAGGCATTCGTTCAATCAGTTAGCCAACCTTTTTTTTTTTTTAAAACATTCTGATGTGATATTTAACTCGCAAGAAGATACAGCACAGACAGCTACCAACTGCAAACGCGTTTCACTCAGAATGACACGACTTAATGAGAAAATCTCGGACTCGCATGTTGCACTGCCTGCCTGGCTGATTGAATAACGCTAACTGTGATGTCATGGCTCTGCACATGTGCACAGTGCTGTAATTCACCTAAACTGTCAGGGTGTGTGGGTGGAAGGGAGGACACGGATGCGGACTTACAAAAAATAAAGTAGGTTTATTTAACAAAAAACAAAGTACAAACAAAAGGCGCGGCTAAGCCGGATTCAGAAAACGTGACTGTGGAAAACAAACAAAAATATTTGGCAAGGAATAAATAAATACTTAGCTTGACAAAAACTTGGAAAACGTGGTAATCATGGGAAGCAGGAATCGTGGCACGGGTTACAAACTGACATCAAACAAAGATCCGGCAAACTGACAGGGGAGGCAGGAAACTAAATAAGGAGTGAGAGTGATGGGAGAGTGAGTGCAGCTGAGGGAAAAGACACAGGTGAACTGAGTGAACTTAATTAACAGAGTGCAGGGAAACTACAATGGTAAAAACTAAACATGGAGTGAAAACAAAAGCATAACCTACACATGAAAACTAAAAATGAGTCCCTGGGCGTGACAGAGCCCCCCCCTCAAGGGGTGGATCCCAGACAACCCTTAAGAAGTTTGAGGGTGGGAGGGAGGGGCTCGAAGCCGGTCAGGCTGGGGACCAGAAACGGGCATGTGGTACCGGCTTCGGGCAGCAGGAGGCAGTGGTCTGGCGGACGCCCAGACCGCAGACAGCGTGACAGGAACCGGCGGTCGCCCATACTTCCGTCGGCGTGGCGGCAGGAGACGGTGGTCTGGCGGACGCCCAGTCCGCAGTCGGCGTGGCAGGAACAGACGGCGGTCCAGCGGACGCCCGGATCCCCGATGACGTGGCAGCAGGCGGTGGTCTGGTTGGCACCCAGACTTGCGTCGGCGTGGCGGCAGGAGGCGGTGGTCCGGCGGACGCCCGGACCCCCGATGACGTGGCAGCAGGCGGTGGTCCGGTTGGCACCCAGACTCCCGTTGGCGCGGCGGCAGCAGGCGGTGGTCTGGAGGACGCCCAGACCCCCGATGGCGTGGCAGCAGGCGGTGGTTCGGTTGGCACCCAGACTTCCGTTGGCGCGGCGGCAGCAGGCGGTGGTCTGGAGGACGCCCAGACCCCCAATGGCGTGGCAGCAGGCGGTGGTCTGGTTGGCGCCCAGACTTCCGTTGGCGCGACGGCAGCAGGCGGTGGTCTCGAACAGGTGAGTCCATGGGCTGGGGCCCCATGGGCTCTGAGGCTTTGTCGGGCCCTGCCACCTCGTGGTCAGGCCCAGCGGCCTCCTGGTCGGGTTCGGGGTCAGGCCCGGAGACCTCTTGGTCGGGTTCGGGGTCAGGCCCGGAGGCCTTTTGGTCGGGTTCGGGGTCAGGCCCGGAGACCTCTTGGTCGGGTTCGGGGTCAGGCCCGGAGGCCTTTTGGTCGGGTTCGGGGTCAGGCCCGGAGGCCTTTTGGTCGGGTTCGGGGTCAGGCCCGGAGACCTCTTGGTCAGGTTCGGGGTCAGGCCCGGAGGCCTTTTGGTCGGGTTCGGGGTCAGGCCCGGAGGCCTTTTGGTCGGGTTCGGGGTTAGGCCCTGTGGCCTCTTGGTCAGGCCCTGCGGCCTCTTGGTCAGGCCCTGCGGCCTCGTGGTCAGGCCCTGCGGCCTCTGTGGCTTCTTGGTCAGGCCCTGCGGCCTCTGTGGCTTCTTGGTCAGGCCCTGCGGCCTCTTGGTCAAGCCCTGCGGCCTCTTGGTCAGGCCCTGCGGCCTCTGTGGCCTCGTGGTCAGGCCCTGCGGCCTCTGTGGCTTCTTGGTCAGGCCCTGCGGCCTCGTGGTCAGGCCCTGCGGCCTCTGTGGCTTCTTGGTCAGGCCCTGCGGCCTCTTGGTCAGGCCCTGCGGCCTCGTGGTCAGGCCCTGCGGCCTCTGTGGCTTCTTGGTCAGGCCCTGCGGCCTCTTGGTCAAGCCCTGCGGCCTCTTGGTCAGGCCCTGCGGCCTCTTGGTCAGGCCCTGCGGCCTCTTGGTCAAGCCCTGCGGCCTCTTGGTAAGGCCCTGCGGCCCCTGTGGCTTCTTGGTCAGGCCCTGCGGCCTCTTGGTCAGGCCCTGCGGCCTCTTGGTCAGGCCCTGCGGCCTCGTGGTCAGGCCCTGCGGCCTCTGTGGCTTCTTGGTCAGGCCCTGCGGCCTCTTGGTCAGGCCCTGCGGCCTCTTGGTCAGGCCCTGCGGCCTCGTGGTCAAGCCCTGCGGCCTCTGTGGCTTCTTGGTCAGGCCCTGCGGCCTCGTGGTCAGGCCCTGCGGCCTCTGTGGCTTCTTGGTCAGGCCCTGCGGCCTTGTGTTCAGGCCCTGCGGCCTCTGTGGCCTCTTGGTCAAGCCCTGCGGCCTCTTGGTCAGGCCCTGCGGCCTCTGTGGCTTCTTGGTCAGGCCCTGCGGCCTCTTGGTCAGGCCCTGCGGCCTCTGTGGCTTCTTGGTCAGGCCCTGCGGCCTCTTGGTCAGGCCCTGCGGCCTCGTGGTCAGGCCCTGCGGCCTCTGTGGCTTCTTGGTCAGGCCCTGCGGCCTCGTGGTCAGGCCCTGCGGCCTCTTGGTCAGGCCCTGCGGCCTCTGTGGCTTCTTGGTCAGGCCCTGCGGCTTCGTGGTCAGGCCCTGCGGCCTCTTGGTCAGGCCCTGCGGCCTCTTGGTCAAGCCCTGCGGCCTCTTGGTCAGGCCCTGCGGCCTCGTGGTCAGGCCTTGCGGCCTCTGTGGCCTCTTGGTCAGGCCCTGCGGCCTCTTGGTCAAGCCCTGCGGCCTCTTGGTCAGGCCCTGCGGTCTCTGTGGCTTCTCGGTCAGGCCCTGCGGCCTCGTGGTCAGGCCCTGCGGTCTCTGTGGCTTCTTGGTCAGGCCCTGCGGCCTCGTGGTCAGGCCCTGCGGTCTCTGTGGCTTCTTGGTCAGGCCCTGCGGCCTCTTGGTCAGGCCCTGCGGCCTCTTGGTCAGGCCCTGCGGCCTCTGTGGCCTCTTGGTCAGGCCCTGCGGCCTCTTGGTCAGGCCCTGCGGCCTCTGTGGCTTCTTGGTCAGGCCCTGCGGCCAAGTGGTCAGGCCCTGCGGCCTCTGTGGCTTCTTGGTCAGGCCCTGCGGCCTCGTGGTCAGGCCCTGTGGCTTCTTGGTCAGGCCCTGCGGCCTCGTGGTCAGGCCCTGCGGCCTCTGTGGCCTCTTGGTCAGGCCCTGCGGCCTCTGTGGCTTCTTGGTCAGGCCCTGCGGCCTCTGTGGCTTCTTGGTCAGGCCCTGCGGCCTCTTGGTCAAGCCCTGCGGCCTCTTGGTCAGGCCCTGCGGCCTCTGTGGCTTCTTGGTCAGGCCCTGCGGCCTCTTGGTCAGGCCCTGCGGCCTCGTGGTCAGGCCCTGCGGCCTCGTGGTCAGGCCCTGCGGCCTCTGTGGCCTCTTGGTCAGGCCCTGCGGCCTCTTGGTCAAGCCCTGCGGCCTCTTGGTAAGGCCCTGCGGCCCCTGTGGCCTCTTGGTCAGGCCCTGCGGCCTCTTGGTCAGGCCCTGCGGCCTCGTGGTCAGGCCCTGCGGCCTCTGTGGCTTCTTGGTCAGGCCCTGCGGCCTCTTGGTCAGGCCCTGCGGCCTCTTGGTCAGGCCCTGCGGCCTCTTGGTCAGGCCCTGCGGCCTCTGTGGCCTCTTGGTCAGGCCCTGCGGCCTCTTGGTCAGGCCCTGCGGCCTCTGTGGCTTCTTGGTCAGGCCCTGCGGCCTCGTGGTCAGGCCCTGCGGCCTCTGTGGCTTCTTGGTCAGGCCCTGCGGCCTCGTGGTCAGGCCCTGTGGCTTCTTGGTCAGGCCCTGCGGCCTCGTGGTCAGGCCCTGCGGCCTCTGTGGCCTCTTGGTCAGGCCCTGCGGCCTCTGTGGCTTCTTGGTCAGGCCCTGCGGCCTCTGTGTCAGGCCCTGCGGCCTCTGGGTCAGGCCCTGCGGCCTCTGTGGCTTCTTGGTCAGGCCCTGCGGCCTCGTGGTCAGGCCCTGCGGCCTCTGTGGCTTCTTGGTCAGGCCCTGCAGCCTCTGTGGCTTCTTGGTCAGGCCCTGCGGCCTCTTGGTCAGGCCCTGCGGCCTCTTGGTCAGGCCCTGCGGCCTCGTGGTCAGGCCCTGCGGCCTCGTGGTCAGGCCCTGCGGCCTCTGTGGCTTCTTGGTCAGGCCCTGCGGCCTCGTGGTCAGGCCCTGCGGCCTCTGTGGCTTCTTGGTCAGGCCCTGCGGCCTCTGGAACGGCTGGGGCCGGGGCCAGCTCTGGAACGGCTGGGGCCGGGGCCAGCTCTGGAACGGCTGGGGTACTGGACTGGGATGCTGGAGTGGTGAGGGAGGATGTGTACAGCGCAGCTACCTTCTGTGGCTCAATGCCAAAGATATCCAGCATAGCCGCGCGCTGTACACACCTCACCTATGCCCAGATGGGTGTCACTCCTGACATGTGCTGGAAGACCTGCTTTTGTAAAAAAAAACTCAATTAGGTCATTGGCAGCGTTCAGTTTCTCCCAGGAGGTGCTGCCCGATCCTGAGCGGCACCAGAAGTCCCCAACCAGGTCCCAGAAGGCTGAGTAGTCCGCCGCGTCCATTATCTGGCCGGATCTTTCTGTCAGGGTGTGTGGGTGGAAGGGAGGACACAGATGCGGACTTACAAAAAATAAAGTAGATTTATTTAACAAAAAACAAAGTACAAACAAAAGGCGCGGCTAAGCCGGATTCAGAAAACGTGACTGTGGAAAACAAACAAAAATATTTGGCAAGGAATAAATAAATACTTAGCTTGACTAAAACTTGGAAAACGTGGTAATCATGGGAAGCAGGAATCGTGGCACGGGTTACAAACTGACATCAAACAAAGATCCGGCAAACTGACAGGGGAGGCAGGAAACTAAATAGGGAGTGAGAGTGATGGGAGAGTGAGTGCAGCTGAGGGAAAAGACACAGGTGAACTGAGTGAACTTAATTAACAGAGTGCAGGGAAACTACAATGGTAAAAACTAAACATGGAGTGAAAACAAAAGCATAACCTACACATGAAAACTAAAAATGAGTCCCTGGGCGTGACACAAACTTGCTTTTATTTTCAGCGTAATTATTGACAAACCTTCCTGACAATTGTAATATTCTAAGAAGACTTGAAAAATGAATTTAATCACATTAAACTTATTTTTTTTTTTTTAAATATTGTAACGACCCAGAATTAAGGTAAAAGCACACGGACTGGCTTGTTTCCTCCTCTCCCTGTCAATCACTGGACCGCAGGTCATGTCACTCAGGTGTGGGCTGGTGATTGGGGGAGAAAAGTGGGCGTGGGCCAGTTTTGGTGCTCTCCTGGGGTTGGTTGCGGAGCCGGACTGAGACTCACCCGTGTTCTGTGATTGTACTGCGAGTGTAAAACTCAATAAAGTGCAGTTCGGCAATCGCCGGTCTCAGAGCCTCTGTGGAGTCATTACAATATGAACACTGGAGCAGGCGGAGCGGAGCTCCATTTGCCGGTCCGTCCGAAGTGAGGAGGCGGAGCTGCGCTCCGGAGCGCTCCGCCCCAATTTAAACCCTGAGTATTTCCTTTACTTTGATGTTATCTGAAAGTGTTTGCAGCACCGCATGACTATTACTGAGCCACTTGGAGAGCTTAAATCCTCCTTTATTGCAAAGAGCTGACAAATCCTGGGCAAATTTTATTGCTTCCTCTTCTGTAGGCAAAGATTTTAAGCAGTCATCCACATAAAAATGATGCTTGATTGTACTGACCACTTCATCTGGGAACTGCTGAGCATTGTCTTCCGCTGTTCTTCTCAATGCATAATTTGCACAGCTCGGCGAGGAGACTGCTCCAAACAGATGTACTGTCATCCCATATTCTTGTGGAACTTGTGATGTGTCACCATTCGGCCACCAGAGGAAACGAAGAAAGTCTCTATGTTTCTCTGGAACATAGACCTGGTGAAACATAGCCTGAATATCTGCCATAACTGCAATTGGCTCTGAAGCGCACAATTCAATTCAATTCAATTCATTTTTATTTATATAGCGCCAAATACAACAAATGTCATCTCAAGGCACTTAGATAGTAAGTCCAATTCAAGCCAATTGGAGTTCAATTAATTAATAATAATCATAATTCATAAAATAATCCAATTCGTTCATATAGAGCCAATTCAAAAACAATTTCCTAGCTAAGAAAACCAACAGATTACACTGAAAACTTTTTGTTTTTCGGGCCAATCTCCCGTCCTGAGCGTGCCTGAGGCGACTGTGGAGAGAAACGACTCCCTTTTAACAGGAAGAAACCAGACTCAGGAAGGGTGGCCATCCGCCTCGACCAGCTGGGGTTTGAGAAGACAGAAAGGGGGGGAGAGGGGGGGGGGGGGGGGGGGGGGGCGCGGCGGCAGCACTGTAACACCATTCAAAGGATATCTGTTGGAACAGGGAAACACGAGTTAATGACCACAATAATATCACATATACATAAAGAGAGCAAAGTGAGGAAAGGTGTGACAGATGAGGCCCCCCAGCAGTCTAGGCCTATAGCAGCTTAACTATGGGATGTTTCAGGATTACCTGAGCCATCCCTATTCAAGGTAAACACAAGAAACTTGTGCTAACGAAAAAATAAATAAATCTCATGAATCCCTTTTTGTGAAGTATTCCTGCCACGCAAAATGGACATTTACATCAGCACCAAAGTAAAAACAAGAACTTTTAAGTGAGTACTTCAGAGCAGCTGTCCTCGTATGCAAAATAAAAATAGTGATACCAGTGAACGGAATGGAGTTTTATCTACACTGAAACAAGAGCCACCACTGTAGCCTTATACTCCCTATATAGATCTGCTCCTCACACCACAACAACCATCTTTTTACAGCCACAAGCTACCTCAGCCTCTCACCAACTGCACCCCAGTCACAGCGGGGTGGAGATGCAAACCCTGGTTCGGGTAGGGGGAGAAATAAAAGAGGTAAGATAAGCGGGAATGGGATTCAAACCCTGGTTCGGGTAGGGGGTAATGAAAGAATAGAGGGTGCCAGAGGTGGAGGCAGAACAAGACACACTAGCAGACACACTATCAGATTCAACAGACCTAACTATAAGCTTTATAAAAAAGGAACGTTTTAAGCCTGGTCTTAAAAGTGGAAAGGGTGTCTGCTTCCCGGACATTTACTGGCAGCTTATTCCACAAGAGAGGGGCCTGATAACTGAAGGCTCTGCCTCCCATTCTACTTTTAGAAACTCTGGGAACCTCAAGTAAACCTGCAGTTTGGGAACAAAGTGCTCTGTTAGGAAAATATCTTACAATGAGATCTTTAAGATATGATGGAGCTCGGTCATTAAGAGCTTTATATGTAAGGAGAAGAATCTTAAATTCTATTCTGAATTTAACAGGGAGCCAATGAAGAGAAGCTAAAACTGGAGAAATATGATCTCTCCTGTTAGTTCTCATCAAAACTCTGGCTGCAGCATTTTGGATTATCATCAAGAACTCCCATAACTGAGTTGGTTAGGTCAGGTCCTTGGAACAGCTGGGAGTTCATTGAGGTCCCCTTGAATGTTACAGCACTGTCAAACACAACTCTCAGTTTGCCTTTTCTGGGATGATAAACACCATGGTGGGGTAGATACCACACTTTTCCCTCACTCCCCACTAAGTGATCATCAGGTACAATTTCAGCATATCCATTATATATCATGTCATCCATAAATGCAATGTAATCTTTCATGAAGGTGGTGCTCTTGTCAAACTTTCTTTTCAAACTTGTAAGACGTTGCTCTGCAATACAGCGATTGACTGGCAAAATGGAATTTCCATCTTTAAAGGGCAAGTCAATACAATAATGTCCATTGATTAATTGTGTTGTATTGTTCATGATATTCATAAACTTGATATCTTCTCTGGACATTTCAATCTGCTCTTGGGATGTTTTTTCATTGAAATCATGATTATATTGTTCAATCAACATTTTTTTCAGATGTTCAACAGAAATCCTGTTTGTAGTGAAAGCATAGCAGCCTGTTCTGTTCCTTTCACTCCGAAGGGGACCATTGATGACCCATCCAACTCTGGTCCAAACTGCGTATGGGCCTTCATCCTGACTGTTTATCAGCTTCCACGGCTCCATTACTTTAGGTGCATCTGTGCCAATGAGCAAATCTACATCGGCATCTATATTGTGGAGCTTGATACTTTGCAGGTATGTACGGTGGCCGGGACCCGCCATTGCTGCAAATAAAAGTAACGCTGCAAACAAAAACAAAATCTACTGCAAATAAAAGAAACGCAGCGACAAAGAAAAGAAACGCTGACGCTGCAAATAAAAAGAAACGCCACTGGAAATAAAAAGAGCCACAACGGAAGTGGATAATCGGGGACTGCTTTTGCCGATGCACCTGTGTGAGGAGAAGAAACGAGGAGTAATCACTGGGAAACGAATGAGAAAGTAAGTGAAAATGTTAGTGTTTAATGTCGCTACGTGTGTTATGTCCATGGGTTTCTACTTTAGATGTATACACTCTTGTTTTTCTATCTGAGACGGAGGAACAAACACAAATACACAACTGTTGCAGGTGCAGGTCATTAGTTTACTGCTTGAAGAGTTCACCGCATACACTCTTATGTGTATGCACTACCCCATGGCACAGCGCCCACCCGTGGGGTGGCATACATAATGCAATCCACATACATCACAACGTGTGCTTTTAATGTGTTATTTGGTTAGGCTTTGTAGCCCCAGGTTTAAAATTGAACTGGAGGATGCTAGTGTGTTGTTAGCTTCGGCTAACACGGAGAGACCACTAACGAGAGGAGAATCGAGTTCGGTAACTTTACTCGAATATGCAGCAAAACACAGATATTATGTAGGCTACCACCACACGCTCTCTCTCTAGAGCAGTGTCTACCCCAGACAAAAACAACTAACAAGTAACAACCATGGATGTATTATATGGTAACAACAGGTACTGACAGCCCGGAACGAAAAAAACCTGTATTTCAGCCATGCAGTGTTTTTAAATATGAAACCTGATTTAATATTTCTTTACTCTGAATTTACTTGGACAGCTATCGTAGAGGATGAGTATTATTTGGCAGGGAAGATGATTGGTGTCCCAATTTTCTGTCACAGGATCTTGTCAGCTACATTTCAGGGCAGACCCGTTTCAAGGCATCTGTAGGAGACATTACAGATGAGGAGATAGGGAAAGTCCTACAAGAGGTATGAGGATACTCGATAGAAGGGTGTGAAACTCTAGAATAAGAGTGAAGACAAATTTTTGTCCACTTAAACCATTCTTTCTAATTATCCTTCTGGCATTACCATTTTTTATAATTACTTATATTCATATTTGAAATGTGTGGTACTCTATTGTCTCTTCTTTTAGATTCAGAATGCACCCTCATTGGAAATCCTTCAGGACTTGATGGTACAGAACAGCGCCATGTTGCAGACTGCTGGGTGCTTCAGGCATGTTAGGTCATGTGAAGAAAGAAAACAGATTGTGTAATGGACTCATGTCATGAGTTTTAGGTCAGGTTTTTGTTTATAGTTGATGTCTTAGTTTAGTTTTTTTCTCATGTTTTAGGTTCAGGTCTTGATTAGTTTCATTCACGTCACTTGTTTCCATCAGCTGCACTCATTAGTTCCCCACAGTATTTAAGTTCCCTGTTTTCTTTCAGTCCTTGTGAGATTCTTTCCATCACCCTCCATGCCACGCCACGCCATGCCAAGCCACAAAGTTAAGTCCTTTGTTCCATAGTATGCCAAGTGTTTTGTTTTGTTGTACTTTTTCCACAGTTCAGGTTTTTCTATCCGGCTCAGCCGCGCTTTCCTTTGACACTTTGTTTTTTGTTAAATAAATCAAGTTTTCTTTTGAAAATCCGCATCCGTGTCCTCCCTTAAAAACCCCCACCTGACAGAAGAATCTCACCACCATGGACGCGGCGGATTACGCAGCCTTTTGGGAGCTGGTCGGGGATTTTTGGTGCCGCTCGGGACTGGGCAGCACCTCCTGGAGAAAGCTGGAAGCTTCAAATGACGTTTTGGACTTCTTTTCTCAGAAGCAGGTACTCCAGCACATGCCAGGGGCGTCGGCTATTTGGGAGGAGGTCAGGACTGTGCAGCGCACTGCCTCGCTGGAGGTTTTCGGCTTGGAGCCAGAGGAGGTGGCTGCGCTGTACAGCTCCTCCTCCTCCTTACCTGCACCGCAGCCCCAGGACCCAGCCGTCCCAGAGCTGGCCCCGGCCCCAGCCGTTCCAGAGCTGGCCCCGGCCCCAGCCGTCCCAGAGCTGGCCCCGGCCCCAGCCGTCCCAGAGCTGGCCCCGGCCCCAGCCGTTCCAGAGCTGGCCCCGGCGCCTGAGCTCGTCACAGAGGCCGCGGGGCCTGAGCTCGTCACAGAGGCCGCGGAGCCCGAGCAAGCCACAGCCACAGAGGCCGCGGGGCCCGAGCAACAGCCACAGAGGCCGCGGGGCCCGAGCAAGCCACAACCACAGAGGCCGCGGGGCCCGAGCAAGCCACAGCCACAGAGGCCGCGGGGCCCGAGCAAGTCACAGAGGCTGCGGGGCCCGAGCAAGTCACAGAGGCCGCGGGGCCCGAGCAAGTCACAGAGGCCGCGGGGCCCGACCAAGTCACAGAGGCCGCGGGGCCCGACCAAGCCATAGCCTCAGATCAGCCCATAGCCACAGATCAGCCCACAGATCAGCCCACAGCCATAGCCACAGATCAGCCCACAGCCATAGCCACAGAGCAGCCCACAGATCAGCCCACAGATCAGCCCACAGAGCAGCCCACAGAGCAGCCCACAGAGCAGCCCACAGACTACTGCTTTCGAGCCCCTCCCTCCCACCCCCAGATATTGGGGATGTCTGGGATCCATCCCTTAAGGGGGGGGCTCCCCCCTCGCCGTCGGAGGTCTGGGGGCCCACCAGACCACCGCCTTCTTCTGCTATGTCGCCGGATGTCTGGCCGCCTGCCAGACCACCGCCTCCTGTTGCCACGTCAATGGATGTCTGGCCGCCCGCTATACCACCGCCTCCTGCTGCCACGTCGTCGGGGGTCTGGGTGCCCCGCAGACCACCGTCTCCTGCCACGCCATGGGAAGTCTGGGCGTCCGCCAGATCACCGTCTCCTGCCACGCCATGGGAAGTCTGGGCATCTGCCAGATCACCGTCTCCTGCCGCCCGAAACCGGTATGAGCTGCATGCCTGGTTGGCCACTGCAGGCCACAGTTCAGGTTTTTCTATCCGGCTCAGCCGCGCTTTCCTTTGACACTTTGTTTTTTGTTAAATAAATCAAGTTTTCTTTTGAAAATCCGCATCCGTGTCCTCCCTTAAAAACCCACAACATTGACAGATTGTAGAGGAGTACCTGAAGTGGTACATCATCCACAGGAACAGCACTGCAATCGAGAGGTAGGTTTCCGTATTTCATTGTTGTCACTGAAATAATTATGAAAAAATGTGTTGCTGTTGTCCCATTTGCTTACTTCTACACGATACGCATGTAACTTCACATGAATATTTTAATTGTATTTTAGATTCAAGGCTGGACTTGAAAGTCTGCAGTTTCTGACAGCTCTGCAGCAGCATCCAACGGTCTTAACCCCTGCTCTTTGTCATGCCGATGTGAAGCTGTCTGCTGCAGAGATGGAAAAACTGTTCCAGCCTGAACTTAGTCAACAGGGAAGCAACAGGAGGGCTCAGGAAGAGAAAGCTATGACTTCCTGGGCAGACTATCTTCTCGATTGTGAAGGTTGTCAAGTTCCAGTGTATGGGGCGGTCGGTGGCGTAGTGGGTTAAGCAGCTGCCCCATGTATAGAGGCTATAGTCTTCACTGCAGCTGGCCCTGGTTCAAGTCCCGCACCAGATGGCCCTTTGCTGCATGTCTTCCCCATCTCTCTGCCCCCAGCTTCCTGTCTCTCTCTCTCCAACTGTCTATCCATTAAAGCCCTAAAAAATATATATATAAAAAAAAAACATTCCAGTGTTGATGTAGATAGTATTTACTGTCAGTTGATTTCAATGCTCTCTACTTTTAGAAGATGCCAGCTCTGTGACCTTGGAGGAGGTGTTAATGTTCGCTTCAGGTGTGCCATGTGTGCCTCCTGCTGGCATGAGTCCTCTGCCACGTCTTCAATTCCTATGTTCTACAACATCAACATTCCCAATGGCGAAAACCTGTGCCAACATTTTAAAGCTTCCTCTTTTGGACACTTATAGTGCCTTCAAAGCCAACATGGACATTGGCATCAAGAATTCCCCCGGCTTTGGGTGCTTTTAGACCCAGAAATTTACTTGTGGTAAAAGTTAATGTTGCCACAGAAACTCTCAAATCTCTCTTACTCAGTGCATTAAAACTACACTAGTGAGTGAGACTGTGTCTATTTTTCATGGCAGATTTGTGATATTTGTTATATATTTTATAGCAGTTATGTTGCATATTCAAACGTAAGTTATTTTTTTTTTAAATATTTTTGTTTTGTATTGCACATACATTGCATACAACACCACACATTTTTATTGTATTATTATTTGATATCAGGAATGTGCTTGCAGCTTAAGCTTGCTTCTATAATAAAAAATGCCAAACTACAGACTGTTCTTTTTTGTTTCAAAGATTTCTTTTCAGGCATGGACAACTTTATTAGAGACAGGAAATAACATGAGAGAAAGGAAAATGACATATGGCAAATACATAAAAAGGTTTGTTTTGGTGTTGTTACAACACAAATATGTCCCTAAATGTTTTACAGACCGGACATGTTTTTCAGGGTGATGTAGTTCTCTACAGTTGATTCCCACTGCAAAGGAGCTCTTAGACCACTCTGTCGTTGCAGTTCTCCAAAGAGAGTTTCATGCTCATCCCCACTAGGAGTTGCTGGCACTAGTGTGATGCTGGTAATGTGGTTCAGGGTTTGGGCAGATGCTGGGAAACTCAGACCTGCCAACCTTGAAAGAATTTTATGAGTACCCCCCCCCGCCAAATGGGACCATGAACTCCAAAGTAACAACACAACTAAGCATCTAGCACGATATCGGAGTTTCATTATTACGGACGATGGAAGATTATGGATGGACCGAGGCAAGGCCATCTCTCCCGGTAACATTCTAGAAACCTTTGTGGTTTCTTGACTCTCTTTTCAGGCGGTTCCGCCATGGCATATCACGCAAGCCTAGTTTTGGTCAGAAATTAATTTTGTAAGAATATGGTGAAACGTGACGGTTACCATTGCAACACACATATCGAAATAGATTAACCTTATAAGTTTGACAAGAGCTTAACAACAGCATTGGGTTAATATTGGGCTAACTCAACGTCTTAATTTTACCTTTTATCGGCGACCGCGGGGACTGGCTGTGTAATCTTAGCACAGCATTCACTCAGCGAATGTCTGTAGATGGGCTCTGATTCACTGTAGCCTACTGATTAAGCCACTGAGGCGCGAAGCTAAGCAAGGCAGGGCGGGGTAAATGGGTGAAAATGAAGCACTCTGATTGGACGACAGCACTCTTACGCGCAGATCTCTGTGGCTCTGTAGCTCAGCGGCAGTGGCAACTTCAGTGAGAACTTGAAACTGAAACTGACGAAATGCGAGATCACACAATATGCGTATTTTAGAACATAAAATCGTACTAGGTCAAAATGCGTGCCCGCTACGCAAAATGCGTACATGTTGGCAGGTCTGGAAACTGCAATTGCTCCCATCAAACCTAAGAACAAGAACAGAAAATTGTTCACTGTAGTTTTCCTGTTACGTTTTAGCATCAGGGTCATTCCAATTATCTCCAGAGTTTCTTACAGGACAAGGATGCAGAGACCCAAAGACAAGCTATGATCTTGGGTTAAATTAAGCATCAAATATTAGAGAAAGCACTACACATGAGGGAAGACTTTATTGGGAATTTTAATTTTTATAATCAAAATGTTACAAAATGTTTTCAAGTGCATTCGAGTACAGAAATTTTTGAGCACCACATTTTTTTTAGTTTTTTACAGCACCACACTCACACAATGATGGGTAGAAAGCAATAACAATAAATAAGGTGACTCGAGGAGGTGATATCCCCCCCCCCATACACCCGACGATGGCAGTGTCGTCGTTATTAGTAAATTATACAACTTAATCCAATATACCATAAGGAAAACTCTTTCATACTCACCTTTGAGGTACGTGATACATTGCCTCTGGTTTACCAGATGGGCACCTGGATTGGTGAACAGGACGAATGGTGTGAGTATTCCACTACAGCTTGTATTCATCCAGCTCTTTCTGCAGGACTCCCAGGAAGCAGTATCGTACCAACTTTGTGTGTGCAGGGCTGCCATTGAAAAGATGCCTCTCTCAAGTCACTAAACAGATCCATCAAAAATTGGCTCCTAGATAGAAAACACAGATTTTACTCATCTAGGTCATCATTCTTCAAGAGGAAATAGGATTTGAGAAATAATATAAATGCATACAGCAAATACAATAATCCAGGGTCAAGTAAAACATAAATGAATTAAAAGTGACAAAAACCTTTGTTTCCGGAAGTAGGACCACCAGCTTTCAATCCGCTGGTTGGACGTTGAAGTGCCATACATGTGGCTTTTAGCTCCTGCAAAGTCATCTGTATGCTCTGACTTCAAGGTACAGTGAAGGGCGGCCATTATTCCATTTTCAGTGCCGCTTTGGAAAAACTCCATGCTCAACAACACAGTTGATGTAGTTTTGAGCAATTACTGAAGGGTCGTTGTTGGTCTTTCCACAATTCAGCCACATCATTTTTCTGGAGAAGCCATCATTGCAGCCACTTATGGCAATTCCAAAAGGTTTTAATTTATCATACCCATCAATGTGCCAGGTTTCGTTTGGTCCCATTGAATGATATGCTCTTCGAACAAATCTACATCTGCAGCGCTTCTCTGTTCCACATGGATCCAGCTCTGCCATTAGGCGCATCACATCGTCTCATCTGACGACAAGAGAGTGTTTCTGTTTCAGAATCTGCCACATCGCTCTATACCCTAAAAGCTGGCCTGATCCCTTTAGCTCCTTGGAAATAGCTGCCTGCACAGTAGATATTGGAGTGTAGTTGATCCTTCTGGTCAGGCCTGCTTCTTTTAGTCTTCTTTCTAGATTGCAAAAACTGACTGATATGTTGTGTTTGGTTTTCAGAAAGTCGACTATTATTTCATAACTATGGCCCTCTGTGAAATATCTTTGGATAAGTTCATCCACTGAAGTACTAGCTTCAGGACCTGAGGGGGTAAGGACAAGGGAGTAACTTTGATTTTGACATTGGTGGGGACATAAAAGTGCATTTTTTTTTTTTTTTGCATTACCAATCATAAGTTAATGGCATGCAGATGCTATATGTTAACGAGCCATCCTAATTTTTAGGGAGTTGGTCTTTAAATCACAGGGTTGCAAGCTCAAATCCCACGATTAGGCTACCTCTGTTTACACCTGGAGTGACCTTGAGCAAAACAACTAACCCAACAATTCTCCAGAGACTGTAACCAATAATGTGTTCTTATAAGTCGCTTTGGATTAAAAAAAGTCAGCTAAGTGTTATGCAATGTAACTCATATAATGCAGGGTATCTGCACATTTTTTATCAACAAATTTAATGACTTTTAAGACCTTTTTAAGACCTCTAAGAATAAAAATTAAGACCATTACCACGGCAAAAATATATATAAAAACTACACTCTAGGCTGTTCGGTGTTGAAAAAAAGTCCAGTGTGAAATGTGTGCTTCAGTGATACTGAATCATGTCAACATGATCGCATAAGATTTGAACGCACAAGGGAACACCACACACTACAGGACAATCGTGCCCGATTGTTACACATCTGCGAAGGAGCGTGTTTTCGCTGCCATTTGTCTGTCTGTTTGTCTGAGGCTCTGAGCAAAATAAATCCATAATTGAACATAATTTTCGAGTTATGTCTACTGTGCTTTTACAACTAGCAAAACGATTTTACTACCCAAGTGAACTTAAACCAGAACTTTGGACAACTCACGTGAAGCACAGACTGGTTTATGCAATAGTCAGCTGTCCATATATGGACAGTGACTTTGCAGCATAAACCACACGACAAAATCAAATTTCCTTCGGGATTAATAAAGTATCTCCAATCTAATCAAATAAATAAAAACGAGCACAGACCGCTCATACAGTCAATGGCACGTAGCCTACCCATAGAAAAAATACACACTCTCACACACATCATACAACCTGACTATCGACTGCTAACAACCATGATCAGTAACCTACACAAACCCAGACACATAATGGCTCGGCGGCCAGCAATCGGATAAACCAATGAAGTGAATCAATCCTGTGAAAGAATGAAAAGAAGTGAATGAAACCTGCACTCACCCATTATGAAGTTAACTCTGCCAGCCCTATAATCTTGTCCCTGCTCAGCCAACACCTTGACGTCAGGTATGTTCGGTAACATTACTGCGGCTAGCATTAGCAACTAGGCTGCTAGGCTTGCTAAATCGGTAAGCAGTAGGCTATCGGTAGGCTACAGAAGAAAGCTAGTCTTTTTAGCTACGTTATATTATCATCTTTCTTCTCGGCTATAAGTTAACCTTTGTTTACGGCCACTGGCCCTAACCTGACGCGCTAGCTGTCAAATCACCGGAAGTTTTCACCGGAAGTACTGGCACACACACAAAACGTCAGCGGTCGCCATATTGTGCACAGAGCGATAGAAAATCGTCTCTCCAGACATATCTTTCTTTCATTTCGCCCAGATGAAATTTAATGCCACTCTTCGAAAATCGGTGAAATTTAAGACATTTTAAGACCTTAAAAAAGTATTTTTTATTTAAGACTTTTTAATACTTTTTAAGGATCCGCGGAGACCCTGAGTAGGGGGCTGAATATTGGTAGGGACGTGACCCTAGCGTCCCTACTCAAAATTACGCCCTTGGGTAAGGAAAGGAAAGGAGGACATTATATTAGAGTCTAAATGATGAACTGCATAATAAAAATTTTCAATTTTTACAGAGAGTTGAATAAAAGATTGTTGAGATTATCATGTGTGGGTGACATGGTAGTTAGTTATTAGAGTTATTGAGGAATCAAGCTATTCAATGCACTCGTTAAAACTAATTGATTGAAAATGTCTTTCTACAGTGCAAAACATTCAATATTGTTGCATAGGACTTATTACTTTCACAAAAGTATTATAATTGTCACCTCGGGAATAAGTTACTTGATTAAGAGAGATTTTTTACAGGGATCAGTAGCGTACTAGACTAAGATGCTTTCTTAATTTTCCATGTCTTCAAATTCATTGTATTCCACATGCCTCTGTTATGGATTTCACCTTATGAATTTGTATATTCATGACTAACAGACAAATTATTCTCTGAAAAAAACATAGCAATCCATCATGTTTATTAAGAACCTCATTAACTGTCAGAACAAAATGTACCTTCATCTTGAAGACTCCTTAGGAACCTGACATTTCTACAGCATAATCCACAATATACCAGGACAGATGGAAGGTTCACCCCACAGAATGGACAAAACATGACCTGGAAAATGACAAGACAAGAGAAGAGGAAAGACAGTCAAGTTTAGGATTCAATCTGACATTATGGTACTTTCTCAAAAGTCCCTGGCCACCCCACAGAGCTTCAACTTCACATTCATCCAAATAGCTATTATTACTCGAGCTTTAGATTATTGTTAGCATGATTATTAATGATAAAAACAACAACAACAACAACGACAGTAGTAAGCTGCCGGAAGTATGTAGCCGTCAGTTGTTTCCACTCGGATGTGTTTTCGTTCCGGGCTGTCAGTACCTGTTGTTACCATATAATACATCCATGGTTGTTACTTGTTAGTTGTTTTTGTCTGGGGTAGACACTGCTCTAGAGAGAGAGCGGACTGGTGGGACGTCGGAATGTTGGGACGTCGGACTGTTGGGATTTCGGACTGGTGGGACGTCGGACTGGTGGGATTTCGGACTGATGGGATGTCGGTCTTGTGGGATGTCGGATTGTTGAGACGTCGGAATGTTGGGACGTCGGAATGTTGGGACGTCGGAGTGGTGGTACGTCGGAATGTTGGGACGTCGAAATGGTTGGGAGGTCGGTATGGTGGGATGTAGGAATGTTGGGATGTCAGAATGTTGGGACGTCGGAATGTTGGGACAACGGAATGTTGGGACGTCGGAATGTTGGGTCTTCGGAATGTTGGGACGTCGGAATTTTGGGACGTCGGATTGGTGGGATGTCGGAATGGTGGGACGTCGGACTTGTGGGATGTCGGACTGGTGGGATGTCGGAATGTCGGGATGTTGGGATGTCGGAATGGTGGGATGTTGGAATGGTGGGATGTCGGAATCTTGGGATGTCAGAATGGTTGAATGTCGGAATAGTGGAACGTTGTAATGGTGGAGTGTCGGAATCAAGGGATGTCGGACTGGTGGGATGTCGGAATGGTGGGACGTCGGAATGGTGGGACATCGGAATGTTGGGACGTCGGAATGTTGGGACGTCGGAATGTTGGGAATCTGGAATGTTGGGACGTCGGAATGGTGGGACGTCGGACTGCTGGGATGTCAGAATGTTGGGATGTCGGAATTTTGGGACGTCGGAATGTTGGGACTCCGGAATGTTGGGATTCCGGAATGTTGGGACGTCGGAATGTTGGGACGTCGGAATGTTGGGACGTCGGACTGGTGGGACGTCGGAATGTTGGGAAGTGGGAATGTTGGTACGTCGGAATATTGGGACGTCAAAATGGTGGGACATCGGTATGGTGGGATGTCAGAATGTTGGGACGTCGGAATGTTAGAACGACGGAATGTTGGGACGTCGGAATGTTGGGACGTCCGAATGTTGGGACGTCGGAATTTTGGGACGTCGGAATTTTGGGACGTCGGAATGGTGGGATGTCGGAATGGTGGGACGTCGGACTTTTGGGATGTCGGACTGGTGGGATGTCGGAATGTCGGGATGTTGGAATGTCGGGATGTTGGGATGTCGGAATGGTGGGATGTTGGAATGGTGGGATGTCGGAATCTTGGGATGTCGGAATGGTGGGATGTCGGAATAGTGGAACGTTGTAATGGTGGGGTGTCGGAATCAAGGGATGTCGGACTGGTGGGATGTCGGAATGTTGGGACGTCGGAATGGTGGGACATCGGAATGTTGGGACGTCGGAATGTTGGGACGTCGGAATGTTGGGAATCTGGAATGTTGGGACGTCGGAATGGTGGGACGTCGGACTGCTGGGATGTCGGAATGTTGGGATGTCGGAATGTTGGGACGTCGGAATGTTGGGACGTCGGAATGTTGGGATGTCGGAATGTTGGGACGTCGGAATGTTGGGACTCCGGAATGTTGGGATTCCGGCATGTTGGGATTCCGGAATGTTGGTATGTCGGAATGGTGGGACGTCGAAATGGTGGGACGTCATAATGGTGGGATGTCAAAATGATGGGAATTCATGTTTGGATGTCAGAATGGTGGGATGTCGGAATGTTGGGATGTCGGAATGTTGGGACGTCGGAATGTTGGGATGTAGGAATGTTGGGACGTCGGAATGTTGGGGTGTCGGAATGGTGGGACGTCGGAATGTTGGGATGTCGGAATCTTGAGACGTCGGAATGTTGGGACGTCGGAATGTTGGGACGTCTGAATCTTGGGATGTCGGAATGGTGGGACGTCGGACTGATGGGATATTGGAATGTTGGGATGTCATAATGGTGGGACATCGGACTGGTGGGATGTCGGAATGTTGGAACTCCGGAATGTTGGGATGTCGGAATGTTGGGATGTCGGAATGTTGGGACTCCGGAATGTTGGGATTCCGGAATATTGGTACGTCGGAATGTTGGGACGTTGGAATGTTGGGACTCCAGAATGTTGGGACGTCGGAATGTTGGGACTCCGGAATGTTGGGACTCCGGAATGTTGGGATTCCGGAATGTTGGTACGTCGGAATGTTGGGACTTTAGAATGTTGGGAAGTGGGAATGTTGGTATGTCGGAATGGTGGGATGTCGGAATGTTGGGACGTCAGAATGTTGGGACGTCGAAATGGTGGGACGTCATAATGATGGTATGTCAAAATGATGGGAATTCATAATGTTTGGATGTCAGAATGGTGGGATGTTGGAATGTTGGGATGTCGGAATGTTGGGATGTCAGAATGTTGGTATGTCGGAATGGTGGGACGTCGGAATGTTGGGACGTCTGAATGTTGGGATGTCTGAATGGTGGGACGTCGGACTGGTGGGATAACGGACTGATGGGATGTCGGTCTTGTGGGATGTCGGATTGTTGGGACGTCGGAATGTTGGGACGTCGGAATGTTGGGACGTCGGAGTGGTGGTACGTCGGAATGTTGGGACGTCGAAATGGTGGGAGGTCGGTATGTTGGGATGTAGGAATGTTGGGATGTCAGAATGTTGGGACGTCGGAATGTTGGGACGACGGAATGTTGGGACGTCGGAATGTTGGGACTTCGGAATGTTGGGACGTCGGAATTTTGGGAAGTTGGAATGGTGGGATGTCGGAATGGTGGGACGTCGGACTTGTGGGATTCCGGACTGGTGGGATGTCGGAATGTCGGGATGTTGGAATGTCGGGATGGTGGGATGTTGGAATGGTGGGATTTCGGAATCTTGGGATGTCAGAATGGTTGGATGTCGGAATAGTGGAACGTTGTAATGGTGGAGTGTCGGAATCAAGGGATGTCGGACTGGTGGGATGTCGGAATGGTGGGATGTCGGAATGGTGGGACGTCGGAATGTTGGGACGTCGGAATGTTGGGACGTCGGAATGTTGGAAATCTGGAATGTTGGGACTTCGGAATGGTGGGACGTCGGACTGCTGGGATGTCAGAATGTAGGGATGTCGGAATTTTGGTACGTCGGAATGTTGGGACTCCGGAATGTTGGGATTCCGGAATGTTGGGACGTCGGAATGTATGGACGTCGGACTGGTGGGACGTCGGAATGTTGGGAAGTGGGAATGTTGGTACGTCGGAATGTTGGGACGTCAAAATGGTGGGACATCGGTATGGTCGGATGTCAGAATGTTGGGACGTCGAAATGTTAGAACGACGGAATGTTGGGACGTCGGAATGTTGGGACGTCCGAATGTTGGGACGTCGGAATTTTGGGACGTCGGAATGGTGGGATGTCGGAATGGTGGGACATCGGACTTGTGGGATTCCGGACTGGTGGGATGTCGGAATGTCGGGATGTTGGAATGTCGGGATGGTGGGATGTTGGAATGGTGGGATGTCGGAATCTTGGGATGTCAGAATGGTTGGATGTCGGAATAGTGGAACGTTGTAATGGTGGAGTGTCGGAATCAAGGGATGTCGGACTGGTGGGATGTCGGAATGGTGGGATGTCGGAATGGTGGGACGTCGGAATGGTGGGACATCGGAATGTTGGGACGTCGGAATGGTGGGACATCGGAATGTTGGGACGTCGGAATGTTGGGACGTCGGAATGTTGGGAATCTGGAATGTTGGGACGTCGGAATGGTGGGACGTCGGACTGCTGGGACGTCAGAATGTTGGGATGTCGGAATTTTGGGACGTCGGAATGTTGGAACTCCGGAATGTTGGGATTCCGGAATGTTGGGACGTCGGAATGTTGGGACTTCGGAATGTTGGGACGTCGGACTGGTGGGACGTCGGAATGTTGGGAAGTGGGAATGTTGGTACGTCGGAATGTTGGGACGTCAAAATGGTGGGACATTGGTATGGTGGGATGTCAGAATGTTGGGACGTCGGAATGTTAGAACGACGGAATGTTGGGACGTCGGAATGTTGGGACGTCCGAATGTTGGGACGTCGGAATTTTGGGACGTCGGAATGGTGGGATGTCGGAATGGTGGGACGTAGGACTTGTGGGATGTCGGACTGGTGGGATGTCGGAATGTCGGGATGTTGGAATGTCGGGATGTTGGGATGTCGGAATGGTGGGATGTTGGAATGGTGGGATGTCGTAATCTTGGGATGTCGGAATGGTGGGATGTCGGAATAGTGGAACGTTGTAATGGTGGGGTGTCGGAATCAAGGGATGTCGGACTGGTGGGATGTCGGAATGTTCGGACGTCGGAATGGTGGGACATCGGAATGTTGGGACGTCGGAATGTTGGGACGTCGGAATGTTGGGAATCTGGAATGTTGGGACGTCGGAATGGTGGGATCTCAAAATGTTGGGATGTCGGACTGGTGGGATGTCGGAATGTTGGTATGTCGGAATGTTGGGACGTCGGAATGTTTGGACGTCGAAATGGTGGGACGTCGGAATGGTGGGTTGTCAAAATGATGGGAATTCATGTTTCGATGTCGGAATGGTGGGATGTAGGAATGTTGGGATGTCGGAATGTTGGGATGTCGGAATGTTGGGATGTCAGAATATTGGGATATCGGAATGTTGGGACGTCGAAATGTTGGGACTCCGGAATGTTGGGACTTCGGAATGTTGGGACGTCGGAATGTTGGGACGTCGGAATGTTGGGACGTCGGACTGGTGGGACGTCGGAATGTTGGGACTCCGGAATGTTGGGAATCCGGAATGTTGGGACTCCGGAATGTTGGGACGTCGGACTGGTGGAACGTCGGACTGGTGGGATCTCAAAATGTTGGGATGTCGGAATGTTGGGACTCCGGAATATTGGGATTCCGGAATGTTGGGATTCCGGAATGTTGGGACGTCGGAATGTTGGGACTTCGGAATGTTGGGACGTCGGACTGGTGGAACGTCGGACTGGTGGGATCTCAAAATGTTGGGATATTGGACTGGTGGGATGTCGGAATGTTGGGATTCCGGAATGTTGGGACGTCGGAATGTTAGGACTTCGGAATGTTGGGACGTCGGACTGGTGGGACGTCGGAATGTTGGGACTCCGGAATGTTGGGATTCCGGAATGTTGGTACGTCGGAATGTTGGGACGTCGGAATGTTGGGACTTCGGAATGTTGGGACGTCGGACTGGTGGAACGTCGGACTGGTGGGATCTCAAAATGGTGGGATCTCAAAATGTTGGGATGTCGGACTGGTGGGATGTCGGAATGTTGGTATGTCAGAATGTTGGGACGTCGGAATGTTTGGACGTCAAAATGGTGGGACGTCGGAATGGTGGGTTGTCAAAATGATGGGAATTCATGTTTCGATGTCGGAATGGTGGGATGTAGGAATGTTGGGATGTCGGAATGTTGGGATGTCGGAATGTTGGGATGTCAGAATATTGGGATATCGGAATGTTGGGACGTCGAAATGTTGGGACTCCGGAATGTTGGGACGTCGGAATGTTGGGACGTCGGAATGTTGGGACGTCGGAATATTGGGACGTCGGACTGGTGGGACGTCGGAATGTTGGGACTCCGGAATGTTGGGAATCTGGAATGTTGGGACTCCGGAATGTTGGGACGTCGGACTGGTGGGACGTCGGACTGGTGGGACGTCGGACTGGTGGGATCTCAAAATGTTGGGATGTCGGACTGGTGGGATGTCGGAATGTTGGGATGTCGTAATGTTGGTATGTCGGAATGGTGGGATGTCGGAATGTTGTAACGTCGGAATGTTGGGACTTCGGACTTCGGACTGGTGGGACGTCGGACTGGTGGGATCTCAAAATGTTGGGACTTCGGACTGGTGGGACGTCGGACTGGTGGGATCTCAAAATGTTGGGATGTCGGACTGGTGGGATGTCGGAATGTTGGTATGTCGGAATGGTGGGACGTCGGAATGTTGGGACGTTGGAATGTTGGGACGTTGGAATGTTGGGACGTCGGAATGTGGGGACGTCGGAATGTGGGGACGTCGGAATGTTGGGACTCCGGAATGTTGGGATTCCGGAATGTTGGTACGTCGGAATGTTGGGACGTTGGAATGTTGGGACTCCGGAATGTTGGGACGTCGGAATGTTGGGACTCCGGGAATGTTGGGATTCAGGAATGTTGGTACGTCGGAATGTTGGGACTTTGGAATGTTGGGAAGTGGGAATGTTGGTATGTCGGAATGGTGGGATGTCGGAATGTTGGGACGTCAGAATTTTGGGACGTCAGAATGTTGGGACGTCGAAATGGTGGGACGTCATAATGATGGTATGTCAAAATGATGGGAATTCATAATGTTTGGATGTCAGAATGGTGGGATGTCGGAATGTTGGGATGTCGGAATGTTGGGATGTCAGAATGTTGGGATGTCGGAATGGTGGGATGTCGGAACCTTGGGATGTCGGAATGGTGGGATGTCGGACTGATGGGATGTCGGTCTTGTGGGATGTCGGATTGTTGGGACGTCGGAATGTTGGGACGTCGGAGTGGTGGTACGTCGGAATGTTGGGATGTCGAAATGGTGGGAGGTCGGTATGGTGGGATGAAGGAATGTTGGGATGTAAGAATGTTGGGACGTCGGAATGTTGGGACGACGAAATGTTGGGACGTCGGAATGTTGGGACTTCGGAATGTTGGGACGTCGGAATGTTGGGACGACGGAATGTTGGGACGTCGGAATGTTGGGACGTCGGAATGTTGGGACTTTGGAATGTATGGACGTCGGACTGGTGGGACGTCGGAATGTTGGGAAGTGGGAATGTTGGTACGTCGGAATGTTGGGACGTCAAAATGGTGGGACATCGGTATGGTGGGATGTCAGAATGTTGGGACGTCGGAATGTTAGAACGACGGAATGTTGGGACGTCGGAATGTTGGGACGTCCGAATGTTGGGACGTCGGAATTTTGGGACGTCGGAATGGTGGGATGTCGGAATGGTGGGACGTCAGACTTGTGGGATTCCGGACTTGTGGGATGTCGGAATGTCGGGATGTTGGAATGTCGGGATGGTGGGATGTTGGAATGGTGGGATGTCGGAATCTTGGGATGTCAGAATGGTTGGATGTCGGAATAGTGGAACGTTGTAATGGTGGAGTGTCGGAATCAAGGGATGTCGGACTGGTGGGATGTCGGAATGGTGGGATGTCGGAATGGTGGGACGTCGGACTGGTGGGATCTCAAAATGTTGGGACTTCGGACTGGTGGGACGTCGGACTGGTGCGATCTCAAAATGTTGGGATGTCGGACTGGTGGGATGTCGGAATGTTGGGAATCTGGAATGTTGGGACGTCGGAATGGTGGGATCTCAAAATGTTGGGATGTCGGACTGGTGGGATGTCGGAATGTTGGTATGTCGGAATGTTGGGACGTCGGAATGTTTGGACGTCGAAATGGTGGGACGTCGGAATGGTGGGTTGTCAAAATGATGGGAATTCATGTTTCGATGTCGGAATGGTGGGATGTAGGAATGTTGGGATTTCGGAATGTTGGGATGTCGGAATGTTGGGATGTCAGAATATTGGGATATCGGAATGTTGGGACGTCGAAATGTTGGGACTCCGGAATGTTGGGACGTCGGAATGTTGGGACGTCGGAATGTTGGGACGTCGGAATGTTGGGACGTCGGACTGGTGGGACGTCGGAATGTTGGGACTCCGGAATGTTGGGAATCTGGAATGTTGAGACTCCGGAATGTTGGGACGTCGGACTGGTGGAACGTCGGACTGGTGGGATCTCAAAATGTTGGGATGTCGGAATGTTGGGACTCCGGAATATTGGGATTCCGGAATGTTAGGATTCCGGAATGTTGGGACGTCGGAATGTTGGGACTTCGGAATGTTGGGACGTCGGACTGGTGGAACGTCGGACTGGTGGGACTTCGGAATGTTGGGACTTCGGAATGTTGGGACGTCGGACTGGTGGAACGTCGGACTGGTGGGATCTCAAAATGTTGGGATATCGGACTGGTGGGATGTCGGAATGTTGGGATGTCGTAATGTTGGTATGTCGGAATGGTGGGATGTCGGAATGTTGTAACGTCGGAATGTTGGGACTTCGGACTTCGGACTGGTGGGACGTCGGACTGGTGGGATCTCAAAATGTTGGGACTTCGGACTGGTGGGACGTCGGACTGGTGCGATCTCAAAATGTTGGGATGTCGGACTGGTGGGATGTCGGAATGTTGGTATGTCGGAATGGTGGGACGTCGCAATGTTGTGACTCCGGAATGTTGGGACGTTGGAATGTTGGGACGTCGGAATGTTGGGACGTTGGAATGTGGGGACGTCGTAATGTTGGGACTCCGGAATGTTGGGATTCCGGAATGTTGGTACGTCGGAATGTTGGGACGTTGGAATGTTGGGACTCCGGAATGTTGGGACGTCGGAATGTTGGGACTCCGGAATGTTGGGACTCCGGAATGTTGGGATTCCGGAATGTTGGTACGTCGGAATGTTGTGACTTTGGAATTTTGGGAAGTGGGAATGTTGGTATGTCGGAATGGTGGGATGTCGGAATGTTGGGACGTCAGAATGTTGGGACGTCGAAATGGTGGGACGTCATAATGATGGTATGTCAAAATTATGGGAATTCATAATGTTTGGATGTCAGAATGGTGGGATGTTGGAATGTTGGGATGTCGGAATGTTGGGATGTCAGAATGTTGGGATGTCGGAATGGTGGGACGTCGGAATGTTGGGACGTCTGAATGTTGGGATGTCTGAATGGTGGGACGTCGGACTGGTGGGATATCGGACTGATGGGATGTCGGTCTTGTGGGATGTCGGATTGTTGGGACGTCGGAATGTTGGGAGGTCGGAATGTTGGGACTTCGGAGTGGTGGTACGTCGGAATGTTGGGACGTTGAAATGGTGGGAGGTCGGTATGGTGGGATGTAGGAATGTTGGGATGTCAGAATGTTGGGACGTCGGAAAGTTGGGACGATGGAATGTTGGGACGTCGGAATGTTGGGACTTCGGAATGTTGGGACGTTGGAATTTTGGGACGTCGGAAGTTTGGGATGTCGGAATGGTGGGACGTCGGACTTGTGGGATGTCGGACTGGTGGGATGTCGGAATGTCGGGATGTTGGGATGTCGGAATGGTGGGATGTTGGAATGGTGGGATTTCGGAATCTTGGGATGTCAGAATGGTTGGATGTCGGAATAGTGGAACGTTGTAATGGTGGAGTGTCGGAATCAAGGGATGTCGGACTGGTGGGATGTCGGAATGGTGGGATGTCGGAATGGTGGGACGTCGGAATGTTGGGACGTCGGAATGTTGGGACGTCGGAATGTTGGAAATCTGGAATGTTGGGACTTCGGAATGGTGGGACGTCGGACTGCTGGGATGTCAGAATGTAGGGATGTCGGAATTTTGGTACGTCGGAATGTTGGGACTCCGGAATGTTGGGATTCCGGAATGTTGGGACGTCGGAATGTATGGACGTCGGACTGGTGGGACGTCGGAATGTTGGGAAGTGGGAATGTTGGTACGTCGGAATGTTGGGACGTCAAAATGGTGGGACATCGGTATGGTCGGATGTCAGAATGTTGGGACGTCGAAATGTTAGAACGACGGAATGTTGGGACGTCGGAATGTTGGGACGTCCGAATGTTGGGACGTCGGAATTTTGGGACGTCGGAATGGTGGGATGTCGGAATGGTGGGACATCGGACTTGTGGGATTCCGGACTGGTGGGATGTCGGAATGTCGGGATGTTGGAATGTCGGGATGGTGGGATGTTGGAATGGTGGGATGTCGGAATCTTGGGATGTCAGAATGGTTGGATGTCGGAATAGTGGAACGTTGTAATGGTGGAGTGTCGGAATCAAGGGATGTCGGACTGGTGGGATGTCGGAATGGTGGGATGTCGGAATGGTGGGACGTCGGAATGGTGGGACATCGGAATGTTGGGACGTCGGAATGGTGGGACATCGGAATGTTGGGACGTCGGAATGTTGGGACGTCGGAATGTTGGGAATCTGGAATGTTGGGACGTCGGAATGGTGGGACGTCGGACTGCTGGGACGTCAGAATGTTGGGATGTCGGAATTTTGGGACGTCGGAATGTTGGAACTCCGGAATGTTGGGATTCCGGAATGTTGGGACGTCGGAATGTTGGGACTTCGGAATGTTGGGACGTCGGACTGGTGGGACGTCGGAATGTTGGGAAGTGGGAATGTTGGTACGTCGGAATGTTGGGACGTCAAAATGGTGGGACATTGGTATGGTGGGATGTCAGAATGTTGGGACGTCGGAATGTTAGAACGACGGAATGTTGGGACGTCGGAATGTTGGGACGTCCGAATGTTGGGACGTCGGAATTTTGGGACGTCGGAATGGTGGGATGTCGGAATGGTGGGACGTAGGACTTGTGGGACGTCGGACTGGTGGGACGTCGGAATGTTGGGACTCCGGAATGTTGGGAATCCGGAATGTTGGGACTCCGGAATGTTGGGACGTCGGACTGGTGGAACGTCGGACTGGTGGGATCTCAAAATGTTGGGATGTCGGAATGTTGGGACTCCGGAATATTGGGATTCCGGAATGTTGGGATTCCGGAATGTTGGGACGTCGGAATGTTGGGACTTCGGAATGTTGGGACGTCGGACTGGTGGAACGTCGGACTGGTGGGATCTCAAAATGTTGGGATATTGGACTGGTGGGATGTCGGAATGTTGGGATTCCGGAATGTTGGGACGTCGGAATGTTAGGACTTCGGAATGTTGGGACGTCGGACTGGTGGGACGTCGGAATGTTGGGACTCCGGAATGTTGGGATTCCGGAATGTTGGTACGTCGGAATGTTGGGACGTCGGAATGTTGGGACTTCGGAATGTTGGGACGTCGGACTGGTGGAACGTCGGACTGGTGGGATCTCAAAATGGTGGGATCTCAAAATGTTGGGATGTCGGACTGGTGGGATGTCGGAATGTTGGTATGTCAGAATGTTGGGACGTCGGAATGTTTGGACGTCAAAATGGTGGGACGTCGGAATGGTGGGTTGTCAAAATGATGGGAATTCATGTTTCGATGTCGGAATGGTGGGATGTAGGAATGTTGGGATGTCGGAATGTTGGGATGTCGGAATGTTGGGATGTCAGAATATTGGGATATCGGAATGTTGGGACGTCGAAATGTTGGGACTCCGGAATGTTGGGACGTCGGAATGTTGGGACGTCGGAATGTTGGGACGTCGGAATATTGGGACGTCGGACTGGTGGGACGTCGGAATGTTGGGACTCCGGAATGTTGGGAATCTGGAATGTTGGGACTCCGGAATGTTGGGACGTCGGACTGGTGGGACGTCGGACTGGTGGGACGTCGGACTGGTGGGATCTCAAAATGTTGGGATGTCGGACTGGTGGGATGTCGGAATGTTGGGATGTCGTAATGTTGGTATGTCGGAATGGTGGGATGTCGGAATGTTGTAACGTCGGAATGTTGGGACTTCGGACTTCGGACTGGTGGGACGTCGGACTGGTGGGATCTCAAAATGTTGGGACTTCGGACTGGTGGGACGTCGGACTGGTGGGATCTCAAAATGTTGGGATGTCGGACTGGTGGGATGTCGGAATGTTGGTATGTCGGAATGGTGGGACGTCGGAATGTTGGGACGTTGGAATGTTGGGACGTTGGAATGTTGGGACGTCGGAATGTGGGGACGTCGGAATGTGGGGACGTCGGAATGTTGGGACTCCGGAATGTTGGGATTCCGGAATGTTGGTACGTCGGAATGTTGGGACGTTGGAATGTTGGGACTCCGGAATGTTGGGACGTCGGAATGTTGGGACTCCGGGAATGTTGGGATTCAGGAATGTTGGTACGTCGGAATGTTGGGACTTTGGAATGTTGGGAAGTGGGAATGTTGGTATGTCGGAATGGTGGGATGTCGGAATGTTGGGACGTCAGAATTTTGGGACGTCAGAATGTTGGGACGTCGAAATGGTGGGACGTCATAATGATGGTATGTCAAAATGATGGGAATTCATAATGTTTGGATGTCAGAATGGTGGGATGTCGGAATGTTGGGATGTCGGAATGTTGGGATGTCAGAATGTTGGGATGTCGGAATGGTGGGATGTCGGAACCTTGGGATGTCGGAATGGTGGGATGTCGGACTGATGGGATGTCGGTCTTGTGGGATGTCGGATTGTTGGGACGTCGGAATGTTGGGACGTCGGAGTGGTGGTACGTCGGAATGTTGGGATGTCGAAATGGTGGGAGGTCGGTATGGTGGGATGAAGGAATGTTGGGATGTAAGAATGTTGGGACGTCGGAATGTTGGGACGACGAAATGTTGGGACGTCGGAATGTTGGGACTTCGGAATGTTGGGACGTCGGAATGTTGGGACGACGGAATGTTGGGACGTCGGAATGTTGGGACGTCGGAATGTTGGGACTTTGGAATGTATGGACGTCGGACTGGTGGGACGTCGGAATGTTGGGAAGTGGGAATGTTGGTACGTCGGAATGTTGGGACGTCAAAATGGTGGGACATCGGTATGGTGGGATGTCAGAATGTTGGGACGTCGGAATGTTAGAACGACGGAATGTTGGGACGTCGGAATGTTGGGACGTCCGAATGTTGGGACGTCGGAATTTTGGGACGTCGGAATGGTGGGATGTCGGAATGGTGGGACGTCGGACTTGTGGGATTCCGGACTGGTGGGATGTCGGAATGTCGGGATGTTGGAATGTCGGGATGGTGGTATGTTGGAATGGTGGGATGTCGGAATCTTGGGATGTCAGAATGGTTGGATGTCGGAATAGTGGAACGTTGTAATGGTGGAGTGTCGGAATCAAGGGATGTCGGACTGGTGGGATGTCGGAATGGTGGGATGTCGGAATGGTGGGACGTCGGAATGGTGGGACATCGGAATGTTGGGACGTCGGAATGGTGGGACATCGGAATGTTGGGACGTCGGAATGTTGGGACGTCGGAATGTTGGGAATCTGGAATGTTGGGACGTCGGAATGGTGGGACGTCGGACTGCTGGGACGTCAGAATGTTGGGATGTCGGAATTTTGGGACGTCGGAATGTTGGAACTCCGGAATGTTGGGATTCCGGAATGTTGGGACGTCGGAATGTTGGGACTTCGGAATGTTGGGACGTCGGACTGGTGGGACGTCGGAATGTTGGGAAGTGGGAATGTTGGTACGTCGGAATGTTGGGACGTCAAAATGGTGGGACATTGGTATGGTGGGATGTCAGAATGTTGGGACGTCGGAATGTTAGAACGACGGAATGTTGGGACGTCGGAATGTTGGGACGTCCGAATGTTGGGACGTCGGAATTTTGGGACGTCGGAATGGTGGGATGTCGGAATGGTGGGACGTAGGACTTGTGGGATGTCGGACTGGTGGGATGTCGGAATGTCGGGATGTTGGAATGTCGGGATGTTGGGATGTCGGAATGGTGGGATGTTGGAATGGTGGGATGTCGTAATCTTGGGATGTCGGAATGGTGGGATGTCGGAATAGTGGAACGTTGTAATGGTGGGGTGTCGGAATCAAGGGATGTCGGACTGGTGGGATGTCGGAATGTTCGGACGTCGGAATGGTGGGACATCGGAATGTTGGGACGTCGGAATGTTGGGACGTCGGAATGTTGGGAATCTGGAATGTTGGGACGTCGGAATGGTGGGATCTCAAAATGTTGGGATGTCGGACTGGTGGGATGTCGGAATGTTGGTATGTCGGAATGTTGGGACGTCGGAATGTTTGGACGTCGAAATGGTGGGACGTCGGAATGGTGGGTTGTCAAAATGATGGGAATTCATGTTTCGATGTCGGAATGGTGGGATGTAGGAATGTTGGGATGTCGGAATGTTGGGATGTCGGAATGTTGGGATGTCAGAATATTGGGATATCGGAATGTTGGGACGTCGAAATGTTGGGACTCCGGAATGTTGGGACGTCGGAATGTTGGGACGTCGGAATGTTGGGACGTCGGAATGTTGGGACGTCAGACTGGTGGGACGTCGGAATGTTGGGACTCCGGAATGTTGGGAATCCGGAATGTTGGGACTCCGGAATGTTGGGACGTCGGACTGGTGGAACGTCGGACTGGTGGGATCTCAAAATGTTGGGATGTCGGAATGTTGGGACTCCGGAATATTGGGATTCCGGAATGTTGGGATTCCGGAATGTTGGGACGTCGGAATGTTGGGACTTCGGAATGTTGGGACGTCGGACTGGTGGAACGTCGGACTGGTGGGATCTCAAAATGTTGGGATATCGGACTGGTGGGATGTCGGAATGTTGGGATTCCGGAATGTTGGGACGTCGGAATGTTAGGACTTCGGAATGTTGGGACGTCGGACTGGTGGGACGTCGGAATGTTGGGACTCCGGAATGTTGGGATTCCGGAATGTTGGTACGTCGGAATGTTGGGACGTCGGAATGTTGGGACGTCGGACTGGTGGGACGTCGGAATGTTGGGAAGTGGGAATGTTGGTACGTCGGAATGTTGGGACGTCAAAATGGTGGGACATTGGTATGGTGGGATGTCAGAATGTTGGGACGTCGGAATGTTAGAACGACGGAATGTTGGGACGTCGGAATGTTGGGACGTCCGAATGTTGGGACGTCGGAATTTTGGGACGTCGGAATGGTGGGATGTCGGAATGGTGGGACGTAGGACTTGTGGGATGTCGGACTGGTGGGATGTCGGAATGTCGGGATGTTGGAATGTCGGGATGTTGGGATGTCGGAATGGTGGGATGTTGGAATGGTGGGATGTCGTAATCTTGGGATGTCGGAATGGTGGGATGTCGGAATAGTGGAACGTTGTAATGGTGGGGTGTCGGAATCAAGGGATGTCGGACTGGTGGGATGTCGGAATGTTCGGACGTCGGAATGGTGGGACATCGGAATGTTGGGACGTCGGAATGTTGGGACGTCGGAATGTTGGGAATCTGGAATGTTGGGACGTCGGAATGGTGGGATCTCAAAATGTTGGGATGTCGGACTGGTGGGATGTCGGAATGTTGGTATGTCGGAATGTTGGGACGTCGGAATGTTTGGACGTCGAAATGGTGGGACGTCGGAATGGTGGGTTGTCAAAATGATGGGAATTCATGTTTCGATGTCGGAATGGTGGGATGTAGGAATGTTGGGATGTCGGAATGTTGGGATGTCAGAATGTTGGGATGTCGGAATGGTGGGATGTCGGAACCTTGGGATGTCGGAATGGTGGGATGTCGGACTGATGGGATGTCGGTCTTGTGGGATGTCGGATTGTTGGGACGTCGGAATGTTGGGACGTCGGAGTGGTGGTACGTCGGAATGTTGGGATGTCGAAATGGTGGGAGGTCGGTATGGTGGGATGAAGGAATGTTGGGATGTAAGAATGTTGGGACGTCGGAATGTTGGGACGACGAAATGTTGGGACGTCGGAATGTTGGGACTTCGGAATGTTGGGACGTCGGAATGTTGGGACGTCCGAATGTTGGGACGTCGGAATTTTGGGACGTCGGAATGGTGGGATGTCGGAATGGTGGGACGTCGGACTTGTGGGATTCCGGACTGGTGGGATGTCGGAATGTCGGGATGTTGGAATGTCGGGATGGTGGGATGTTGGAATGGTGGGATGTCGGAATCTTGGGATGTCAGAATGGTTGGATGTCGGAATAGTGGAACGTTGTAATGGTGGAGTGTCGGAATCAAGGGATGTCGGACTGGTGGGATGTCGGAATGGTGGGATGTCGGAATGGTGGGACGTCGGAATGGTGGGACATCGGAATGTTGGGACGTCGGAATGGTGGGACATCGGAATGTTGGGACATCGGAATGTTGGGACGTCGGAATGTTGGGACGTCGGAATGTTGGGAATCTGGAATGTTGGGACGTCGGAATGGTGGGACGTCGGACTGCTGGGACGTCAGAATGTTGGGATGTCGGAATTTTGGGACGTCGGAATGTTGGAACTCCGGAATGTTGGGATTCCGGAATGTTGGGACGTCGGAATGTTGGGACTTCGGAATGTTGGGACGTCGGACTGGTGGGACGTCGGAATGTTGGGAAGTGGGAATGTTGGTACGTCGGAATGTTGGGACGTCAAAATGGTGGGACATTGGTATGGTGGGATGTCAGAATGTTGGGACGTCGGAATGTTAGAACGACGGAATGTTGGGACGTCGGAATGTTGGGACGTCCGAATGTTGGGACGTCGGAATTTTGGGACGTCGGAATGGTGGGATGTCGGAATGGTGGGACGTAGGACTTGTGGGATGTCGGACTGGTGGGATGTCGGAATGTCGGGATGTTGGAATGTCGGGATGTTGGGATGTCGGAATGGTGGGATGTTGGAATGGTGGGATGTCGTAATCTTGGGATGTCGGAATGGTGGGATGTCGGAATAGTGGAACGTTGTAATGGTGGGGTGTCGGAATCAAGGGATGTCGGACTGGTGGGATGTCGGAATGTTCGGACGTCGGAATGGTGGGACATCGGAATGTTGGGACGTCGGAATGTTGGGACGTCGGAATGTTGGGAATCTGGAATGTTGGGACGTCGGAATGGTGGGATCTCAAAATGTTGGGATGTCGGACTGGTGGGATGTCGGAATGTTGGTATGTCGGAATGTTGGGACGTCGGAATGTTTGGACGTCGAAATGGTGGGACGTCGGAATGGTGGGTTGTCAAAATGATGGGAATTCATGTTTCGATGTCGGAATGGTGGGATGTAGGAATGTTGGGATGTCGGAATGTTGGGATGTCGGAATGTTGGGATGTCAGAATATTGGGATATCGGAATGTTGGGACGTCGAAATGTTGGGACTCCGGAATGTTGGGACGTCGGAATGTTGGGACGTCGGAATGTTGGGACGTCGGAATGTTGGGACGTCAGACTGGTGGGACGTCGGAATGTTGGGACTCCGGAATGTTGGGAATCCGGAATGTTGGGACTCCGGAATGTTGGGACGTCGGACTGGTGGAACGTCGGACTGGTGGGATCTCAAAATGTTGGGATGTCGGAATGTTGGGACTCCGGAATATTGGGATTCCGGAATGTTGGGATTCCGGAATGTTGGGACGTCGGAATGTTGGGACTTCGGAATGTTGGGACGTCGGACTGGTGGAACGTCGGACTGGTGGGATCTCAAAATGTTGGGATATCGGACTGGTGGGATGTCGGAATGTTGGGATTCCGGAATGTTGGGACGTCGGAATGTTAGGACTTCGGAATGTTGGGACGTCGGACTGGTGGGACGTCGGAATGTTGGGACTCCGGAATGTTGGGATTCCGGAATGTTGGTACGTCGGAATGTTGGGACGTCGGAATGTTGGGACGTCGGACTGGTGGGACGTCGGAATGTTGGGAAGTGGGAATGTTGGTATGTCGGAATGTTGGGACGTCAAAATGGTGGGACATTGGTATGGTGGGATGTCAGAATGTTGGGACGTCGGAATGTTAGAACGACGGAATGTTGGGACGTCGGAATGTTGGGACGTCCGAATGTTGGGACGTCGGAATTTTGGGACGTCGGAATGGTGGGATGTCGGAATGGTGGGACGTAGGACTTGTGGGATGTCGGACTGGTGGGATGTCGGAATGTCGGGATGTTGGAATGTCGGGATGTTGGGATGTCGGAATGGTGGGATGTTGGAATGGTGGGATGTCGTAATCTTGGGATGTCGGAATGGTGGGATGTCGGAATAGTGGAACGTTGTAATGGTGGGGTGTCGGAATCAAGGGATGTCGGACTGGTGGGATGTCGGAATGTTCGGACGTCGGAATGGTGGGACATCGGAATGTTGGGACGTCGGAATGTTGGGACGTCGGAATGTTGGGAATCTGGAATGTTGGGACGTCGGAATGGTGGGATCTCAAAATGTTGGGATGTCGGACTGGTGGGATGTCGGAATGTTGGTATGTCGGAATGTTGGGACGTCGGAATGTTTGGACGTCGAAATGGTGGGACGTCGGAATGGTGGGTTGTCAAAATGATGGGAATTCATGTTTCGATGTCGGAATGGTGGGATGTAGGAATGTTGGGATGTCGGAATGTTGGGATGTCGGAATGTTGGGATGTCAGAATATTGGGATATCGGAATGTTGGGACGTCGAAATGTTGGGACTCCGGAATGTTGGGACGTCGGAATGTTGGGACGTCGGAATGTTGGGACGTCGGAATGTTGGGACGTCGGACTGGTGGGACGTCGGAATGTTGGGACTCCGGAATGTTGGGAATCCGGAATGTTGGGACTCCGGAATGTTGGGACGTCGGACTGGTGGAACGTCGGACTGGTGGGATCTCAAAATGTTGGGATGTCGGAATGTTGGGACTCCGGAATATTGGGATTCCGGAATGTTGGGATTCCGGAATGTTGGGACGTCGGAATGTTGGGACTTCGGAATGTTGGGACGTCGGACTGGTGGAACGTCGGACTGGTGGGATCTCAAAATGTTGGGATATTGGACTGGTGGGATGTCGGAATGTTGGGATTCCGGAATGTTGGGACGTCGGAATGTTAGGACTTCGGAATGTTGGGACGTCGGACTGGTGGGACGTCGGAATGTTGGGACTCCGGAATGTTGGGATTCCGGAATGTTGGTACGTCGGAATGTTGGGACGTCGGAATGTTGGGACTTCGGAATGTTGGGACGTCGGACTGGTGGAACGTCGGACTGGTGGGATCTCAAAATGGTGGGATCTCAAAATGTTGGGATGTCGGACTGGTGGGATGTCGGAATGTTGGTATGTCAGAATGTTGGGACGTCGGAATGTTTGGACGTCAAAATGGTGGGACGTCGGAATGGTGGGTTGTCAAAATGATGGGAATTCATGTTTCGATGTCGGAATGGTGGGATGTAGGAATGTTGGGATGTCGGAATGTTGGGATGTCGGAATGTTGGGATGTCAGAATATTGGGATATCGGAATGTTGGGACGTCGAAATGTTGGGACTCCGGAATGTTGGGACGTCGGAATGTTGGGACGTCGGAATGTTGGGACGTCGGAATATTGGGACGTCGGACTGGTGGGACGTCGGAATGTTGGGACTCCGGAATGTTGGGAATCTGGAATGTTGGGACTCCGGAATGTTGGGACGTCGGACTGGTGGGACGTCGGACTGGTGGGACGTCGGACTGGTGGGATCTCAAAATGTTGGGATGTCGGACTGGTGGGATGTCGGAATGTTGGGATGTCGTAATGTTGGTATGTCGGAATGGTGGGATGTCGGAATGTTGTAACGTCGGAATGTTGGGACTTCGGACTTCGGACTGGTGGGACGTCGGACTGGTGGGATCTCAAAATGTTGGGACTTCGGACTGGTGGGACGTCGGACTGGTGGGATCTCAAAATGTTGGGATGTCGGACTGGTGGGATGTCGGAATGTTGGTATGTCGGAATGGTGGGACGTCGGAATGTTGGGACGTTGGAATGTTGGGACGTTGGAATGTTGGGACGTCGGAATGTGGGGACGTCGGAATGTGGGGACGTCGGAATGTTGGGACTCCGGAATGTTGGGATTCCGGAATGTTGGTACGTCGGAATGTTGGGACGTTGGAATGTTGGGACTCCGGAATGTTGGGACGTCGGAATGTTGGGACTCCGGGAATGTTGGGATTCAGGAATGTTGGTACGTCGGAATGTTGGGACTTTGGAATGTTGGGAAGTGGGAATGTTGGTATGTCGGAATGGTGGGATGTCGGAATGTTGGGACGTCAGAATTTTGGGACGTCAGAATGTTGGGACGTCGAAATGGTGGGACGTCATAATGATGGTATGTCAAAATGATGGGAATTCATAATGTTTGGATGTCAGAATGTTGGGATGTCGGAATGGTGGGATGTCGGAACCTTGGGATGTCGGAATGGTGGGATGTCGGACTGATGGGATGTCGGTCTTGTGGGATGTCGGATTGTTGGGACGTCGGAATGTTGGGACGTCGGAGTGGTGGTACGTCGGAATGTTGGGATGTCGAAATGGTGGGAGGTCGGTATGGTGGGATGAAGGAATGTTGGGATGTAAGAATGTTGGGACGTCGGAATGTTGGGACGACGAAATGTTGGGACGTCGGAATGTTGGGACTTCGGAATGTTGGGACGTCGGAATGTTGGGACGACGGAATGTTGGGACGTCGGAATGTTGGGACGTCGGAATGTTGGGACTTTGGAATGTATGGACGTCGGACTGGTGGGACGTCGGAATGTTGGGAAGTGGGAATGTTGGTACGTCGGAATGTTGGGACGTCAAAATGGTGGGACATCGGTATGGTGGGATGTCAGAATGTTGGGACGTCGGAATGTTAGAACGACGGAATGTTGGGACGTCGGAATGTTGGGACGTCCGAATGTTGGGACGTCGGAATTTTGGGACGTCGGAATGGTGGGATGTCGGAATGGTGGGACGTCGGACTTGTGGGATTCCGGACTGGTGGGATGTCGGAATGTCGGGATGTTGGAATGTCGGGATGGTGGGATGTTGGAATGGTGGGATGTCGGAATCTTGGGATGTCAGAATGGTTGGATGTCGGAATAGTGGAACGTTGTAATGGTGGAGTGTCGGAATCAAGGGATGTCGGACTGGTGGGATGTCGGAATGGTGGGATGTCGGAATGGTGGGACGTCGGAATGGTGGGACATCGGAATGTTGGGACGTCGGAATGGTGGGACATCGGAATGTTGGGACGTCGGAATGTTGGGACGTCGGAATGTTGGGAATCTGGAATGTTGGGACGTCGGAATGGTGGGATGTCGGACTGCTGGGACGTCAGAATGTTGGGATGTCGGAATTTTGGGACGTCGGAATGTTGGAACTCCGGAATGTTGGGATTCCGGAATGTTGGGACGTCGGAATGTTGGGACTTCGGAATGTTGGGACGTCGGACTGGTGGGACGTCGGAATGTTGGGAAGTGGGAATGTTGGTACGTCGGAATGTTGGGACGTCAAAATGGTGGGACATTGGTATGGTGGGATGTCAGAATGTTGGGACGTCGGAATGTTAGAACGACGGAATGTTGGGACGTCGGAATGTTGGGACGTCCGAATGTTGGGACGTCGGAATTTTGGGACGTCGGAATGGTGGGATGTCGGAATGGTGGGACGTAGGACTTGTGGGATGTCGGACTGGTGGGATGTCGGAATGTCGGGATGTTGGAATGTCGGGATGTTGGGATGTCGGAATGGTGGGATGTTGGAATGGTGGGATGTCGTAATCTTGGGATGTCGGAATGGTGGGATGTCGGAATAGTGGAACGTTGTAATGGTGGGGTGTCGGAATCAAGGGATGTCGGACTGGTGGGATGTCGGAATGTTCGGACGTCGGAATGGTGGGACATCGGAATGTTGGGACGTCGGAATGTTGGGACGTCGGAATGTTGGGAATCTGGAATGTTGGGACGTTGGAATGGTGGGATCTCAAAATGTTGGGATGTCGGACTGGTGGGATGTCGGAATGTTGGTATGTCGGAATGTTGGGACGTCGGAATGTTTGGACGTCGAAATGGTGGGACGTCGGAATGGTGGGTTGTCAAAATGATGGGAATTCATGTTTCGATGTCGGAATGGTGGGATGTAGGAATGTTGGGATGTCGGAATGTTGGGATGTCGGAATGTTGGGATGTCAGAATATTGGGATATCGGAATGTTGGGACGTCGAAATGTTGGGACTCCGGAATGTTGGGACGTCGGAATGTTGGGACGTCGGAATGTTGGGACGTCGGAATGTTGGGACGTCGGACTGGTGGGACGTCGGAATGTTGGGACTCCGGAATGTTGGGAATCCGGAATGTTGGGACTCCGGAATGTTGGGACGTCGGACTGGTGGAACGTCGGACTGGTGGGATCTCAAAATGTTGGGATGTCGGAATGTTGGGACTCCGGAATATTGGGATTCCGGAATGTTGGGATTCCGGAATGTTGGGACGTCGGAATGTTGGGACTTCGGAATGTTGGGACGTCGGACTGGTGGAACGTCGGACTGGTGGGATCTCAAAATGTTGGGATATCGGACTGGTGGGATGTCGGAATGTTGGGATTCCGGAATGTTGGGACGTCGGAATGTTAGGACTTCGGAATGTTGGGACGTCGGACTGGTGGGACGTCGGAATTTTGGGACTCCGGAATGTTGGGATTCCGGAATGTTGGTACGTCGGAATGTTGGGACGTCGGAATGTTGGGACTTCGGAATGTTGGGACGTCGGACTGGTGGAACGTCGGACTGGTGGGATCTCAAAATGGTGGGATCTCAAAATGTTGGGATGTCGGACTGGTGGGATGTCGGAATGTTGGTATGTCAGAATGTTGGGACGTCGGAATGTTTGGACGTCAAAATGGTGGGACGTCGGAATGGTGGGTTGTCAAAATGATGGGAATTCATGTTTCGATGTCGGAATGGTGGGATGTAGGAATGTTGGGATGTCGGAATGTTGGGATGTCGGAATGTTGGGATGTCAGAATATTGGGACGTCGGACTGGTGGGACGTCGGACTGGTGGGATCTCAAAATGTTGGGATGTCGGACTGGTGGGACGTTGGAATGTTGGGACGTCGGAATGTGGGGACGTCGGAATGTGGGGACGTCGGAATGTTGGGACTCCGGAATGTTGGGATTCCGGAATGTTGGTACGTCGGAATGTTGGGACGTTGGAATGTTGGGACTCCGGAATGTTGGGACGTCGGAATGTTGGGACTCCGGGAATGTTGGGATTCAGGAATGTTGGTACGTCGGAATGTTGGGACTTTGGAATGTTGGGAAGTGGGAATGTTGGTATGTCGGAATGGTGGGATGTCGGAATGTTGGGACGTCAGAATTTTGGGACGTCAGAATGTTGGGACGTCGAAATGGTGGGACGTCATAATGATGGTATGTCAAAATGATGGGAATTCATAATGTTTGGATGTCAGAATGGTGGGATGTCGGAATGTTGGGATGTCGGAATGTTGGGATGTCGGAACCTTGGGATGTCGGAACCTTGGGATGTCGGAATGGTGGGATGTCGGACTGATGGGATGTCGGTCTTGTGGGATGTCGGATTGTTGGGACGTCGGAATGTTGGGACGTCGGAGTGGTGGTACGTCGGAATGTTGGGATGTCGAAATGGTGGGAGGTCGGTATGGTGGGATGAAGGAATGTTGGGATGTAAGAATGTTGGGACGTCGGAATGTTGGGACGACGAAATGTTGGGACGTCGGAATGTTGGGACTTCGGAATGTTGGGACGTCGGAATGTTGGGACGACGGAATGTTGGGACGTCGGAATGTTGGGACGTCGGAATGTTGGGACTTTGGAATGTATGGACGTCGGACTGGTGGGACGTCGGAATGTTGGGAAGTGGGAATGTTGGTACGTCGGAATGTTGGGACGTCAAAATGGTGGGACATCGGTATGGTGGGATGTCAGAATGTTGGGACGTCGGAATGTTAGAACGACGGAATGTTGGGACGTCGGAATGTTGGGACGTCCGAATGTTGGGACGTCGGAATTTTGGGACGTCGGAATGGTGGGATGTCGGAATGGTGGGACGTCGGACTTGTGGGATTCCGGACTGGTGGGATGTCGGAATGTCGGGATGTTGGAATGTCGGGATGGTGGGATGTTGGAATGGTGGGATGTCGGAATCTTGGGATGTCAGAATGGTTGGATGTCGGAATAGTGGAACGTTGTAATGGTGGAGTGTCGGAATCAAGGGATGTCGGACTGGTGGGATGTCGGAATGGTGGGATGTCGGAATGGTGGGACGTCGGAATGGTGGGACATCGGAATGTTGGGACGTCGGAATGGTGGGACATCGGAATGTTGGGACGTCGGAATGTTGGGACGTCGGAATGTTGGGAATCTGGAATGTTGGGACGTCGGAATGGTGGGATGTCGGACTGCTGGGACGTCAGAATGTTGGGATGTCGGAATTTTGGGACGTCGGAATGTTGGAACTCCGGAATGTTGGGATTCCGGAATGTTGGGACGTCGGAATGTTGGGACTTCGGAATGTTGGGACGTCGGACTGGTGGGACGTCGGAATGTTGGGAAGTGGGAATGTTGGTACGTCGGAATGTTGGGACGTCAAAATGGTGGGACATTGGTATGGTGGGATGTCAGAATGTTGGGACGTCGGAATGTTAGAACGACGGAATGTTGGGACGTCGGAATGTTGGGACGTCCGAATGTTGGGACGTCGGAATTTTGGGACGTCGGAATGGTGGGATGTCGGAATGGTGGGACGTAGGACTTGTGGGATGTCGGACTGGTGGGATGTCGGAATGTCGGGATGTTGGAATGTCGGGATGTTGGGATGTCGGAATGGTGGGATGTTGGAATGGTGGGATGTCGTAATCTTGGGATGTCGGAATGGTGGGATGTCGGAATAGTGGAACGTTGTAATGGTGGGGTGTCGGAATCAAGGGATGTCGGACTGGTGGGATGTCGGAATGTTCGGACGTCGGAATGGTGGGACATCGGAATGTTGGGACGTCGGAATGTTGGGACGTCGGAATGTTGGGAATCTGGAATGTTGGGACGTTGGAATGGTGGGATCTCAAAATGTTGGGATGTCGGACTGGTGGGATGTCGGAATGTTGGTATGTCGGAATGTTGGGACGTCGGAATGTTTGGACGTCGAAATGGTGGGACGTCGGAATGGTGGGTTGTCAAAATGATGGGAATTCATGTTTCGATGTCGGAATGGTGGGATGTAGGAATGTTGGGATGTCGGAATGTTGGGATGTCGGAATGTTGGGATGTCAGAATATTGGGATATCGGAATGTTGGGACGTCGAAATGTTGGGACTCCGGAATGTTGGGACGTCGGAATGTTGGGACGTCGGAATGTTGGGACGTCGGAATGTTGGGACGTCGGACTGGTGGGACGTCGGAATGTTGGGACTCCGGAATGTTGGGAATCCGGAATGTTGGGACTCCGGAATGTTGGGACGTCGGACTGGTGGAACGTCGGACTGGTGGGATCTCAAAATGTTGGGATGTCGGAATGTTGGGACTCCGGAATATTGGGATTCCGGAATGTTGGGATTCCGGAATGTTGGGACGTCGGAATGTTGGGACTTCGGAATGTTGGGACGTCGGACTGGTGGAACGTCGGACTGGTGGGATCTCAAAATGTTGGGATATCGGACTGGTGGGATGTCGGAATGTTGGGATTCCGGAATGTTGGGACGTCGGAATGTTAGGACTTCGGAATGTTGGGACGTCGGACTGGTGGGACGTCGGAATTTTGGGACTCCGGAATGTTGGGATTCCGGAATGTTGGTACGTCGGAATGTTGGGACGTCGGAATGTTGGGACTTCGGAATGTTGGGACGTCGGACTGGTGGAACGTCGGACTGGTGGGATCTCAAAATGGTGGGATCTCAAAATGTTGGGATGTCGGACTGGTGGGATGTCGGAATGTTGGTATGTCAGAATGTTGGGACGTCGGAATGTTTGGACGTCAAAATGGTGGGACGTCGGAATGGTGGGTTGTCAAAATGATGGGAATTCATGTTTCGATGTCGGAATGGTGGGATGTAGGAATGTTGGGATGTCGGAATGTTGGGATGTCGGAATGTTGGGATGTCAGAATATTGGGACGTCGGACTGGTGGGACGTCGGACTGGTGGGATCTCAAAATGTTGGGATGTCGGACTGGTGGGACGTTGGAATGTTGGGACGTCGGAATGTGGGGACGTCGGAATGTGGGGACGTCGGAATGTTGGGACTCCGGAATGTTGGGATTCCGGAATGTTGGTACGTCGGAATGTTGGGACGTTGGAATGTTGGGACTCCGGAATGTTGGGACGTCGGAATGTTGGGACTCCGGGAATGTTGGGATTCAGGAATGTTGGTACGTCGGAATGTTGGGACTTTGGAATGTTGGGAAGTGGGAATGTTGGTATGTCGGAATGGTGGGATGTCGGAATGTTGGGACGTCAGAATTTTGGGACGTCAGAATGTTGGGACGTCGAAATGGTGGGACGTCATAATGATGGTATGTCAAAATGATGGGAATTCATAATGTTTGGATGTCAGAATGGTGGGATGTCGGAATGTTGGGATGTCGGAATGTTGGGATGTCAGAATGTTGGGATGTCGGAATGGTGGGATGTCGGAACCTTGGGATGTCGGAATGGTGGGATGTCGGACTGATGGGATGTCGGTCTTGTGGGATGTCGGATTGTTGGGACGTCGGAATGTTGGGACGTCGGAGTGGTGGTACGTCGGAATGTTGGGATGTCGAAATGGTGGGAGGTCGGTATGGTGGGATGAAGGAATGTTGGGATGTAAGAATGTTGGGACGTCGGAATGTTGGGACGACGAAATGTTGGGACGTCGGAATGTTGGGACTTCGGAATGTTGGGACGTCGGAATGTTGGGACGACGGAATGTTGGGACGTCGGAATGTTGGGACGTCGGAATGTTGGGACTTTGGAATGTATGGACGTCGGACTGGTGGGACGTCGGAATGTTGGGAAGTGGGAATGTTGGTACGTCGGAATGTTGGGACGTCAAAATGGTGGGACATCGGTATGGTGGGATGTCAGAATGTTGGGACGTCGGAATGTTAGAACGACGGAATGTTGGGACGTCGGAATGTTGGGACGTCCGAATGTTGGGACGTCGGAATTTTGGGACGTCGGAATGGTGGGATGTCGGAATGGTGGGACGTCGGACTTGTGGGATTCCGGACTGGTGGGATGTCGGAATGTCGGGATGTTGGAATGTCGGGATGGTGGGATGTTGGAATGGTGGGATGTCGGAATCTTGGGATGTCAGAATGGTTGGATGTCGGAATAGTGGAACGTTGTAATGGTGGAGTGTCGGAATCAAGGGATGTCGGACTGGTGGGATGTCGGAATGGTGGGATGTCGGAATGGTGGGACGTCGGAATGGTGGGACATCGGAATGTTGGGACGTCGGAATGTTGGGACGTCGGAATGTTGGGAATCTGGAATGTTGGGACGTCGGACTGCTGGGATGTCAGAATGTTGGGATGTCGGAATTTTGGGACGTCGGAATGTTGGGACTCCGGAATGTTGGGATTCCGGAATGTTGGGACGTCGGAATGTTGGGACTTCGGAATGTTGGGACGTCGGACTGGTGGGACGTCGGAATGTTGGGAAGTGGGAATGTTGGTACGTCGGAATGTTGGGACGTCAAAATGGTGGGACATTGGTATGGTGGGATGTCAGAATGTTGGGACGTCGGAATGTTAGAACGACGGAATGTTGGGACGTCGGAATGTTGGGACTCCGGAATGTTGGGAATCCGGAATGTTGGGACTCTGGAATGTTGGGACGTCGGAATGGTGGGACATCGGACTGGTGGGATGTCGGAATGTTGGGACTCCGGAATGTTGGGATGTCGGACTGGTGGGATGTTGGACTGTTGGGACTCCGGAATGTTGGGACTCCGGAATGTTGGGACTCCGGAATGTTGGGATTCCGGAATGTTGGGATTCCAGAATGTTGGTAAGTCGGAATGTTGGGACGTCGGAATGTTGGGACTCCGGAATGTTTGGACTCCGGAATGTTGGGATTCCGGAATGTTGGTACGTCGGAATGTTGGGACTTCGGAATGTTGGGACGTCGGACTTGTGGGACGTCGGACTGGTGGGACGTCGGACTGGTGGGATCTCAAAATGTTGGGACGTCGGACTGTTGGGATGTCGGAATGTTGGGATGTCGGAATGTTGGGACGTCGGAATGTGAGGACGTCGGAATGTTGGGAAGTGGGAATGTTGGTTTGTCTGAATGGTGCGATGTCGGAATGTTGGGACGTCAGAATGTTGGGACGTCGAAATGGTGGGACGTCATAATGGTGGGACGTCAAAATGGTGGGAATTCATAATGTTGGGACGTCGGAATGGTGGGATGTCGGACTGGTGGGACGTCGGACTGGTGGGATCTCAAAATGTTGGGATGTCGGACTGGTGGGATGTCGGAATGTTGGGACGTCGGAATGTTTGGACGTCGGAATGTTGGGAAGTGGGAATGTTGGTATGTCTGAATGGTGGGTTGTCAGAATGTTGGGACGTCGAAATGGTGGGACGTCATAATGGTGGGATGTCAAAATGATGGGAATTCATAATGTTTGGATGTCAGAATGGTGGGATGTTGGAATGTTGGGATGTCGGAATGTTGGGATGTCAGAATGTAGGGATGTCGGAATGGTGGGACGTCGGACTGGTGGGACGTCGGACTGATGGGACATCGGACTGGTGGGATCTCAAAATGTTGGGATGTCGGACTGGTGGGATGTCGGAATGTTGGGATGTCGGAATGTTGGGACGTCGGAATGTTTGGACGTCGGAATGTTGGGAAGTGGGAATGTTGGTATGTCGGAATGGTGGGATGTCGAAATGGTGGGACGTCATAATGGTGGGATGTCAAAATGATGGGAATTCATAATGTTGGGATGTCGGAATGGTGGGATGTCGGAATGTTGGGATGTCGGAATGTTGGGACGTCGGAATGTTGGGATGTCGGAATGGTGGGACGTCGGAATGTTGGGATGTCGGAATGGTGGGACGTCGGACTGGTGGGACGTTGGACTGATGGGACGTCGGCATGTTGGGATGTCGGAATGGTGGGACGTCGGAATGTTGGGACGTCGGCATATTGGGACTCTGGAATGTTGGGACGTCGGCATGTTGGGACGTCGGAATGGTGGGACATCGGACTGGTGGGACGTCGGAATGTTGGGACTCCGGAATGTTGGGATGTCTGAATGTTGGGACGTCGGAATGTTGGGACTTCGGAATGTTGGGACGTCGGACTGGTGGGATCTCAAAATGTTGGGACGTCGGACTGGTGGAACGTCGGACTGGTGGGATGTCGGAATGTTGTTACTTCGGAATGTTGGGACGTCGGACTGGTGGAACGTCGGACTGGTGGGATGTCGGAATGTTGTTACTTCGGAATGTTGGGACGTCGGACTGGTGGGACTTCGGACTGATGGGACGTCGGCATGTTGGGACTCTGGAATGTTGGGACGTCGGCATATTGGGACGTCGGAATGGTGGGACATCGGACTGGTGGGACGTCGGAATGTTGGGACTCCGGAATGTTGGGATGTCTGAATGTTGGGACGTCGGAATGTAGGGACTTCGGAATGTTGGGACGTCGGACTGGTGGGATCTCAAAATATTGGGACTTCGGACTGGTGGGACGTCGGACTGGTGGAACGTCGGACTGGTGGGATGTCGGAATGTTGTTACTTCGGAATGTTGGGACGTCGGACTGGTGGAACGTCGGACTGGTGGGATCTCAAAATGTTGGGATGTCGGACTGGTGGGATGTCGGAATGTTGGGATGTCGTAATGTTGGTATGTCAGAATGGTGGGATGTCGGAATGTTGTAACGTCGGAATGTTGGGACTTCGGACTTCTGACTGGTGGGATCTCAAAATGTTGGGACGTCGAAATGGTGGGACATCGGAATGTTGGGACGTCGGAATGTTGGGACGTCGGAATGTTGGGACGTCGGAATGTTGGGAATCTGGAATGTTGGGACGTCGGAATGGTGGGATGTCGGAATGTTGGGATGTCAGAATGTTGGGATGTCGGAATGGTGGGACGTCGGAATGTTGGGACGTTGGAATCTTGAGACGTCGGACTGGTGGGACGTCGGACTGGTGGAACGTCGGACTGTTGGGATGTCGGAATGTTGTTACTTCGGAATGTTGGGACGTCGGACTGGTGGAACGTCGGACTGGTGGGATCTCAAAATGTTGGGATGTCGGACTGGTGGGATGTCGGAATGTTGGGATGTCGTAATGTTGGTATGTCGGAATGGTGGGATGTCGGAATGTTGTAACGTCGGAATGTTGGGACTTCGGACTTCTGACTGGTGGGATCTCAAAATGTTGGGACGTCGAAATGGTGGGACATCGGAATGTTGGGACGTCGGAATGTTGGGACGTCGGAATGTTGGGAATCTGGAATGTTGGGACGTCGGAATGGTGGGATGTCGGAATGTTGGGATGTCAGAATGTTGGGATGTCGGAATGGTGGGACGTCGGACTGTTGGGACGTTGGAATCTTGAGACGTAGGAATGTTGGGACGTTGGAATGTTGGGACGTCTGAATGTTGGGATGTCGGAATGGTGGGATGTCGGAATGGTGGGACGTCGGACTGGTGGGATGTCGGACTGATGGGACGTCAGAATGTTGGGATGTCGGAATGGAGGGACATCAGACTGGTGGGACGTCGGAATGTTGGGACGTCGGAATGTTGGGAAGTGGGAACGTTGGGATGTCTGAATGTTGGGACGTCAGAATTTTGGGACGTCGGAATGTTGGGACGTCGGACTGGTGGGACGTCGGACTGGTGGGACGTCGGACTGGTGGGATCTCAAAATGTTGGGATGTCGGACTGGTGGGATGTCGGAATGTTGGGACGTCGGAATGTTTGGACGTCGGAATGTTGGGACATCTGAATGTTGGGATGTCGGAATGGTGGGACGTCGGACTGGTGGGACGTCGGACTGATGGGACGTCGGACTGATGGGACGTCGGAATGTTGGGACTCTGGAATGTTGGGACGTCGGAATGGTTGGACATCGGACTGGTTGGATTTCGGAATGTTGGGACTCCGGAATGTTGGGACGTCGGAATATTGGGACGTCGGAATGGTGGGATGTCGGACTGTTGTGACTCCGGAATGTTGGGACTCTGGAATCTTGGGACTCCGGAATGTTGGGATTCCGGAATGTTGGGATTCCGGAATGTTGGGACGTCGGAATGTTGGGACTCCGGAATGTTGGGACTCCGGAATGTTGGGATTCCGGAATGTTGGTACGTCGGAATGTTGGGACTTCGGAATGTTGGGACGTCGGACTGGTGGGACGTCGGACTGGTGGGACGTCGGACTGGTGGGACGTCGGACTGGTGGGATCTCAAAATGTTGGGATGTCGGACTGGTGGGATGTCGGAATGTTGGGACGTCGGAATGTTTGGACGTCGGAATGTTGGGACATCTGAATGTTGGGATGTCGGAATGGTGGGACGTCGGACTGGTGGGACGTCGGACTGATGGGACGTCGGAATGGTTGGACATCGGACTGGTTGGATTTCGGAATGTTGGGACTCCGGAATGTTGGGACGTCGGAATATTGGGACGTCGGAATGGTGGGATGTCGGACTGTTGTGACTCCGGAATGTTGGGACTCTGGAATCTTGGGACTCCGGAATGTTGGGATTCCGGAATGTTGGGATTCCGGAATGTTGGGACGTCGGAATGTTGGGACTCCGGAATGTTGGGACTCCGGAATGTTGGGATTCCGGAATGTTGGTACGTCGGAATGTTGGGACTTCGGAATGTTGGGACGTCGGACTGGTGGGACGTCGGACTGGTGGGACGTCGGACTGGTGGGACGTCGGACTGGTGGGATCTCAAAATGTTGGGATGTCGGACTGGTGGGATGTCGGAATGTTGGGACGTCGGAATGTGTGGACGTCGGAATGTTGGGAAGTGGGAATGTTGGGACGTCAGAATGTTGGGACGTCGAAATGGTGGGACGTCATAATGGTGGGATGTCAAAATGATGGGAATTCATGTTTGGATGTCAGAATGGTGGGATGTTGGAATGTTGGGATGTCGGAATGTTGGGACGTCAGAATGTTGGGATGTCGGAATGGTGGGACGTCGGAATGTTGGGACGTCGGAATCTTGAGACGTCGGAATGTTGGGACGTCGGAATGTTGGGACGTCGGAATGTTGGGACGTCTGAATGTTGGGACGTCGGAATGATGGGACGTCGGAATGGTGGGACATCGGACTGGTGGGACGTCGGAATGTTAGGACTCCGGAATGTTGGGACGTCGGAATGTTGGGAATCTGGAATGTTGGGACGTCGAAATGGTGGGACGTCATAATGATGGTATGTCAAAATGATGGGAATTCATAATGTTTGGATGTCAGAATGGTGGGATGTTGGAATGTTGGGATGTCGGAATGTTGGGATGTCAGAATGTTGGGATGTCGGAATGGTGGGACGTCGGAATGTTGGGACGTCTGAATGTTGGGATGTCTGAATGGTGGGACGTCGGACTGGTGGGACGTCGGACTGATGGGACATCGGAATGTTGGGACTCCGGAATGTTGGGATGTCTGAATGTTGGGACGTCGGAATGTAGGGACTTCGGAATTTTGGGACGTCGGACTGGTGGGACGTCGGACTGGTGGGATGTCGGACTGGTGGGATGTCGGAATGTTGGGATGTCGGAATGTTGGGACGTCGGAATGTTTGGACGTCGGAATGTTGGGAAGTGGGAATGCTGGTATGTCGGAATGGTGGGATGTCGGAATGTTGGGATGTCAGAATATTGGGACGTCGAAATGGTGGGACGTCATATTGGTGGGATGTCAAAATGATGGGAATTCATAATGTTTGGATGTCGGAATGTTGGGATGTCAGAATGTTGGGATGTCGGAATGGTGGGATGTCGGAATGTTGGGACTCTGGAATGTTGGGACGTCGGAATGGTGGGACATCGGACTGGTGGGATGTCGGAATGTTGGGACTCCGGAATGTTGGGATGTCGGACTGGTGGGATGTTGGACTGTTGGGACTCCGGAATGTTGGGACTCCGGAATGTTGGGACTCCGGAATGTTCGGATTCCGGAATGTTGGGATTCCAGAATGTTGGTACGTCGGAATGTTGGTACGTCGGAATGTTGGGACTCCGGAATGTTTGGACTCCGGAATGTTGGGATTCCGGAATGTTGGTACGTCGGAATGTTGGGACTTCGGACTTGTGGGACGTCGGACTGGTGGGACGTCGGACTGGTGGGATCTCAAAATGTTGGGACGTCGGACTGTTGGGATGTCAGAATGTTGGGATGTCGGAATGTTGGGACGTCGGAATGTGTGGACGTCGGAATGTTGGGAAGTGGGAATGTTGGTTTGTCTGAATGGTGCGATGTCGGAATGTTGGGACGTCAGAATGTTGGGACGTCGAAATGGTGGGACGTCATAATGGTGGGACGTCAAAATGGTGGGAATTCATAATGTTGGGACGTCGGAATGGTGGGATGTCGGAATGTTGGGATGTCGGAATGTTGGGATGTCAGATAGTTGGGATGTCGGAATGGTGGGACGTCGGAATGTTGGGACGTCTGAATGTTGGGATGTCGGAATGGTGGGACATCGGAATGGTGGGACATCGGACTGGTGGGATATCGGAATGTTGGGACTCCGGAATGTTGGGATGTCTGAATGTTGGGACGTCGGAATGTTGGGACATCGGAATGTTGGGACGTCGGACTGGTGGGACGTCGGACTGGTGGGATCTCAAAATGTTGGGACGTCGGACTGGTGGGATGTCGGAATGTTGGGACGTCGGAATGTTGGGACGTCGGAATGTTTGGACGTCGGAATGTTGGGAAGTGGGAATGTTGGTATGTCGGAATGGTGGGATGTCAGAATGTTGGGACGTCAGAATGTTGGGACGTCAAAATGATGGGAATTCATAATGTTTGGATGTCGGAATGGTGGGATATTGGAATATTGGGATGTCGGAATGTTGGGATGTCGGAATGTTGGGATGTCGGAATGGTGGGACGTCGGAATGTTGGGATGTCGGAATGTTGGGACGTCTGAATGTTGGGACTTTGGAATGTATGGACGTCGGACTGGTGGGACGTCGGAATGTTGGGAAGTGGGAATGTTGGTACGTCGGAATGTTGGGACGTCAAAATGGTGGGACATCGGTATGGTGGGATGTCAGAATGTTGGGACGTCGGAATGTTAGAACGACGGAATGTTGGGACGTCGGAATGTTGGGACGTCCGAATGTTGGGACGTCGGAATTTTGGGACGTCGGAATGGTGGGATGTCGGAATGGTGGGACGTCGGACTTGTGGGATTCCGGACTGGTGGGATGTCGGAATGTCGGGATGTTGGAATGTCGGGATGGTGGGATGTTGGAATGGTGGGATGTCGGAATCTTGGGATGTCAGAATGGTTGGATGTCGGAATAGTGGAACGTTGTAATGGTGGAGTGTCGGAATCAAGGGATGTCGGACTGGTGGGATGTCGGAATGGTGGGATGTCGGAATGGTGGGACGTCGGAATGGTGGGACATCGGAATGTTGGGACGTCGGAATGGTGGGACATCGGAATGTTGGGACGTCGGAATGTTGGGACGTCGGAATGTTGGGAATCTGGAATGTTGGGACGTCGGAATGGTGGGATGTCGGACTGCTGGGACGTCAGAATGTTGGGATGTCGGAATTTTGGGACGTCGGAATGTTGGAACTCCGGAATGTTGGGATTCCGGAATGTTGGGACGTCGGAATGTTGGGACTTCGGAATGTTGGGACGTCGGACTGGTGGGACGTCGGAATGTTGGGAAGTGGGAATGTTGGTACGTCGGAATGTTGGGACGTCAAAATGGTGGGACATTGGTATGGTGGGATGTCAGAATGTTGGGACGTCGGAATGTTAGAACGACGGAATGTTGGGACGTCGGAATGTTGGGACGTCCGAATGTTGGGACGTCGGAATTTTGGGACGTCGGAATGGTGGGATGTCGGAATGGTGGGACGTAGGACTTGTGGGATGTCGGACTGGTGGGATGTCGGAATGTCGGGATGTTGGAATGTCGGGATGTTGGGATGTCGGAATGGTGGGATGTTGGAATGGTGGGATGTCGTAATCTTGGGATGTCGGAATGGTGGGATGTCGGAATAGTGGAACGTTGTAATGGTGGGGTGTCGGAATCAAGGGATGTCGGACTGGTGGGATGTCGGAATGTTCGGACGTCGGAATGGTGGGACATCGGAATGTTGGGACGTCGGAATGTTGGGACGTCGGAATGTTGGGAATCTGGAATGTTGGGACGTTGGAATGGTGGGATCTCAAAATGTTGGGATGTCGGACTGGTGGGATGTCGGAATGTTGGTATGTCGGAATGTTGGGACGTCGGAATGTTTGGACGTCGAAATGGTGGGACGTCGGAATGGTGGGTTGTCAAAATGATGGGAATTCATGTTTCGATGTCGGAATGGTGGGATGTAGGAATGTTGGGATGTCGGAATGTTGGGATGTCGGAATGTTGGGATGTCAGAATATTGGGATATCGGAATGTTGGGACGTCGAAATGTTGGGACTCCGGAATGTTGGGACGTCGGAATGTTGGGACGTCGGAATGTTGGGACGTCGGAATGTTGGGACGTCGGACTGGTGGGACGTCGGAATGTTGGGACTCCGGAATGTTGGGAATCCGGAATGTTGGGACTCCGGAATGTTGGGACGTCGGACTGGTGGAACGTCGGACTGGTGGGATCTCAAAATGTTGGGATGTCGGAATGTTGGGACTCCGGAATATTGGGATTCCGGAATGTTGGGATTCCGGAATGTTGGGACGTCGGAATGTTGGGACTTCGGAATGTTGGGACGTCGGACTGGTGGAACGTCGGACTGGTGGGATCTCAAAATGTTGGGATATCGGACTGGTGGGATGTCGGAATGTTGGGATTCCGGAATGTTGGGACGTCGGAATGTTAGGACTTCGGAATGTTGGGACGTCGGACTGGTGGGACGTCGGAATTTTGGGACTCCGGAATGTTGGGATTCCGGAATGTTGGTACGTCGGAATGTTGGGACGTCGGAATGTTGGGACTTCGGAATGTTGGGACGTCGGACTGGTGGAACGTCGGACTGGTGGGATCTCAAAATGGTGGGATCTCAAAATGTTGGGATGTCGGACTGGTGGGATGTCGGAATGTTGGTATGTCAGAATGTTGGGACGTCGGAATGTTTGGACGTCAAAATGGTGGGACGTCGGAATGGTGGGTTGTCAAAATGATGGGAATTCATGTTTCGATGTCGGAATGGTGGGATGTAGGAATGTTGGGATGTCGGAATGTTGGGATGTCGGAATGTTGGGATGTCAGAATATTGGGACGTCGGACTGGTGGGACGTCGGACTGGTGGGATCTCAAAATGTTGGGATGTCGGACTGGTGGGACGTTGGAATGTTGGGACGTCGGAATGTGGGGACGTCGGAATGTGGGGACGTCGGAATGTTGGGACTCCGGAATGTTGGGATTCCGGAATGTTGGTACGTCGGAATGTTGGGACGTTGGAATGTTGGGACTCCGGAATGTTGGGACGTCGGAATGTTGGGACTCCGGGAATGTTGGGATTCAGGAATGTTGGTACGTCGGAATGTTGGGACTTTGGAATGTTGGGAAGTGGGAATGTTGGTATGTCGGAATGGTGGGATGTCGGAATGTTGGGACGTCAGAATTTTGGGACGTCAGAATGTTGGGACGTCGAAATGGTGGGACGTCATAATGATGGTATGTCAAAATGATGGGAATTCATAATGTTTGGATGTCAGAATGGTGGGATGTCGGAATGTTGGGATGTCGGAATGTTGGGATGTCAGAATGTTGGGATGTCGGAATGGTGGGATGTCGGAACCTTGGGATGTCGGAATGGTGGGATGTCGGACTGATGGGATGTCGGTCTTGTGGGATGTCGGATTGTTGGGACGTCGGAATGTTGGGACGTCGGAGTGGTGGTACGTCGGAATGTTGGGATGTCGAAATGGTGGGAGGTCGGTATGGTGGGATGAAGGAATGTTGGGATGTAAGAATGTTGGGACGTCGGAATGTTGGGACGACGAAATGTTGGGACGTCGGAATGTTGGGACTTCGGAATGTTGGGACGTCGGAATGTTGGGACGACGGAATGTTGGGACGTCGGAATGTTGGGACGTCGGAATGTTGGGACTTTGGAATGTATGGACGTCGGACTGGTGGGACGTCGGAATGTTGGGAAGTGGGAATGTTGGTACGTCGGAATGTTGGGACGTCAAAATGGTGGGACATCGGTATGGTGGGATGTCAGAATGTTGGGACGTCGGAATGTTAGAACGACGGAATGTTGGGACGTCGGAATGTTGGGACGTCCGAATGTTGGGACGTCGGAATTTTGGGACGTCGGAATGGTGGGATGTCGGAATGGTGGGACGTCGGACTTGTGGGATTCCGGACTGGTGGGATGTCGGAATGTCGGGATGTTGGAATGTCGGGATGGTGGGATGTTGGAATGGTGGGATGTCGGAATCTTGGGATGTCAGAATGGTTGGATGTCGGAATAGTGGAACGTTGTAATGGTGGAGTGTCGGAATCAAGGGATGTCGGACTGGTGGGATGTCGGAATGGTGGGATGTCGGAATGGTGGGACGTCGGAATGGTGGGACATCGGAATGTTGGGACGTCGGAATGTTGGGACGTCGGAATGTTGGGAATCTGGAATGTTGGGACGTCGGACTGCTGGGATGTCAGAATGTTGGGATGTCGGAATTTTGGGACGTCGGAATGTTGGGACTCCGGAATGTTGGGATTCCGGAATGTTGGGACGTCGGAATGTTGGGACTTCGGAATGTTGGGACGTCGGACTGGTGGGACGTCGGAATGTTGGGAAGTGGGAATGTTGGTACGTCGGAATGTTGGGACGTCAAAATGGTGGGACATTGGTATGGTGGGATGTCAGAATGTTGGGACGTCGGAATGTTAGAACGACGGAATGTTGGGACGTCGGAATGTTGGGACTCCGGAATGTTGGGAATCCGGAATGTTGGGACTCTGGAATGTTGGGACGTCGGAATGGTGGGACATCGGACTGGTGGGATGTCGGAATGTTGGGACTCCGGAATGTTGGGATGTCGGACTGGTGGGATGTTGGACTGTTGGGACTCCGGAATGTTGGGACTCCGGAATGTTGGGACTCCGGAATGTTGGGATTCCGGAATGTTGGGATTCCAGAATGTTGGGACGTCGGAATTTTGGGACGTCGGAATGGTGGGATGTCGGAATGGTGGGACGTAGGACTTGTGGGATGTCGGACTGGTGGGATGTCGGAATGTCGGGATGTTGGAATGTCGGGATGTTGGGATGTCGGAATGGTGGGATGTTGGAATGGTGGGATGTCGTAATCTTGGGATGTCGGAATGGTGGGATGTCGGAATAGTGGAACGTTGTAATGGTGGGGTGTCGGAATCAAGGGATGTCGGACTGGTGGGATGTCGGAATGTTCGGACGTCGGAATGGTGGGACATCGGAATGTTGGGACGTCGGAATGTTGGGACGTCGGAATGTTGGGAATCTGGAATGTTGGGACGTTGGAATGGTGGGATCTCAAAATGTTGGGATGTCGGACTGGTGGGATGTCGGAATGTTGGTATGTCGGAATGTTGGGACGTCGGAATGTTTGGACGTCGAAATGGTGGGACGTCGGAATGGTGGGTTGTCAAAATGATGGGAATTCATGTTTCGATGTCGGAATGGTGGGATGTAGGAATGTTGGGATGTCGGAATGTTGGGATGTCGGAATGTTGGGATGTCAGAATATTGGGATATCGGAATGTTGGGACGTCGAAATGTTGGGACTCCGGAATGTTGGGACGTCGGAATGTTGGGACGTCGGAATGTTGGGACGTCGGAATGTTGGGACGTCGGACTGGTGGGACGTCGGAATGTTGGGACTCCGGAATGTTGGGAATCCGGAATGTTGGGACTCCGGAATGTTGGGACGTCGGACTGGTGGAACGTCGGACTGGTGGGATCTCAAAATGTTGGGATGTCGGAATGTTGGGACTCCGGAATATTGGGATTCCGGAATGTTGGGATTCCGGAATGTTGGGACGTCGGAATGTTGGGACTTCGGAATGTTGGGACGTCGGACTGGTGGAACGTCGGACTGGTGGGATCTCAAAATGTTGGGATATCGGACTGGTGGGATGTCGGAATGTTGGGATTCCGGAATGTTGGGACGTCGGAATGTTAGGACTTCGGAATGTTGGGACGTCGGACTGGTGGGACGTCGGAATTTTGGGACTCCGGAATGTTGGGATTCCGGAATGTTGGTACGTCGGAATGTTGGGACGTCGGAATGTTGGGACTTCGGAATGTTGGGACGTCGGACTGGTGGAACGTCGGACTGGTGGGATCTCAAAATGGTGGGATCTCAAAATGTTGGGATGTCGGACTGGTGGGATGTCGGAATGTTGGTATGTCAGAATGTTGGGACGTCGGAATGTTTGGACGTCAAAATGGTGGGACGTCGGAATGGTGGGTTGTCAAAATGATGGGAATTCATGTTTCGATGTCGGAATGGTGGGATGTAGGAATGTTGGGATGTCGGAATGTTGGGATGTCGGAATGTTGGGATGTCAGAATATTGGGACGTCGGACTGGTGGGACGTCGGACTGGTGGGATCTCAAAATGTTGGGATGTCGGACTGGTGGGACGTTGGAATGTTGGGACGTCGGAATGTGGGGACGTCGGAATGTGGGGACGTCGGAATGTTGGGACTCCGGAATGTTGGGATTCCGGAATGTTGGTACGTCGGAATGTTGGGACGTTGGAATGTTGGGACTCCGGAATGTTGGGACGTCGGAATGTTGGGACTCCGGGAATGTTGGGATTCAGGAATGTTGGTACGTCGGAATGTTGGGACTTTGGAATGTTGGGAAGTGGGAATGTTGGTATGTCGGAATGGTGGGATGTCGGAATGTTGGGACGTCAGAATTTTGGGACGTCAGAATGTTGGGACGTCGAAATGGTGGGACGTCATAATGATGGTATGTCAAAATGATGGGAATTCATAATGTTTGGATGTCAGAATGGTGGGATGTCGGAATGTTGGGATGTCGGAATGTTGGGATGTCAGAATGTTGGGATGTCGGAATGGTGGGATGTCGGAACCTTGGGATGTCGGAATGGTGGGATGTCGGACTGATGGGATGTCGGTCTTGTGGGATGTCGGATTGTTGGGACGTCGGAATGTTGGGACGTCGGAGTGGTGGTACGTCGGAATGTTGGGATGTCGAAATGGTGGGAGGTCGGTATGGTGGGATGAAGGAATGTTGGGATGTAAGAATGTTGGGACGTCGGAATGTTGGGACGACGAAATGTTGGGACGTCGGAATGTTGGGACTTCGGAATGTTGGGACGTCGGAATGTTGGGACGACGGAATGTTGGGACGTCGGAATGTTGGGACGTCGGAATGTTGGGACTTTGGAATGTATGGACGTCGGACTGGTGGGACGTCGGAATGTTGGGAAGTGGGAATGTTGGTACGTCGGAATGTTGGGACGTCAAAATGGTGGGACATCGGTATGGTGGGATGTCAGAATGTTGGGACGTCGGAATGTTAGAACGACGGAATGTTGGGACGTCGGAATGTTGGGACGTCCGAATGTTGGGACGTCGGAATTTTGGGACGTCGGAATGGTGGGATGTCGGAATGGTGGGACGTCGGACTTGTGGGATTCCGGACTGGTGGGATGTCGGAATGTCGGGATGTTGGAATGTCGGGATGGTGGGATGTTGGAATGGTGGGATGTCGGAATCTTGGGATGTCAGAATGGTTGGATGTCGGAATAGTGGAACGTTGTAATGGTGGAGTGTCGGAATCAAGGGATGTCGGACTGGTGGGATGTCGGAATGGTGGGATGTCGGAATGGTGGGACGTCGGAATGGTGGGACATCGGAATGTTGGGACGTCGGAATGTTGGGACGTCGGAATGTTGGGAATCTGGAATGTTGGGACGTCGGACTGCTGGGATGTCAGAATGTTGGGATGTCGGAATTTTGGGACGTCGGAATGTTGGGACTCCGGAATGTTGGGATTCCGGAATGTTGGGACGTCGGAATGTTGGGACTTCGGAATGTTGGGACGTCGGACTGGTGGGACGTCGGAATGTTGGGAAGTGGGAATGTTGGTACGTCGGAATGTTGGGACGTCAAAATGGTGGGACATTGGTATGGTGGGATGTCAGAATGTTGGGACGTCGGAATGTTAGAACGACGGAATGTTGGGACGTCGGAATGTTGGGACTCCGGAATGTTGGGAATCCGGAATGTTGGGACTCTGGAATGTTGGGACGTCGGAATGGTGGGACATCGGACTGGTGGGATGTCGGAATGTTGGGACTCCGGAATGTTGGGATGTCGGACTGGTGGGATGTTGGACTGTTGGGACTCCGGAATGTTGGGACTCCGGAATGTTGGGACTCCGGAATGTTGGGATTCCGGAATGTTGGGATTCCAGAATGTTGGTAAGTCGGAATGTTGGGACGTCGGAATGTTGGGACTCCGGAATGTTTGGACTCCGGAATGTTGGGATTCCGGAATGTTGGTACGTCGGAATGTTGGGACTTCGGAATGTTGGGACGTCGGACTTGTGGGACGTCGGACTGGTGGGACGTCGGACTGGTGGGATCTCAAAATGTTGGGACGTCGGACTGTTGGGATGTCGGAATGTTGGGATGTCGGAATGTTGGGACGTCGGAATGTGAGGACGTCGGAATGTTGGGAAGTGGGAATGTTGGTTTGTCTGAATGGTGCGATGTCGGAATGTTGGGACGTCAGAATGTTGGGACGTCGAAATGGTGGGACGTCATAATGGTGGGACGTCAAAATGGTGGGAATTCATAATGTTGGGACGTCGGAATGGTGGGATGTCGGACTGGTGGGACGTCGGACTGGTGGGATCTCAAAATGTTGGGATGTCGGACTGGTGGGATGTCGGAATGTTGGGACGTCGGAATGTTTGGACGTCGGAATGTTGGGAAGTGGGAATGTTGGTATGTCTGAATGGTGGGTTGTCGGAATGTTGGGAAGTCAGAATGTTGGGACGTCGAAATGGTGGGACGTCATAATGGTGGGATGTCAAAATGATGGGAATTCATAATGTTTGGATGTCAGAATGGTGGGATGTTGGAATGTTGGGATGTCGGAATGTTGGGATGTCAGAATGTAGGGATGTCGGAATGGTGGGACGTCGGACTGGTGGGACGTCGGACTGATGGGACATCGGACTGGTGGGATCTCAAAATGTTGGGATGTCGGACTGGTGGGATGTCGGAATGTTGGGATGTCGGAATGTTGGGACGTCGGAATGTTGGGAAGTGGGAATGTTGGTATGTCGGAATGGTGGGATGTCGAAATGGTGGGACGTCATAATGGTGGGATGTCAAAATGATGGGAATTCATAATGTTGGGATGTCGGAATGGTGGGATGTCGGAATGTTGGGATGTCGGAATGTTGGGACGTCGGAATGTTGGGATGTCGGAATGGTGGGACGTCGGAATGTTGGGATGTCGGAATGGTGGGACGTCGGACTGGTGGGACGTTGGACTGATGGGACGTCGGCATGTTGGGATGTCGGAATGGTGGGACGTCGGAATGTTGGGACGTCGGCATATTGGGACTCTGGAATGTTGGGACGTCGGCATGTTGGGACGTCGGAATGGTGGGACATCGGACTGGTGGGACGTCGGAATGTTGGGACTCCGGAATGTTGGGATGTCTGAATGTTGGGACGTCGGAATGTTGGGACTTCGGAATGTTGGGACGTCGGACTGGTGGGATCTCAAAATGTTGGGACGTCGGACTGGTGGAACGTCGGACTGGTGGGATGTCGGAATGTTGTTACTTCGGAATGTTGGGACGTCGGACTGGTGGAACGTCGGACTGGTGGGATGTCGGAATGTTGTTACTTCGGAATGTTGGGACGTCGGACTGGTGGGACTTCGGACTGATGGGACGTCGGCATGTTGGGACTCTGGAATGTTGGGACGTCGGCATATTGGGACGTCGGAATGGTGGGACATCGGACTGGTGGGACGTCGGAATGTTGGGACTCCGGAATGTTGGGATGTCTGAATGTTGGGACGTCGGAATGTAGGGACTTCGGAATGTTGGGACGTCGGACTGGTGGGATCTCAAAATATTGGGACGTCGGACTGGTGGGACGTCGGACTGGTGGAACGTCGGACTGGTGGGATGTCGGAATGTTGTTACTTCGGAATGTTGGGACGTCGGACTGGTGGAACGTCGGACTGGTGGGATCTCAAAATGTTGGGATGTCGGACTGGTGGGATGTCGGAATGTTGGGATGTCGTAATGTTGGTATGTCAGAATGGTGGGATGTCGGAATGTTGTAACGTCGGAATGTTGGGACTTCGGACTTCTGACTGGTGGGATCTCAAAATGTTGGGACGTCGAAATGGTGGGACATCGGAATGTTGGGACGTCGGAATGTTGGGACGTCGGAATGTTGGGACGTCGGAATGTTGGGAATCTGGAATGTTGGGACGTCGGAATGGTGGGATGTCGGAATGTTGGGATGTCAGAATGTTGGGATTTCGGAATGGTGGGACGTCGGAATGTTGGGACGTTGGAATCTTGAGACGTCGGACTGGTGGGACGTCGGACTGGTGGAACGTCGGACTGTTGGGATGTCGGAATGTTGTTACTTCGGAATGTTGGGACGTCGGACTGGTGGAACGTCGGACTGGTGGGATCTCAAAATGTTGGGATGTCGGACTGGTGGGATGTCGGAATGTTGGGATGTCGTAATGTTGGTATGTCGGAATGGTGGGATGTCGGAATGTTGTAACGTCGGAATGTTGGGACTTCGGACTTCTGACTGGTGGGATCTCAAAATGTTGGGACGTCGAAATGGTGGGACATCGGAATGTTGGGACGTCGGAATGTTGGGACGTCGGAATGTTGGGAATCTGGAATGTTGGGACGTCGGAATGGTGGGATGTCGGAATGTTGGGATGTCTGAATGTTGGGACGTCGGAATGTTGGGACTTCGGAATGTTGGGACGTCGGACTGGTGGGATCTCAAAATGTTGGGACGTCGGACTGGTGGAACGTCGGACTGGTGGGATGTCGGAATGTTGTTACTTCGGAATGTTGGGACGTCGGACTGGTGGAACGTCGGACTGGTGGGATGTCGGAATGTTGTTACTTCGGAATGTTGGGACGTCGGACTGGTGGGACTTCGGACTGATGGGACGTCGGCATGTTGGGACTCTGGAATGTTGGGACGTCGGCATATTGGGACGTCGGAATGGTGGGACATCGGACTGGTGGGACGTCGGAATGTTGGGACTCCGGAATGTTGGGATGTCTGAATGTTGGGACGTCGGAATGTAGGGACTTCGGAATGTTGGGACGTCGGACTGGTGGGATCTCAAAATATTGGGACGTCGGACTGGTGGGACGTCGGACTGGTGGAACGTCGGACTGGTGGGATGTCGGAATGTTGTTACTTCGGAATGTTGGGACGTCGGACTGGTGGAACGTCGGACTGGTGGGATCTCAAAATGTTGGGATGTCGGACTGGTGGGATGTCGGAATGTTGGGATGTCGTAATGTTGGTATGTCAGAATGGTGGGATGTCGGAATGTTGTAACGTCGGAATGTTGGGACTTCGGACTTCTGACTGGTGGGATCTCAAAATGTTGGGACGTCGAAATGGTGGGACATCGGAATGTTGGGACGTCGGAATGTTGGGACGTCGGAATGTTGGGACGTCGGAATGTTGGGAATCTGGAATGTTGGGACGTCGGAATGGTGGGATGTCGGAATGTTGGGATGTCAGAATGTTGGGATGTCGGAATGGTGGGACGTCGGAATGTTGGGACGTTGGAATCTTGAGACGTCGGACTGGTGGGACGTCGGACTGGTGGAACGTCGGACTGTTGGGATGTCGGAATGTTGTTACTTCGGAATGTTGGGACGTCGGACTGGTGGAACGTCGGACTGGTGGGATCTCAAAATGTTGGGATGTCGGACTGGTGGGATGTCGGAATGTTGGGATGTCGTAATGTTGGTATGTCGGAATGGTGGGATGTCGGAATGTTGTAACGTCGGAATGTTGGGACTTCGGACTTCTGACTGGTGGGATCTCAAAATGTTGGGACGTCGAAATGGTGGGACATCGGAATGTTGGGACGTCGGAATGTTGGGACGTCGGAATGTTGGGAATCTGGAATGTTGGGACGTCGGAATGGTGGGATGTCGGAATGTTGGGATGTCAGAATGTTGGGATGTCGGAATGGTGGGACGTCGGACTGTTGGGACGTTGGAATCTTGAGACGTCGGAATGTTGGGACGTTGGAATGTTGGGACGTCTGAATGTTGGGATGTCGGAATGGTGGGATGTCGGAATGGTGGGACGTCGGACTGGTGGGATGTCGGACTGATGGGACGTCAGAATGTTGGGATGTCGGAATGGAGGGACATCAGACTGGTGGGACGTCGGAATGGTGGGACGTCGGAATGTTGGGAAGTGGGAACGTTGGGATGTCTGAATGTTGGGACGTCAGAATTTTGGGACGTCGGAATGTTGGGACGTCGGACTGGTGGGACGTCGGACTGGTGGGATCTCAAAATGTTGGGATGTCGGACTGGTGGGATGTCGGAATGTTGGGACGTCGGAATGTTTGGACGTCGGAATGTTGGGACATCTGAATGTTGGGATGTCGGAATGGTGGGACGTCGGACTGGTGGGACGTCGGACTGATGGGACGTCGGACTGATGGGACGTCGGAATGTTGGGACTCTGGAATGTTGGGACGTCGGAATGGTTGGACATCGGACTGGTTGGATTTCGGAATGTTGGGACTCCGGAATGTTGGGACGTCGGAATATTGGGACGTCGGAATGGTGGGATGTCGGACTGTTGTGACTCCGGAATGTTGGGACTCTGGAATCTTGGGACTCCGGAATGTTGGGATTCCGGAATGTTGGGATTCCGGAATGTTGGGACGTCGGAATGTTGGGACTCCGGAATGTTGGGACTCCGGAATGTTGGGATTCCGGAATGTTGGTACGTCGGAATGTTGGGACTTCGGAATGTTGGGACGTCGGACTGGTGGGACGTCGGACTGGTGGGACGTCGGACTGGTGGGACGTCGGACTGGTGGGATCTCAAAATGTTGGGATGTCGGACTGGTGGGATGTCGGAATGTTGGGACGTCGGAATGTGTGGACGTCGGAATGTTGGGAAGTGGGAATGTTGGGACGTCAGAATGTTGGGACGTCGAAATGGTGGGACGTCATAATGGTGGGATGTCAAAATGATGGGAATTCATGTTTGGATGTCAGAATGGTGGGATGTTGGAATGTTGGGATGTCGGAATGTTGGGACGTCAGAATGTTGGGATGTCGGAATGGTGGGACGTCGGAATGTTGGGACGTCGGAATCTTGAGACGTCGGAATGTTGGGACGTCGGAATGTTGGGACGTCGGAATGTTGGGACGTCTGAATGTTGGGACGTCGGAATGATGGGACGTCGGAATGGTGGGACATCGGACTGGTGGGACGTCGGAATGTTAGGACTCCGGAATGTTGGGACGTCGGAATGTTGGGAATCTGGAATGTTGGGACGTCGAAATGGTGGGACGTCATAATGATGGTATGTCAAAATGATGGGAATTCATAATGTTTGGATGTCAGAATGGTGGGATGTTGGAATGTTGGGATGTCGGAATGTTGGGATGTCAGAATGTTGGGATGTCGGAATGGTGGGACGTCGGAATGTTGGGACGTCTGAATGTTGGGATGTCTGAATGGTGGGACGTCGGACTGGTGGGACGTCGGACTGATGGGACATCGGAATGTTGGGACTCCGGAATGTTGGGATGTCTGAATGTTGGGACGTCGGAATGTAGGGACTTCGGAATTTTGGGACGTCGGACTGGTGGGACGTCGGACTGGTGGGATGTCGGACTGGTGGGATGTCGGAATGTTGGGATGTCGGAATGTTGGGACGTCGGAATGTTTGGACGTCGGAATGTTGGGAAGTGGGAATGCTGGTATGTCGGAATGGTGGGATGTCGGAATGTTGGGATGTCAGAATATTGGGACGTCGAAATGGTGGGACGTCATATTGGTGGGATGTCAAAATGATGGGAATTCATAATGTTTGGATGTCGGAATGTTGGGATGTCAGAATGTTGGGATGTCGGAATGGTGGGATGTCGGAATGTTGGGACTCTGGAATGTTGGGACGTCGGAATGGTGGGACATCGGACTGGTGGGATGTCGGAATGTTGGGACTCCGGAATGTTGGGATGTCGGACTGGTGGGATGTTGGACTGTTGGGACTCCGGAATGTTGGGACTCCGGAATGTTGGGACTCCGGAATGTTCGGATTCCGGAATGTTGGGATTCCAGAATGTTGGTACGTCGGAATGTTGGTACGTCGGAATGTTGGGACTCCGGAATGTTTGGACTCCGGAATGTTGGGATTCCGGAATGTTGGTACGTCGGAATGTTGGGACTTCGGAATGTTGGGACGTCGGACTTGTGGGACGTCGGACTGGTGGGACGTCGGACTGGTGGGATCTCAAAATGTTGGGACGTCGGACTGTTGGGATGTCAGAATGTTGGGATGTCGGAATGTTGGGACGTCGGAATGTGTGGACGTCGGAATGTTGGGAAGTGGGAATGTTGGTTTGTCTGAATGGTGCGATGTCGGAATGTTGGGACGTCAGAATGTTGGGACGTCGAAATGGTGGGACGTCATAATGGTGGGACGTCAAAATGGTGGGAATTCATAATGTTGGGACGTCGGAATGGTGGGATGTCGGAATGTTGGGATGTCGGAATGTTGGGATGTCAGATAGTTGGGATGTCGGAATGGTGGGACGTCGGAATGTTGGGACGTCTGAATGTTGGGATGTCGGAATGGTGGGACATCGGAATGGTGGGACATCGGACTGGTGGGATATCGGAATGTTGGGACTCCGGAATGTTGGGATGTCTGAATGTTGGGACGTCGGAATGTTGGGACATCGGAATGTTGGGACGTCGGACTGGTGGGACGTCGGACTGGTGGGATCTCAAAATGTTGGGACGTCGGACTGGTGGGATGTCGGAATGTTGGGACGTCGGAATGTTGGGACGTCGGAATGTTTGGACGTCGGAATGTTGGGAAGTGGGAATGTTGGTATGTCGGAATGGTGGGATGTCAGAATGTTGGGACGTCAGAATGTTGGGACGTCAAAATGATGGGAATTCATAATGTTTGGATGTCGGAATGGTGGGATATTGGAATATTGGGATGTCGGAATGTTGGGATGTCGGAATGTTGGGATGTCGGAATGGTGGGACGTCGGAATGTTGGGATGTCGGAATGTTGGGACGTCTGAATGTTGGGACTTTGGAATGTATGGACGTCGGACTGGTGGGACGTCGGAATGTTGGGAAGTGGGAATGTTGGTACGTCGGAATGTTGGGACGTCAAAATGGTGGGACATCGGTATGGTGGGATGTCAGAATGTTGGGACGTCGGAATGTTAGAACGACGGAATGTTGGGACGTCGGAATGTTGGGACGTCCGAATGTTGGGACGTCGGAATTTTGGGACGTCGGAATGGTGGGATGTCGGAATGGTGGGACGTCGGACTTGTGGGATTCCGGACTGGTGGGATGTCGGAATGTCGGGATGTTGGAATGTCGGGATGGTGGGATGTTGGAATGGTGGGATGTCGGAATCTTGGGATGTCAGAATGGTTGGATGTCGGAATAGTGGAACGTTGTAATGGTGGAGTGTCGGAATCAAGGGATGTCGGACTGGTGGGATGTCGGAATGGTGGGATGTCGGAATGGTGGGACGTCGGAATGGTGGGACATCGGAATGTTGGGACGTCGGAATGGTGGGACATCGGAATGTTGGGACGTCGGAATGTTGGGACGTCGGAATGTTGGGAATCTGGAATGTTGGGACGTCGGAATGGTGGGATGTCGGACTGCTGGGACGTCAGAATGTTGGGATGTCGGAATTTTGGGACGTCGGAATGTTGGAACTCCGGAATGTTGGGATTCCGGAATGTTGGGACGTCGGAATGTTGGGACTTCGGAATGTTGGGACGTCGGACTGGTGGGACGTCGGAATGTTGGGAAGTGGGAATGTTGGTACGTCGGAATGTTGGGACGTCAAAATGGTGGGACATTGGTATGGTGGGATGTCAGAATGTTGGGACGTCGGAATGTTAGAACGACGGAATGTTGGGACGTCGGAATGTTGGGACGTCCGAATGTTGGGACGTCGGAATTTTGGGACGTCGGAATGGTGGGATGTCGGAATGGTGGGACGTAGGACTTGTGGGATGTCGGACTGGTGGGATGTCGGAATGTCGGGATGTTGGAATGTCGGGATGTTGGGATGTCGGAATGGTGGGATGTTGGAATGGTGGGATGTCGTAATCTTGGGATGTCGGAATGGTGGGATGTCGGAATAGTGGAACGTTGTAATGGTGGGGTGTCGGAATCAAGGGATGTCGGACTGGTGGGATGTCGGAATGTTCGGACGTCGGAATGGTGGGACATCGGAATGTTGGGACGTCGGAATGTTGGGACGTCGGAATGTTGGGAATCTGGAATGTTGGGACGTTGGAATGGTGGGATCTCAAAATGTTGGGATGTCGGACTGGTGGGATGTCGGAATGTTGGTATGTCGGAATGTTGGGACGTCGGAATGTTTGGACGTCGAAATGGTGGGACGTCGGAATGGTGGGTTGTCAAAATGATGGGAATTCATGTTTCGATGTCGGAATGGTGGGATGTAGGAATGTTGGGATGTCGGAATGTTGGGATGTCGGAATGTTGGGATGTCAGAATATTGGGATATCGGAATGTTGGGACGTCGAAATGTTGGGACTCCGGAATGTTGGGACGTCGGAATGTTGGGACGTCGGAATGTTGGGACGTCGGAATGTTGGGACGTCGGACTGGTGGGACGTCGGAATGTTGGGACTCCGGAATGTTGGGAATCCGGAATGTTGGGACTCCGGAATGTTGGGACGTCGGACTGGTGGAACGTCGGACTGGTGGGATCTCAAAATGTTGGGATGTCGGAATGTTGGGACTCCGGAATATTGGGATTCCGGAATGTTGGGATTCCGGAATGTTGGGACGTCGGAATGTTGGGACTTCGGAATGTTGGGACGTCGGACTGGTGGAACGTCGGACTGGTGGGATCTCAAAATGTTGGGATATCGGACTGGTGGGATGTCGGAATGTTGGGATTCCGGAATGTTGGGACGTCGGAATGTTAGGACTTCGGAATGTTGGGACGTCGGACTGGTGGGACGTCGGAATTTTGGGACTCCGGAATGTTGGGATTCCGGAATGTTGGTACGTCGGAATGTTGGGACGTCGGAATGTTGGGACTTCGGAATGTTGGGACGTCGGACTGGTGGAACGTCGGACTGGTGGGATCTCAAAATGGTGGGATCTCAAAATGTTGGGATGTCGGACTGGTGGGATGTCGGAATGTTGGTATGTCAGAATGTTGGGACGTCGGAATGTTTGGACGTCAAAATGGTGGGACGTCGGAATGGTGGGTTGTCAAAATGATGGGAATTCATGTTTCGATGTCGGAATGGTGGGATGTAGGAATGTTGGGATGTCGGAATGTTGGGATGTCGGAATGTTGGGATGTCAGAATATTGGGACGTCGGACTGGTGGGACGTCGGACTGGTGGGATCTCAAAATGTTGGGATGTCGGACTGGTGGGACGTTGGAATGTTGGGACGTCGGAATGTGGGGACGTCGGAATGTGGGGACGTCGGAATGTTGGGACTCCGGAATGTTGGGATTCCGGAATGTTGGTACGTCGGAATGTTGGGACGTTGGAATGTTGGGACTCCGGAATGTTGGGACGTCGGAATGTTGGGACTCCGGGAATGTTGGGATTCAGGAATGTTGGTACGTCGGAATGTTGGGACTTTGGAATGTTGGGAAGTGGGAATGTTGGTATGTCGGAATGGTGGGATGTCGGAATGTTGGGACGTCAGAATTTTGGGACGTCAGAATGTTGGGACGTCGAAATGGTGGGACGTCATAATGATGGTATGTCAAAATGATGGGAATTCATAATGTTTGGATGTCAGAATGGTGGGATGTCGGAATGTTGGGATGTCGGAATGTTGGGATGTCAGAATGTTGGGATGTCGGAATGGTGGGATGTCGGAACCTTGGGATGTCGGAATGGTGGGATGTCGGACTGATGGGATGTCGGTCTTGTGGGATGTCGGATTGTTGGGACGTCGGAATGTTGGGACGTCGGAGTGGTGGTACGTCGGAATGTTGGGATGTCGAAATGGTGGGAGGTCGGTATGGTGGGATGAAGGAATGTTGGGATGTAAGAATGTTGGGACGTCGGAATGTTGGGACGACGAAATGTTGGGACGTCGGAATGTTGGGACTTCGGAATGTTGGGACGTCGGAATGTTGGGACGACGGAATGTTGGGACGTCGGAATGTTGGGACGTCGGAATGTTGGGACTTTGGAATGTATGGACGTCGGACTGGTGGGACGTCGGAATGTTGGGAAGTGGGAATGTTGGTACGTCGGAATGTTGGGACGTCAAAATGGTGGGACATCGGTATGGTGGGATGTCAGAATGTTGGGACGTCGGAATGTTAGAACGACGGAATGTTGGGACGTCGGAATGTTGGGACGTCCGAATGTTGGGACGTCGGAATTTTGGGACGTCGGAATGGTGGGATGTCGGAATGGTGGGACGTCGGACTTGTGGGATTCCGGACTGGTGGGATGTCGGAATGTCGGGATGTTGGAATGTCGGGATGGTGGGATGTTGGAATGGTGGGATGTCGGAATCTTGGGATGTCAGAATGGTTGGATGTCGGAATAGTGGAACGTTGTAATGGTGGAGTGTCGGAATCAAGGGATGTCGGACTGGTGGGATGTCGGAATGGTGGGATGTCGGAATGGTGGGACGTCGGAATGGTGGGACATCGGAATGTTGGGACGTCGGAATGTTGGGACGTCGGAATGTTGGGAATCTGGAATGTTGGGACGTCGGACTGCTGGGATGTCAGAATGTTGGGATGTCGGAATTTTGGGACGTCGGAATGTTGGGACTCCGGAATGTTGGGATTCCGGAATGTTGGGACGTCGGAATGTTGGGACTTCGGAATGTTGGGACGTCAAAATGGTGGGACATTGGTATGGTGGGATGTCAGAATGTTGGGACGTCGGAATGTTAGAACGACGGAATGTTGGGACGTCGGAATGTTGGGACTCCGGAATGTTGGGAATCCGGAATGTTGGGACTCTGGAATGTTGGGACGTCGGAATGGTGGGACATCGGACTGGTGGGATGTCGGAATGTTGGGACTCCGGAATGTTGGGATGTCGGACTGGTGGGATGTTGGACTGTTGGGACTCCGGAATGTTGGGACTCCGGAATGTTGGGACTCCGGAATGTTGGGATTCCGGAATGTTGGGATTCCAGAATGTTGGTAAGTCGGAATGTTGGGACGTCGGAATGTTGGGACTCCGGAATGTTTGGACTCCGGAATGTTGGGATTCCGGAATGTTGGTACGTCGGAATGTTGGGACTTCGGAATGTTGGGACGTCGGACTTGTGGGACGTCGGACTGGTGGGACGTCGGACTGGTGGGATCTCAAAATGTTGGGACGTCGGACTGTTGGGATGTCGGAATGTTGGGATGTCGGAATGTTGGGACGTCGGAATGTGAGGACGTCGGAATGTTGGGAAGTGGGAATGTTGGTTTGTCTGAATGGTGCGATGTCGGAATGTTGGGACGTCAGAATGTTGGGACGTCGAAATGGTGGGACGTCATAATGGTGGGACGTCAAAATGGTGGGAATTCATAATGTTGGGACGTCGGAATGGTGGGATGTCGGACTGGTGGGACGTCGGACTGGTGGGATCTCAAAATGTTGGGATGTCGGACTGGTGGGATGTCGGAATGTTGGGACGTCGGAATGTTTGGACGTCGGAATGTTGGGAAGTGGGAATGTTGGTATGTCTGAATGGTGGGTTGTCGGAATGTTGGGAAGTCAGAATGTTGGGACGTCGAAATGGTGGGACGTCATAATGGTGGGATGTCAAAATGATGGGAATTCATAATGTTTGGATGTCAGAATGGTGGGATGTTGGAATGTTGGGATGTCGGAATGTTGGGATGTCAGAATGTAGGGATGTCGGAATGGTGGGACGTCGGACTGGTGGGACGTCGGACTGATGGGACATCGGACTGGTGGGATCTCAAAATGTTGGGATGTCGGACTGGTGGGATGTCGGAATGTTGGGATGTCGGAATGTTGGGACGTCGGAATGTTTGGACGTCGGAATGTTGGGAAGTGGGAATGTTGGTATGTCGGAATGGTGGGATGTCGAAATGGTGGGACGTCATAATGGTGGGATGTCAAAATGATGGGAATTCATAATGTTGGGATGTCGGAATGGTGGGATGTCGGAATGTTGGGATGTCGGAATGTTGGGACGTCGGAATGTTGGGATGTCGGAATGGTGGGACGTCGGAATGTTGGGATGTCGGAATGGTGGGACGTCGGACTGGTGGGACGTTGGACTGATGGGACGTCGGCATGTTGGGATGTCGGAATGGTGGGACGTCGGAATGTTGGGACGTCGGCATATTGGGACTCTGGAATGTTGGGACGTCGGCATGTTGGGACGTCGGAATGGTGGGACATCGGACTGGTGGGACGTCGGAATGTTGGGACTCCGGAATGTTGGGATGTCTGAATGTTGGGACGTCGGAATGTTGGGACTTCGGAATGTTGGGACGTCGGACTGGTGGGATCTCAAAATGTTGGGACGTCGGACTGGTGGAACGTCGGACTGGTGGGATGTCGGAATGTTGTTACTTCGGAATGTTGGGACGTCGGACTGGTGGAACGTCGGACTGGTGGGATGTCGGAATGTTGTTACTTCGGAATGTTGGGACGTCGGACTGGTGGGACTTCGGACTGATGGGACGTCGGCATGTTGGGACTCTGGAATGTTGGGACGTCGGCATATTGGGACGTCGGAATGGTGGGACATCGGACTGGTGGGACGTCGGAATGTTGGGACTCCGGAATGTTGGGATGTCTGAATGTTGGGACGTCGGAATGTAGGGACTTCGGAATGTTGGGACGTCGGACTGGTGGGATCTCAAAATATTGGGACGTCGGACTGGTGGGACGTCGGACTGGTGGAACGTCGGACTGGTGGGATGTCGGAATGTTGTTACTTCGGAATGTTGGGACGTCGGACTGGTGGAACGTCGGACTGGTGGGATCTCAAAATGTTGGGATGTCGGACTGGTGGGATGTCGGAATGTTGGGATGTCGTAATGTTGGTATGTCAGAATGGTGGGATGTCGGAATGTTGTAACGTCGGAATGTTGGGACTTCGGACTTCTGACTGGTGGGATCTCAAAATGTTGGGACGTCGAAATGGTGGGACATCGGAATGTTGGGACGTCGGAATGTTGGGACGTCGGAATGTTGGGACGTCGGAATGTTGGGAATCTGGAATGTTGGGACGTCGGAATGGTGGGATGTCGGAATGTTGGGATGTCAGAATGTTGGGATTTCGGAATGGTGGGACGTCGGAATGTTGGGACGTTGGAATCTTGAGACGTCGGACTGGTGGGACGTCGGACTGGTGGAACGTCGGACTGTTGGGATGTCGGAATGTTGTTACTTCGGAATGTTGGGACGTCGGACTGGTGGAACGTCGGACTGGTGGGATCTCAAAATGTTGGGATGTCGGACTGGTGGGATGTCGGAATGTTGGGATGTCGTAATGTTGGTATGTCGGAATGGTGGGATGTCGGAATGTTGTAACGTCGGAATGTTGGGACTTCGGACTTCTGACTGGTGGGATCTCAAAATGTTGGGACGTCGAAATGGTGGGACATCGGAATGTTGGGACGTCGGAATGTTGGGACGTCGGAATGTTGGGAATCTGGAATGTTGGGACGTCGGAATGGTGGGATGTCGGAATGTTGGGATGTCAGAATGTTGGGATGTCGGAATGGTGGGACGTCGGACTGTTGGGACGTTGGAATCTTGAGACGTCGGAATGTTGGGACGTTGGAATGTTGGGACGTCTGAATGTTGGGATGTCGGAATGGTGGGATGTCGGAATGGTGGGACGTCGGACTGGTGGGATGTCGGACTGATGGGACGTCAGAATGTTGGGATGTCGGAATGGAGGGACATCAGACTGGTGGGACGTCGGAATGTTGGGACGTCGGAATGTTGGGAAGTGGGAACGTTGGGATGTCTGAATGTTGGGACGTCAGAATTTTGGGACGTCGGAATGTTGGGACGTCGGACTGGTGGGACGTCGGACTGGTGGGACGTCGGACTGGTGGGATCTCAAAATGTTGGGATGTCGGACTGGTGGGATGTCGGAATGTTGGGACGTCGGAATGTTTGGACGTCGGAATGTTGGGACATCTGAATGTTGGGATGTCGGAATGGTGGGACGTCGGACTGGTGGGACGTCGGACTGATGGGACGTCGGACTGATGGGACGTCGGAATGTTGGGACTCTGGAATGTTGGGACGTCGGAATGGTTGGACATCGGACTGGTTGGATTTCGGAATGTTGGGACTCCGGAATGTTGGGACGTCGGAATATTGGGACGTCGGAATGGTGGGATGTCGGACTGTTGTGACTCCGGAATGTTGGGACTCTGGAATCTTGGGACTCCGGAATGTTGGGATTCCGGAATGTTGGGATTCCGGAATGTTGGGACGTCGGAATGTTGGGACTCCGGAAATGTTGGGACTCCGGAATGTTGGGATTCCGGAATGTTGGTACGTCGGAATGTTGGGACTTCGGAATGTTGGGACGTCGGACTGGTGGGACGTCGGACTGGTGGGACGTCGGACTGGTGGGACGTCGGACTGGTGGGACGTCGGACTGGTGGGATCTCAAAATGTTGGGATGTCGGACTGGTGGGATGTCGGAATGTTGGGACGTCGGAATGTGTGGACGTCGGAATGTTGGGAAGTGGGAATGTTGGTATGTCTGAATGGTGGGTTGTCGGAATGTTGGGACGTCAGAATGTTGGGACGTCGAAATGGTGGGACGTCATAATGGTGGGATGTCAAAATGATGGGAATTCATGTTTGGATGTCAGAATGGTGGGATGTTGGAATGTTGGGATGTCGGAATGTTGGGACGTCAGAATGTTGGGATGTCGGAATGGTGGGACGTCGGAATGTTGGGACGTCGGAATCTTGAGACGTCGGAATGTTGGGACGTCGGAATGTTGGGACGTCGGAATGTTGGGACGTCTGAATGTTGGGACGTCGGAATGATGGGACGTCGGAATGGTGGGACATCGGACTGGTGGGACGTCGGAATGTTGGGACTCCGGAATGTTGGGACGTCGGAATGTTGGGACGTCGAAATGGTGGGACGTCATAATGATGGTATGTCAAAATGATGGGAATTCATAATGTTTGGATGTCAGAATGGTGGGATGTTGGAATGTTGGGATGTCGGAATGTTGGGATGTCAGATTGTTGGGATGTCGGAATGGTGGGACGTCGGAATGTTGGGACGTCTGAATGTTGGGATGTCTGAATGGTGGGACGTCGGACTGGTGGGACGTCGGACTGATGGGACATCGGAATGTTGGGACTCCGGAATGTTGGGATGTCTGAATGTTGGAACATCGGAATGTAGGGACTTCGGAATTTTGGGACGTCGGACTGGTGGGACGTCGGACTGGTGGGATGTCGGACTGGTGGGATGTCGGAATGTTGGGATGTCGGAATGTTGGGACGTCGGAATGTTTGGACGTCGGAATGTTGGGAAGTGGGAATGCTGGTATGTCGGAATGGTGGGATGTCGGAATGTTGGGATGTCAGAATATTGGGACGTCGAAATGGTGGGACGTCATATTGGTGGGATGTCAAAATGATGGGAATTCATAATGTTTGGATGTCGGAATGTTGGGATGTCAGAATGTTGGGATGTCGGAATGGTGGGATGTCGGAATGTTGGGACTCTGGAATGTTGGGACGTCGGAATGGTGGGACATCGGACTGGTGGGATGTCGGAATGTTGGGACTCCGGAATGTTGGGATGTCGGACTGGTGGGATGTTGGACTGTTGGGACTCCGGAATGTTGGGACTCCGGAATGTTGGGACTCCGGAATGTTCGGATTCCGGAATGTTGGGATTCCAGAATGTTGGTACGTCGGAATGTTGGTACGTCGGAATGTTGGGACTCCGGAATGTTTGGACTCCGGAATGTTGGGATTCCGGAATGTTGGTACGTCGGAATGTTGGGACTTCGGAATGTTGGGACGTCGGACTTGTGGGACGTCGGACTGGTGGGACGTCGGACTGGTGGGATCTCAAAATGTTGGGATGTCGGACTGTTGGGATGTCAGAATGTTGGGATGTCGGAATGTTGGGACGTCGGAATGTGTGGACGTCGGAATGTTGGGAAGTGGGAATGTTGGTTTGTCTGAATGGTGCGATGTCGGAATGTTGGGACGTCAGAATGTTGGGACGTCGAAATGGTGGGACGTCATAATGGTGGGACGTCAAAATGGTGGGAATTCATAATGTTGGGACGTCGGAATGGTGGGATGTCGGAATGTTGGGATGTCGGAATGTTGGGATGTCAGATAGTTGGGATGTCGGAATGGTGGGACGTCGGAATGTTGGGACGTCTGAATGTTGGGATGTCGGAATGGTGGGACATCGGAATGGTGGGACATCGGACTGGTGGGATATCGGAATGTTGGGACTCCGGAATGTTGGGATGTCTGAATGTTGGGACGTCGGAATGTTGGGACATCGGAATGTTGGGACGTCGGACTGGTGGGACGTCGGACTGGTGGGATCTCAAAATGTTGGGACGTCGGACTGGTGGGATGTCGGAATGTTGGGACGTCGGAATGTTGGGACGTCGGAATGTTTGGACGTCGGAATGTTGGGAAGTGGGAATGTTGGTATGTCGGAATGGTGGGATGTCAGAATGTTGGGACGTCAGAATGTTGGGACGTCAAAATGATGGGAATTCATAATGTTTGGATGTTGGAATGGTGGGATATTGGAATATTGGGATGTCGGAATGTTGGGATGTCGGAATGTTGGGATGTCGGAATGGTGGGACGTCGGAATGTTGGAATGTCGGAATGTTGGGACGTCTGAATATTGGGATGTCGGAATGGTGGGACGTCGGACTGGTGGGATTTCGGAACGTTGGGACTCCGGAATCTTGAGACGTCGGAATGTTGGGACGTCGGAATGTTGGGACGTCGGAATGTTGGGACGTCTGAATGTTGGGACGTCGGAATGATGGGACGTCGGAATGGTGGGACATCGGACTGGTGGGACGTCGGAATGTTGGGACGTCGGAATGTTGGGAATCTGGAATGTTGGGACGTCGAAATGGTGGGACGTCATAATGATGGTATGTCAAAATGATGGGAATTCATAATGTTTGGATGTCAGAATGGTGGGATGTTGGAATGTTGGGATGTCGGAATGTTGGGATGTCAGAATGTTGGGATGTCGGAATGGTGGGACGTCGGAATGTTGGGACGTCTGAATGTTGGGATGTCTGAATGGTGGGACGTCGGAATGGTGGGACGTCGGACTGATGGGACATCGGAATGTTGGGACTCCGGAATGTTGGGATGTCTGAATGTTGGGATGTCTGAATGGTGGGACGTCGGACTGGTGGGACGTCGGACTGATGGGACATCGGAATGTTGGGACTCCGGAATGTTGGGATGTCTGAATGTTGGGACGTCGGAATGTAGGGAAGTGGGAATGCTGGTATGTCGGAATGGTGGGATGTCGGAATGTTGGGATGTTGGAATGTTGGGACGTCGAAATGGTGGGACGTCATAATGGTGGGATGTCAAAATGATGGGAATTCATACTGTTTGGATGTCGGAATGTTGGGATGTCAGAATGTTGGGATGTCGGAATGGTGGGATGTCGGAATGTTGGGACTCTGGAATGTTGGGACGTCGGAATGGTGGGACATCGGACTGGTGGGATGTCGGAATGTTGGGACTCCGGAATGTTGGGATGTCGGACTGGTGGGATGTTGGACTGTTGGGACTCCGGAATGTTGGGACTCCGGAATGTTGGGACTCCGGAATGTTGGGATTCCGGAATGTTGGGATTCCAGAATGTTGGTAAGTCGGAATGTTGGGACGTCGGAATGTTGGGACTCCGGAATGTTTGGACTCCGGAATGTTGGGATTCCGGAATGTTGGTACGTCGGAATGTTGGGACTTCGGAATGTTGGGACGTCGGACTTGTGGGACGTCGGACTGGTGGGACGTCGGACTGGTGGGATCTCAAAATGTTGGGACGTCGGACTGTTGGGATGTCGGAATGTTGGGATGTCGGAATGTTGGGACGTCGGAATGTGAGGACGTCGGAATGTTGGGAAGTGGGAATGTTGGTTTGTCTGAATGGTGCGATGTCGGAATGTTGGGACGTCAGAATGTTGGGACGTCGAAATGGTGGGACGTCATAATGGTGGGACGTCAAAATGGTGGGAATTCATAATGTTGGGACGTCGGAATGGTGGGATGTCGGACTGGTGGGACGTCGGAATGTTTGGACGTCGGAATGTTGGGAAGTGGGAATGTTGGTATGTCTGAATGGTGGGTTGTCGGAATGTTGGGAAGTCAGAATGTTGGGACGTCGAAATGGTGGGACGTCATAATGGTGGGATGTCAAAATGATGGGAATTCATAATGTTTGGATGTCAGAATGGTGGGATGTTGGAATGTTGGGATGTCGGAATGTTGGGATGTCAGAATGTAGGGATGTCGGAATGTTGGGAAGTGGGAATGTTGGTATGTCGGAATGGTGGGATGTCGAAATGGTGGGACGTCATAATGGTGGGATGTCAAAATGATGGGAATTCATAATGTTGGGATGTCGGAATGTTGGGACGTCGGAATGTTTGGACGTCGGAATGTTGGGAAGTGGGAATGTTGGTATGTCGGAATGGTGGGATGTCGAAATGGTGGGACGTCATAATGGTGGGATGTCAAAATGATGGGAATTCATAATGTTGGGATGTCGGAATGGTGGGATGTCGGAATGTTGGGATGTCGGAATGTTGGGACGTCGGAATGTTGGGATGTCGGAATGGTGGGACGTCGGAATGTTGGGATGTCGGAATGGTGGGACGTCGGACTGGTGGGACGTTGGACTGATGGGACGTCGGCATGTTGGGATGTCGGAATGGTGGGACGTCGGAATGTTGGGACGTCGGCATATTGGGACGTCGGCATGTTGGGACGTCGGAATGGTGGGACATCGGACTGGTGGGACGTCGGAATGTTGGGACTCCGGAATGTTGGGATGTCTGAATGTTGGGACGTCGGAATGTTGGGACTTCGGAATGTTGGGACGTCGGACTGGTGGGATCTCAAAATGTTGGGACGTCGGACTGGTGGAACGTCGGACTGGTGGGATGTCGGAATGTTGTTACTTCGGAATGTTGGGACGTCGGACTGGTGGAACGTCGGACTGGTGGGATGTCGGAATGTTGTTACTTCGGAATGTTGGGACGTCGGACTGGTGGGACTTCGGACTGATGGGACGTCGGCATGTTGGGACTCTGGAATGTTGGGACGTCGGCATATTGGGACGTCGGAATGGTGGGACATCGGACTGGTGGGACGTCGGAATGTTGGGACTCCGGAATGTTGGGATGTCTGAATGTTGGGACGTCGGAATGTAGGGACTTCGGAATGTTGGGACGTCGGACTGGTGGGATCTCAAAATATTGGGACGTCGGACTGGTGGGACGTCGGACTGGTGGAACGTCGGACTGGTGGGATGTCGGAATGTTGTTACTTCGGAATGTTGGGACGTCGGACTGGTGGAACGTCGGACTGGTGGGATCTCAAAATGTTGGGATGTCGGACTGGTGGGATGTCGGAATGTTGGGATGTCGTAATGTTGGTATGTCAGAATGGTGGGATGTCGGAATGTTGTAACGTCGGAATGTTGGGACTTCGGACTTCTGACTGGTGGGATCTCAAAATGTTGGGACGTCGAAATGGTGGGACATCGGAATGTTGGGACGTCGGAATGTTGGGACGTCGGAATGTTGGGAATCTGGAATGTTGGGACGTCGGAATGGTGGGATGTCGGAATGTTGGGATGTCAGAATGTTGGGATGTCGGAATGGTGGGACGTCGGAATGTTGGGACGTTGGAATCTTGAGACGTCGGACTGGTGGGACGTCGGACTGGTGGAACGTCGGACTGGTGGGATGTCGGAATGTTGTTACTTCGGAATGTTGGGACGTCGGACTGGTGGAACGTCGGACTGGTGGGATCTCAAAATGTTGGGATGTCGGACTGGTGGGATGTCGGAATGTTGGGATGTCGTAATGTTGGTATGTCGGAATGGTGGGATGTCGGAATGTTGTAACGTCGGAATGTTGGGACTTCGGACTTCTGACTGGTGGGATCTCAAAATGTTGGGACGTCGAAATGGTGGGACATCGGAATGTTGGGACGTCGGAATGTTGGGACGTCGGAATGTTGGGAATCTGGAATGTTGGGACGTCGGAATGGTGGGATGTCGGAATGTTGGGATGTCAGAATGTTGGGATGTCGGAATGGTGGGACGTCGGACTGTTGGGACGTTGGAATCTTGAGACGTCGGAATGTTGGGACGTTGGAATGTTGGGACGTCTGAATGTTGGGATGTCGGAATGGTGGGATGTCGGAATGGTGGGACGTCGGACTGGTGGGATGTCGGACTGATGGGACGTCAGAATGTTGGGATGTCGGAATGGAGGGACATCAGACTGGTGGGACGTCGGAATGTTGGGACGTCGGAATGTTGGGAAGTGGGAACGTTGGGATGTCTGAATGTTGGGACGTCAGAATTTTGGGACGTCGGAATGTTGGGACGTCGGACTGGTGGGACGTCGGACTGGTGGGACGTCGGACTGGTGGGATCTCAAAATGTTGGGATGTCGGACTGGTGGGATGTCGGAATGTTGGGACGTCGGAATGTTTGGACGTCGGAATGTTGGGACATCTGAATGTTGGGATGTCGGAATGGTGGGACGTCGGACTGGTGGGACGTCGGACTGATGGGACGTCGGACTGATGGGACGTCGGAATGTTGGGACTCTGGAATGTTGGGACGTCGGAATGGTTGGACATCGGACTGGTTGGATTTCGGAATGTTGGGACTCCGGAATGTTGGGACGTCGGAATATTGGGACGTCGGAATGGTGGGATGTCGGACTGTTGTGACTCCGGAATGTTGGGACTCTGGAATCTTGGGACTCCGGAATGTTGGGATTCCGGAATGTTGGGATTCCGGAATGTTGGGACGTCGGAATGTTGGGACTCCGGAATGTTGGGACTCCGGAATGTTGGGATTCCGGAATGTTGGTACGTCGGAATGTTGGGACTTCGGAATGTTGGGACGTCGGACTGGTGGGACGTCGGACTGGTGGGACGTCGGACTGGTGGGATCTCAAAATGTTGGGATGTCGGACTGGTGGGATGTCGGAATGTTGGGACGTCGGAATGTGTGGACGTCGGAATGTTGGGAAGTGGGAATGTTGGGACGTCAGAATGTTGGGACGTCGAAATGGTGGGACGTCATAATGGTGGGATGTCAAAATGATGGGAATTCATGTTTGGATGTCAGAATGGTGGGATGTTGGAATGTTGGGATGTCGGAATGTTGGGACGTCAGAATGTTGGGATGTCGGAATGGTGGGACGTCGGAATGTTGGGACGTCGGAATCTTGAGACGTCGGAATGTTGGGACGTCGGAATGTTGGGACGTCGGAATGTTGGGACGTCTGAATGTTGGGACGTCGGAATGATGGGACGTCGGAATGGTGGGACATCGGACTGGTGGGACGTCGGAATGTTAGGACTCCGGAATGTTGGGACGTCGGAATGTTGGGAATCTGGAATGTTGGGACGTCGAAATGGTGGGACGTCATAATGATGGTATGTCAAAATGATGGGAATTCATAATGTTTGGATGTCAGAATGGTGGGATGTTGGAATGTTGGGATGTCGGAATGTTGGGATGTCAGAATGTTGGGATGTCGGAATGGTGGGACGTCGGAATGTTGGGACGTCTGAATGTTGGGATGTCTGAATGGTGGGACGTCGGACTGGTGGGACGTCGGACTGATGGGACATCGGAATGTTGGGACTCCGGAATGTTGGGATGTCTGAATGTTGGGACGTCGGAATGTAGGGACTTCGTAATTTTGGGACGTCGGACTGGTGGGACGTCGGACTGGTGGGATGTCGGACTGGTGGGATGTCGGAATGTTGGGATGTCGGAATGTTGGGACGTCATATTGGTGGGATGTCAAAATGATGGGAATTCATAATGTTTGGATGTCGGAATGTTGGGATGTCAGAATGTTGGGATGTCGGAATGGTGGGATGTCGGAATGTTGGGACTCTGGAATGTTGGGACGTCGGAATGGTGGGACATCGGACTGGTGGGATGTCGGAATGTTGGGACTCCGGAATGTTGGGATGTCGGACTGGTGGGATGTTGGACTGTTGGGACTCCGGAATGTTGGGACTCCGGAATGTTGGGACTCCGGAATGTTCGGATTCCGGAATGTTGGGATTCCAGAATGTTGGTACGTCGGAATGTTGGTACGTCGGAATGTTGGGACTCCGGAATGTTTGGACTCCGGAATGTTGGGATTCCGGAATGTTGGTACGTCGGAATGTTGGGACTTCGGAATGTTGGGACGTCGGACTTGTGGGACGTCGGACTGGTGGGACGTCGGACTGGTGGGATCTCAAAATGTTGGGATGTCGGACTGTTGGGATGTCAGAATGTTGGGATGTCGGAATGTTGGGACGTCGGAATGTGTGGACGTCGGAATGTTGGGAAGTGGGAATGTTGGTTTGTCTGAATGGTGCGATGTCGGAATGTTGGGACGTCAGAATGTTGGGACGTCGAAATGGTGGGACGTCATAATGGTGGGACGTCAAAATGGTGGGAATTCATAATGTTGGGACGTCGGAATGGTGGGATGTCGGAATGTTGGGATGTCGGAATGTTGGGATGTCAGATAGTTGGGATGTCGGAATGGTGGGACGTCGGAATGTTGGGACGTCTGAATGTTGGGATGTCGGAATGGTGGGACATCGGAATGGTGGGACATCGGACTGGTGGGATATCGGAATGTTGGGACTCCGGAATGTTGGGATGTCTGAATGTTGGGACGTCGGAATGTTGGGACATCGGAATGTTGGGACGTCGGACTGGTGGGACGTCGGACTGGTGGGATCTCAAAATGTTGGGACGTCGGACTGGTGGGATGTCGGAATGTTGGGACGTCGGAATGTTGGGACGTCGGAATGTTTGGACGTCGGAATGTTGGGAAGTGGGAATGTTGGTATGTCGGAATGGTGGGATGTCAGAATGTTGGGACGTCAGAATGTTGGGACGTCAAAATGATGGGAATTCATAATGTTTGGATGTTGGAATGGTGGGATATTGGAATATTGGGATGTCGGAATGTTGGGATGTCGGAATGTTGGGATGTCGGAATGGTGGGACGTCGGAATGTTGGAATGTCGGAATGTTGGGACGTCTGAATATTGGGATGTCGGAATGGTGGGACGTCGGACTGGTGGGATTTCGGAACGTTGGGACTCCGGAATCTTGAGACGTCGGAATGTTGGGACGTCGGAATGTTGGGACGTCGGAATGTTGGGACGTCTGAATGTTGGGACGTCGGAATGATGGGACGTCGGAATGGTGGGACATCGGACTGGTGGGACGTCGGAATGTTGGGACGTCGGAATGTTGGGAATCTGGAATGTTGGGACGTCGAAATGGTGGGACGTCATAATGATGGTATGTCAAAATGATGGGAATTCATAATGTTTGGATGTCAGAATGGTGGGATGTTGGAATGTTGGGATGTCGGAATGTTGGGATGTCAGAATGTTGGGATGTCGGAATGGTGGGACGTCGGAATGTTGGGACGTCTGAATGTTGGGATGTCTGAATGGTGGGACGTCGGAATGGTGGGACGTCGGACTGATGGGACATCGGAATGTTGGGACTCCGGAATGTTGGGATGTCTGAATGTTGGGATGTCTGAATGGTGGGACGTCGGACTGGTGGGACGTCGGACTGATGGGACATCGGAATGTTGGGACTCCGGAATGTTGGGATGTCTGAATGTTGGGACGTCGGAATGTAGGGAAGTGGGAATGCTGGTATGTCGGAATGGTGGGATGTCGGAATGTTGGGATGTTGGAATGTTGGGACGTCGAAATGGTGGGACGTCATAATGGTGGGATGTCAAAATGATGGGAATTCATACTGTTTGGATGTCGGAATGTTGGGATGTCAGAATGTTGGGATGTCGGAATGGTGGGATGTCGGAATGTTGGGACTCTGGAATGTTGGGACGTCGGAATGGTGGGACATCGGACTGGTGGGATGTCGGAATGTTGGGACTCCGGAATGTTGGGATGTCGGACTGGTGGGATGTTGGACTGTTGGGACTCCGGAATGTTGGGACTCCGGAATGTTGGGACTCCGGAATGTTGGGATTCCGGAATGTTGGGATTCCAGAATGTTGGTAAGTCGGAATGTTGGGACGTCGGAATGTTGGGACTCCGGAATGTTTGGACTCCGGAATGTTGGGATTCCGGAATGTTGGTACGTCGGAATGTTGGGACTTCGGAATGTTGGGACGTCGGACTTGTGGGACGTCGGACTGGTGGGACGTCGGACTGGTGGGATCTCAAAATGTTGGGACGTCGGACTGTTGGGATGTCGGAATGTTGGGATGTCGGAATGTTGGGACGTCGGAATGTGAGGACGTCGGAATGTTGGGAAGTGGGAATGTTGGTTTGTCTGAATGGTGCGATGTCGGAATGTTGGGACGTCAGAATGTTGGGACGTCGAAATGGTGGGACGTCATAATGGTGGGACGTCAAAATGGTGGGAATTCATAATGTTGGGACGTCGGAATGGTGGGATGTCGGACTGGTGGGACGTCGGAATGTTTGGACGTCGGAATGTTGGGAAGTGGGAATGTTGGTATGTCTGAATGGTGGGTTGTCGGAATGTTGGGAAGTCAGAATGTTGGGACGTCGAAATGGTGGGACGTCATAATGGTGGGATGTCAAAATGATGGGAATTCATAATGTTTGGTTGTCAGAATGGTGGGATGTTGGAATGTTGGGATGTCGGAATGTTGGGATGTCAGAATGTAGGGATGTCGGAATGGTGGGACGTCGGACTGGTGGGACGTCGGACTGATGGGACATCGGACTGGTGGGATCTCAAAATGTTGGGATGTCGGACTGGTGGGATGTCGGAATGTTGGGATGTCGGAATGTTGGGACGTCGGAATGTTTGGACGTCGGAATGTTGGGAAGTGGGAATGTTGGTATGTCGGAATGGTGGGATGTCGAAATGGTGGGACGTCATAATGGTGGGATGTCAAAATGATGGGAATTCATAATGTTGGGATGTCGGAATGGTGGGATGTCGGAATGTTGGGATGTCGGAATGTTGGGACGTCGGAATGTTGGGATGTCGGAATGGTGGGACGTCGGAATGTTGGGATGTCGGAATGGTGGGACGTCGGACTGGTGGGACGTTGGACTGATGGGACGTCGGCATGTTGGGATGTCGGAATGGTGGGACGTCGGAATGTTGGGACGTCGGCATATTGGGACGTCGGCATGTTGGGACGTCGGAATGGTGGGACATCGGACTGGTGGGACGTCGGAATGTTGGGACTCCGGAATGTTGGGATGTCTGAATGTTGGGACGTCGGAATGTTGGGACTTCGGAATGTTGGGACGTCGGACTGGTGGGATCTCAAAATGTTGGGACGTCGGACTGGTGGAACGTCGGACTGGTGGGATGTCGGAATGTTGTTACTTCGGAATGTTGGGACGTCGGACTGGTGGAACGTCGGACTGGTGGGATGTCGGAATGTTGTTACTTCGGAATGTTGGGACGTCGGACTGGTGGGACTTCGGACTGATGGGACGTCGGCATGTTGGGACTCTGGAATGTTGGGACGTCGGCATATTGGGACGTCGGAATGGTGGGACATCGGACTGGTGGGACGTCGGAATGTTGGGACTCCGGAATGTTGGGATGTCTGAATGTTGGGACGTCGGAATGTAGGGACTTCGGAATGTTGGGACGTCGGACTGGTGGGATCTCAAAATATTGGGACGTCGGACTGGTGGGACGTCGGACTGGTGGAACGTCGGACTGGTGGGATGTCGGAATGTTGTTACTTCGGAATGTTGGGACGTCGGACTGGTGGAACGTCGGACTGGTGGGATCTCAAAATGTTGGGATGTCGGACTGGTGGGATGTCGGAATGTTGGGATGTCGTAATGTTGGTATGTCAGAATGGTGGGATGTCGGAATGTTGTAACGTCGGAATGTTGGGACTTCGGACTTCTGACTGGTGGGATCTCAAAATGTTGGGACGTCGAAATGGTGGGACATCGGAATGTTGGGACGTCGGAATGTTGGGACGTCGGAATGTTGGGAATCTGGAATGTTGGGACGTCGGAATGGTGGGATGTCGGAATGTTGGGATGTCAGAATGTTGGGATGTCGGAATGGTGGGACGTCGGAATGTTGGGACGTTGGAATCTTGAGACGTCGGACTGGTGGGACGTCGGACTGGTGGAACGTCGGACTGGTGGGATGTCGGAATGTTGTTACTTCGGAATGTTGGGACGTCGGACTGGTGGAACGTCGGACTGGTGGGATCTCAAAATGTTGGGATGTCGGACTGGTGGGATGTCGGAATGTTGGGATGTCGTAATGTTGGTATGTCGGAATGGTGGGATGTCGGAATGTTGTAACGTCGGAATGTTGGGACTTCGGACTTCTGACTGGTGGGATCTCAAAATGTTGGGACGTCGAAATGGTGGGACATCGGAATGTTGGGACGTCGGAATGTTGGGACGTCGGAATGTTGGGAATCTGGAATGTTGGGACGTCGGAATGGTGGGATGTCGGAATGTTGGGATGTCAGAATGTTGGGATGTCGGAATGGTGGGACGTCGGACTGTTGGGACGTTGGAATCTTGAGACGTCGGAATGTTGGGACGTTGGAATGTTGGGACGTCTGAATGTTGGGATGTCGGAATGGTGGGATGTCGGAATGGTGGGACGTCGGACTGGTGGGATGTCGGACTGATGGGACGTCAGAATGTTGGGATGTCGGAATGGAGGGACATCAGACTGGTGGGACGTCGGAATGTTGGGACGTCGGAATGTTGGGAAGTGGGAACGTTGGGATGTCTGAATGTTGGGACGTCAGAATTTTGGGACGTCGGAATGTTGGGACGTCGGACTGGTGGGACGTCGGACTGGTGGGACGTCGGACTGGTGGGATCTCAAAATGTTGGGATGTCGGACTGGTGGGATGTCGGAATGTTGGGACGTCGGAATGTTTGGACGTCGGAATGTTGGGACATCTGAATGTTGGGATGTCGGAATGGTGGGACGTCGGACTGGTGGGACGTCGGACTGATGGGACGTCGGACTGATGGGACGTCGGAATGTTGGGACTCTGGAATGTTGGGACGTCGGAATGGTTGGACATCGGACTGGTTGGATTTCGGAATGTTGGGACTCCGGAATGTTGGGACGTCGGAATATTGGGACGTCGGAATGGTGGGATGTCGGACTGTTGTGACTCCGGAATGTTGGGACTCTGGAATCTTGGGACTCCGGAATGTTGGGATTCCGGAATGTTGGGATTCCGGAATGTTGGGACGTCGGAATGTTGGGACTCCGGAATGTTGGGACTCCGGAATGTTGGGATTCCGGAATGTTGGTACGTCGGAATGTTGGGACTTCGGAATGTTGGGACGTCGGACTGGTGGGACGTCGGACTGGTGGGACGTCGGACTGGTGGGATCTCAAAATGTTGGGATGTCGGACTGGTGGGATGTCGGAATGTTGGGACGTCGGAATGTGTGGACGTCGGAATGTTGGGAAGTGGGAATGTTGGGACGTCAGAATGTTGGGACGTCGAAATGGTGGGACGTCATAATGGTGGGATGTCAAAATGATGGGAATTCATGTTTGGATGTCAGAATGGTGGGATGTTGGAATGTTGGGATGTCGGAATGTTGGGACGTCAGAATGTTGGGATGTCGGAATGGTGGGACGTCGGAATGTTGGGACGTCGGAATCTTGAGACGTCGGAATGTTGGGACGTCGGAATGTTGGGACGTCGGAATGTTGGGACGTCTGAATGTTGGGACGTCGGAATGATGGGACGTCGGAATGGTGGGACATCGGACTGGTGGGACGTCGGAATGTTAGGACTCCGGAATGTTGGGACGTCGGAATGTTGGGAATCTGGAATGTTGGGACGTCGAAATGGTGGGACGTCATAATGATGGTATGTCAAAATGATGGGAATTCATAATGTTTGGATGTCAGAATGGTGGGATGTTGGAATGTTGGGATGTCGGAATGTTGGGATGTCAGAATGTTGGGATGTCGGAATGGTGGGACGTCGGAATGTTGGGACGTCTGAATGTTGGGATGTCTGAATGGTGGGACGTCGGACTGGTGGGACGTCGGACTGATGGGACATCGGAATGTTGGGACTCCGGAATGTTGGGATGTCTGAATGTTGGGACGTCGGAATGTAGGGACTTCGTAATTTTGGGACGTCGGACTGGTGGGACGTCGGACTGGTGGGATGTCGGACTGGTGGGATGTCGGAATGTTGGGATGTCGGAATGTTGGGACGTCATATTGGTGGGATGTCAAAATGATGGGAATTCATAATGTTTGGATGTCGGAATGTTGGGATGTCAGAATGTTGGGATGTCGGAATGGTGGGATGTCGGAATGTTGGGACTCTGGAATGTTGGGACGTCGGAATGGTGGGACATCGGACTGGTGGGATGTCGGAATGTTGGGACTCCGGAATGTTGGGATGTCGGACTGGTGGGATGTTGGACTGTTGGGACTCCGGAATGTTGGGACTCCGGAATGTTGGGACTCCGGAATGTTCGGATTCCGGAATGTTGGGATTCCAGAATGTTGGTACGTCGGAATGTTGGTACGTCGGAATGTTGGGACTCCGGAATGTTTGGACTCCGGAATGTTGGGATTCCGGAATGTTGGTACGTCGGAATGTTGGGACTTCGGAATGTTGGGACGTCGGACTTGTGGGACGTCGGACTGGTGGGACGTCGGACTGGTGGGATCTCAAAATGTTGGGACGTCGGACTGTTGGGATGTCAGAATGTTGGGATGTCGGAATGTTGGGACGTCGGAATGTGTGGACGTCGGAATGTTGGGAAGTGGGAATGTTGGTTTGTCTGAATGGTGCGATGTCGGAATGTTGGGACGTCAGAATGTTGGGACGTCGAAATGGTGGGACGTCATAATGGTGGGACGTCAAAATGGTGGGAATTCATAATGTTGGGACGTCGGAATGGTGGGATGTCGGAATGTTGGGATGTCGGAATGTTGGGATGTCAGATAGTTGGGATGTCGGAATGGTGGGACGTCGGAATGTTGGGACGTCTGAATGTTGGGATGTCGGAATGGTGGGACATCGGAATGGTGGGACATCGGACTGGTGGGATATCGGAATGTTGGGACTCCGGAATGTTGGGATGTCTGAATGTTGGGACGTCGGAATGTTGGGACATCGGAATGTTGGGACGTCGGACTGGTGGGACGTCGGACTGGTGGGATCTCAAAATGTTGGGACGTCGGACTGGTGGGATGTCGGAATGTTGGGACGTCGGAATGTTGGGACGTCGGAATGTTTGGACGTCGGAATGTTGGGAAGTGGGAATGTTGGTATGTCGGAATGGTGGGATGTCAGAATGTTGGGACGTCAGAATGTTGGGACGTCAAAATGATGGGAATTCATAATGTTTGGATGTCGGAATGGTGGGATATTGGAATATTGGGATGTCGGAATGTTGGGATGTCGGAATGTTGGGATGTCGGAATGGTGGGACGTCGGAATGTTGGGATGTCGGAATGTTGGGACGTCTGAATATTGGGATGTCGGAATGGTGGGACGTCGGACTGGTGGGATTTCGGAATGTTGGGACTCCGGAATCTTGAGACGTCGGAATGTTGGGACGTCGGAATGTTGGGACGTCGGAATGTTGGGACGTCTGAATGTTGGGACGTCGGAATGATGGGACGTCGGAATGGTGGGACATCGGACTGGTGGGACGTCGGAATGTTGGGACGTCGGAATGTTGGGAATCTGGAATGTTGGGACGTCGAAATGGTGGGACGTCATAATGATGGTATGTCAAAATGATGGGAATTCATAATGTTTGGATGTCAGAATGGTGGGATGTTGGAATGTTGGGATGTCGGAATGTTGGGATGTCAGAATGTTGGGATGTCGGAATGGTGGGACGTCGGAATGTTGGGACGTCTGAATGTTGGGATGTCTGAATGGTGGGACGTCGGAATGGTGGGACGTCGGACTGATGGGACATCGGAATGTTGGGACTCCGGAATGTTGGGATGTCTGAATGTTGGGATGTCTGAATGGTGGGACGTCGGACTGGTGGGACGTCGGACTGATGGGACATCGGAATGTTGGGACTCCGGAATGTTGGGATGTCTTAATGTTGGGACGTCGGAATGTAGGGAAGTGGGAATGCTGGTATGTCGGAATGGTGGGATGTCGGAATGTTGGGATGTTGGAATGTTGGGACGTCATAATGGTGGGATGTCAAAATGATGGGAATTCATACTGTTTGGATGTCGGAATGTTGGGATGTCAGAATGTTGGGATGTCGGAATGGTGGGATGTCGGAATGTTGGGACTCTGGAATGTTGGGACGTCGGAATGGTGGGACATCGGACTGGTGGGATGTCGGAATGTTGGGACTCCGGAATGTTGGGATGTCGGACTGGTGGGATGTTGGACTGTTGGGACTCCGGAATGTTGGGACTCCGGAATGTTGGGACTCCGGAATGTTGGGATTCCGGAATGTTGGGATTCCAGAATGTTGGTAAGTCGGAATGTTGGGACGTCGGAATGTTGGGACTCCGGAATGTTTGGACTCCGGAATGTTGGGATTCCGGAATGTTGGTACGTCGGAATGTTGGGACTTCGGAATGTTGGGACGTCGGACTTGTGGGACGTCGGACTGGTGGGACGTCGGACTGGTGGGATCTCAAAATGTTGGGACGTCGGACTGTTGGGATGTCGGAATGTTGGGATGTCGGAATGTTGGGACGTCGGAATGTGAGGACGTCGGAATGTTGGGAAGTGGGAATGTTGGTTTGTCTGAATGGTGCGATGTCGGAATGTTGGGACGTCAGAATGTTGGGACGTCGAAATGGTGGGACGTCATAATGGTGGGACGTCAAAATGGTGGGAATTCATAATGTTGGGACGTCGGAATGGTGGGATGTCGGACTGGTGGGACGTCGGACTGGTGGGATCTCAAAATGTTGGGATGTCGGACTGGTGGGATGTCGGAATGTTGGGACGTCGGAATGTTTGGACGTCGGAATGTTGGGAAGTGGGAATGTTGGTATGTCTGAATGGTGGGTTGTCGGAATGTTGGGAAGTCAGAATGTTGGGACGTCGAAATGGTGGGACGTCATAATGGTGGGATGTCAAAATGATGGGAATTCATAATGTTTGGATGTCAGAATGGTGGGATGTTGGAATGTTGGGATGTCGGAATGTTGGGATGTCAGAATGTAGGGATGTCGGAATGGTGGGACGTCGGACTGTTGGGACGTCGGACTGATGGGACATCGGACTGGTGGGATCTCAAAATGTTGGGATGTCGGACTGGTGGGATGTCGGAATGTTGGGATGTCGGAATGTTGGGACGTCGGAATGTTTGGACGTCGGAATGTTGGGAAGTGGGAATGTTGGTATGTCGGAATGGTGGGATGTCGAAATGGTGGGACGTCATAATGGTGGGATGTCAAAATGATGGGAATTCATAATGTTGGGATGTCGGAATGGTGGGATGTCGGAATGTTGGGATGTCGGAATGTTGGGACGTCGGAATGTTGGGATGTCGGAATGGTGGGACGTCGGAATGTTGGGATGTCGGAATGGTGGGACGTCGGACTGGTGGGACGTTGGACTGATGGGACGTCGGCATGTTGGGATGTCGGAATGGTGGGACGTCGGAATGTTGGGACGTCGGCATATTGGGACTCTGGAATGTTGGGACGTCGGCATGTTGGGACGTCGGAATGGTGGGACATCGGACTGGTGGGACGTCGGAATGTTGGGACTCCGGAATGTTGGGATGTCTGAATGTTGGGACGTCGGAATGTTGGGACTTCGGAATGTTGGGACGTCGGACTGGTGGGATCTCAAAATGTTGGGACGTCGGACTGGTGGAACGTCGGACTGGTGGGATGTCGGAATGTTGTTACTTCGGAATGTTGGGACGTCGGACTGTTGGGACGTTGGAATCTTGAGACGTCGGAATGTTGGGACGTTGGAATGTTGGGACGTCTGAATGTTGGGATGTCGGAATGGTGGGATGTCGGAATGGTGGGACGTCGGACTGGTGGGATGTCGGACTGATGGGACGTCAGAATGTTGGGATGTCGGAATGGAGGGACATCAGACTGGTGGGACGTCGGAATGTTGGGACGTCGGAATGTTGGGAAGTGGGAACGTTGGGATGTCTGAATGTTGGGACGTCAGAATTTTGGGACGTCGGAATGTTGGGACGTCGGACTGGTGGGACGTCGGACTGGTGGGACGTCGGACTGGTGGGACGTCGGACTGGTGGGATGTCGGACTGGTGGGATGTCGGAATGTTGCGACGTCGGAATGTTTGGACGTCGGAATGTTGGGACATCTGAATGTTGGGATGTCGGAATGGTGGGACGTCGGACTGGTGGGACGTCGGACTGATGGGACGTCGGACTGATGGGACGTCGGAATGTTGGGACTCTGGAATGTTGGGACGTCGGAATGGTTGGACATCGGACTGGTTGGATTTCGGAATGTTGGGACTCCGGAATGTTGGGACGTCGGAATATTGGGACGTCGGAATGGTGGGATGTCGGACTGTTGTGACTCCGGAATGTTGGGACTCTGGAATCTTGGGACTCCGGAATGTTGGGATTCCGGAATGTTGGGATTCCGGAATGTTGGGACGTCGGAATGTTGGGACTCCGGAATGTTGGGACTCCGGAATGTTGGGATTCCGGAATGTTGGTACGTCGGAATGTTGGGACTTCGGAATGTTGGGACGTCGGACTGGTGGGACGTCGGACTGGTGGGACGTCGGACTGGTGGGACGTCGGACTGGTGGGATCTCAAAATGTTGGGATGTCGGACTGGTGGGATGTCGGAATGTTGGGACGTCGGAATGTGTGGACGTCGGAATGTTGGGAAGTGGGAATGTTGGTATGTCTGAATGGTGGGTTGTCGGAATGTTGGGACGTCAGAATGTTGGGACGTCGAAATGGTGGGACGTCATAATGGTGGGATGTCAAAATGATGGGAATTCATGTTTGGATGTCAGAATGGTGGGATGTTGGAATGTTGGGATGTCGGAATGTTGGGACGTCAGAATGTTGGGATGTCGGAATGGTGGGACGTCGGAATGTTGGGACGTCGGAATCTTGAGACGTCGGAATGTTGGGACGTCGGAATGTTGGGACGTCGGAATGTTGGGACGTCTGAATGTTGGGACGTCGGAATGATGGGACGTCGGAATGGTGGGACATCGGACTGGTGGGACGTCGGAATGTTGGGACTCCGGAATGTTGGGACGTCGGAATGTTGGGAATCTGGAATGTTGGGACGTCGAAATGGTGGGACGTCATAATGATGGTATGTCAAAATGATGGGAATTCATAATGTTTGGATGTCAGAATGGTGGGATGTTGGAATGTTGGGATGTCGGAATGTTGGGATGTCAGAATGTTGGGATGTCGGAATGGTGGGACGTCGGAATGTTGGGACGTCTGAATGTTGGGATGTCTGAATGGTGGGACGTCGGACTGGTGGGACGTCGGACTGATGGGACATCGGAATGTTGGGACTCCGGAATGTTGGGATGTCTGAATGTTGGGACGTCGGAATGTAGGGACTTCGGAATTTTGGGACGTCGGACTGGTGGGACGTCGGACTGGTGGGATGTCGGACTGGTGGGATGTCGGAATGTTGGGATGTCGGAATGTTGGGACGTCGGAATGTTTGGACGTCGGAATGTTGGGAAGTGGGAATGCTGGTATGTCGGAATGGTGGGATGTCGGAATGTTGGGATGTCAGAATATTGGGACGTCGAAATGGTGGGACGTCATATTGGTGGGATGTCAAAATGATGGGAATTCATAATGTTTGGATGTCGGAATGTTGGGATGTCAGAATGTTGGGATGTCGGAATGGTGGGATGTCGGAATGTTGGGACTCTGGAATGTTGGGACGTCGGAATGGTGGGACATCGGACTGGTGGGATGTCGGAATGTTGGGACTCCGGAATGTTGGGATGTCGGACTGGTGGGATGTTGGACTGTTGGGACTCCGGAATGTTGGGACTCCGGAATGTTGGGACTCCGGAATGTTCGGATTCCGGAATGTTGGGATTCCAGAATGTTGGTACGTCGGAATGTTGGTACGTCGGAATGTTGGGACTCCGGAATGTTTGGACTCCGGAATGTTGGGATTCCGGAATGTTGGTACGTCGGAATGTTGGGACTTCGGAATGTTGGGACGTCGGACTTGTGGGACGTCGGACTGGTGGGACGTCGGACTGGTGGGATCTCAAAATGTTGGGACGTCGGACTGTTGGGATGTCAGAATGTTGGGATGTCGGAATGTTGGGACGTCGGAATGTGTGGACGTCGGAATGTTGGGAAGTGGGAATGTTGGTTTGTCTGAATGGTGCGATGTCGGAATGTTGGGACGTCAGAATGTTGGGACGTCGAAATGGTGGGACGTCATAATGGTGGGACGTCAAAATGGTGGGAATTCATAATGTTGGGACGTCGGAATGGTGGGATGTCGGAATGTTGGGATGTCGGAATGTTGGGATGTCAGATAGTTGGGATGTCGGAATGGTGGGACGTCGGAATGTTGGGACGTCTGAATGTTGGGATGTCGGAATGGTGGGACATCGGAATGGTGGGACATCGGACTGGTGGGATATCGGAATGTTGGGACTCCGGAATGTTGGGATGTCTGAATGTTGGGACGTCGGAATGTTGGGACATCGGAATGTTGGGACGTCGGACTGGTGGGACGTCGGACTGGTGGGATCTCAAAATGTTGGGACGTCGGACTGGTGGGATGTCGGAATGTTGGGACGTCGGAATGTTGGGACGTCGGAATGTTTGGACGTCGGAATGTTGGGAAGTGGGAATGTTGGTATGTCGGAATGGTGGGATGTCAGAATGTTGGGACGTCAGAATGTTGGGACGTCAAAATGATGGGAATTCATAATGTTTGGATGTTGGAATGGTGGGATATTGGAATATTGGGATGTCGGAATGTTGGGATGTCGGAATGTTGGGATGTCGGAATGGTGGGACGTCGGAATGTTGGGATGTCGGACTGTTGGGACGTCTGAATATTGGGATGTCGGAATGGTGGGACGTCGGACTGGTGGGATTTCGGAATGTTGGGACTCCGGAATCTTGAGACGTCGGAATGTTGGGACGTCGGAATGTTGGGACGTCGGAATGTTGGGACGTCTGAATGTTGGGACGTCGGAATGATGGGACGTCGGAATGGTGGGACATCGGACTGGTGGGACGTCGGAATGTTGGGACGTCGGAATGTTGGGAATCTGGAATGTTGGGACGTCGAAATGGTGGGACGTCATAATGATGGTATGTCAAAATGATGGGAATTCATAATGTTTGGATGTCAGAATGGTGGGATGTTGGAATGTTGGGATGTCGGAATGTTGGGATGTCAGAATGTTGGGATGTCGGAATGGTGGGACGTCGGAATGTTGGGACGTCTGAATGTTGGGATGTCTGAATGGTGGGACGTCGGAATGGTGGGACGTCGGACTGATGGGACATCGGAATGTTGGGACTCCGGAATGTTGGGATGTCTGAATGTTGGGATGTCTGAATGGTGGGACGTCGGACTGGTGGGACGTCGGACTGATGGGACATCGGAATGTTGGGACTCCGGAATGTTGGGATGTCTGAATGTTGGGACGTCGGAATGTAGGGAAGTGGGAATGCTGGTATGTCGGAATGGTGGGATGTCGGAATGTTGGGATGTTGGAATGTTGGGACGTCGAAATGGTGGGACGTCATAATGGTGGGATGTCAAAATGATGGGAATTCATACTGTTTGGATGTCGGAATGTTGGGATGTCAGAATGTTGGGATGTCGGAATGGTGGGATGTCGGAATGTTGGGACTCTGGAATGTTGGGACGTCGGAATGGTGGGACATCGGACTGGTGGGATGTCGGAATGTTGGGACTCCGGAATGTTGGGATGTCGGACTGGTGGGATGTTGGACTGTTGGGACTCCGGAATGTTGGGACTCCGGAATGTTGGGACTCCGGAATGTTGGGATTCCGGAATGTTGGGATTCCAGAATGTTGGTAAGTCGGAATGTTGGGACGTCGGAATGTTGGGACTCCGGAATGTTTGGACTCCGGAATGTTGGGATTCCGGAATGTTGGTACGTCGGAATGTTGGGACTTCGGAATGTTGGGACGTCGGACTTGTGGGACGTCGGACTGGTGGGACGTCGGACTGGTGGGATCTCAAAATGTTGGGACGTCGGACTGTTGGGATGTCGGAATGTTGGGATGTCGGAATGTTGGGACGTCGGAATGTGAGGACGTCGGAATGTTGGGAAGTGGGAATGTTGGTTTGTCTGAATGGTGCGATGTCGGAATGTTGGGACGTCAGAATGTTGGGACGTCGAAATGGTGGGACGTCATAATGGTGGGACGTCAAAATGGTGGGAATTCATAATGTTGGGACGTCGGAATGGTGGGATGTCGGACTGGTGGGACGTCGGACTGGTGGGATCTCAAAATGTTGGGATGTCGGACTGGTGGGATGTCGGAATGTTGGGACGTCGGAATGTTTGGACGTCGGAATGTTGGGAAGTGGGAATGTTGGTATGTCTGAATGGTGGGTTGTCGGAATGTTGGGAAGTCAGAATGTTGGGACGTCGAAATGGTGGGACGTCATAATGGTGGGATGTCAAAATGATGGGAATTCATAATGTTTGGATGTCAGAATGGTGGGATGTTGGAATGTTGGGATGTCGGAATGTTGGGATGTCAGAATGTAGGGATGTCGGAATGGTGGGACGTCGGACTGGTGGGACGTCGGACTGATGGGACATCGGACTGGTGGGATCTCAAAATGTTGGGATGTCGGACTGGTGGGATGTCGGAATGTTGGGATGTCGGAATGTTGGGACGTCGGAATGTTTGGACGTCGGAATGTTGGGAAGTGGGAATGTTGGTATGTCGGAATGGTGGGATGTCGAAATGGTGGGACGTCATAATGGTGGGATGTCAAAATGATGGGAATTCATAATGTTGGGATGTCGGAATGGTGGGATGTCGGAATGTTGGGATGTCGGAATGTTGGGACGTCGGAATGTTGGGATGTCGGAATGGTGGGACGTCGGAATGTTGGGATGTCGGAATGGTGGGACGTCGGACTGGTGGGACGTTGGACTGATGGGACGTCGGCATGTTGGGATGTCGGAATGGTGGGACGTCGGAATGTTGGGACGTCGGCATATTGGGACTCTGGAATGTTGGGACGTCGGCATGTTGGGACGTCGGAATGGTGGGACATCGGACTGGTGGGACGTCGGAATGTTGGGACTCCGGAATGTTGGGATGTCTGAATGTTGGGACGTCGGAATGTTGGGACTTCGGAATGTTGGGACGTCGGACTGGTGGGATCTCAAAATGTTGGGACGTCGGACTGGTGGAACGTCGGACTGGTGGGATGTCGGAATGTTGTTACTTCGGAATGTTGGGACGTCGGACTGGTGGAACGTCAGACTGGTGGGATGTCGGAATGTTGTTACTTCGGAATGTTGGGACGTCGGACTGGTGGGACTTCGGACTGATGGGACGTCGGCATGTTGGGACTCTGGAATGTTGGGACGTCGGCATATTGGGACGTCGGAATGGTGGGACATCGGACTGGTGGGACGTCGGAATGTTGGGACTCCGGAATGTTGGGATGTCTGAATGTTGGGACGTCGGAATGTAGGGACTTCGGAATGTTGGGACGTCGGACTGGTGGGATCTCAAAATATTGGGACGTCGGACTGGTGGGACGTCGGACTGGTGGAACGTCGGACTGGTGGGATGTCGGAATGTTGTTACTTCGGAATGTTGGGACGTCGGACTGGTGGAACGTCGGACTGGTGGGATCTCAAAATGTTGGGATGTCGGACTGGTGGGATGTCGGAATGTTGGGATGTCGTAATGTTGGTATGTCAGAATGGTGGGATGTCGGAATGTTGTAACGTCGGAATGTTGGGACTTCGGACTTCTGACTGGTGGGATCTCAAAATGTTGGGACGTCGAAATGGTGGGACATCGGAATGTTGGGACGTCGGAATGTTGGGACGTCGGAATGTTGGGAATCTGGAATGTTGGGACGTCGGAATGGTGGGATGTCGGAATGTTGGGATGTCAGAATGTTGGGATGTCGGAATGGTGGGACGTCGGAATGTTGGGACGTTGGAATCTTGAGACGTCGGACTGGTGGGACGTCGGACTGGTGGAACGTCGGACTGGTGGGATGTCGGAATGTTGTTACTTCGGAATGTTGGGACGTCGGACTGGTGGAACGTCGGACTGGTGGGATCTCAAAATGTTGGGATGTCGGACTGGTGGGATGTCGGAATGTTGGGATGTCGTAATGTTGGTATGTCGGAATGGTGGGATGTCGGAATGTTGTAACGTCGGAATGTTGGGACTTCGGACTTCTGACTGGTGGGATCTCAAAATGTTGGGACGTCGAAATGGTGGGACATCGGAATGTTGGGACGTCGGAATGTTGGGACGTCGGAATGTTGGGAATCTGGAATGTTGGGACGTCGGAATGGTGGGATGTCGGAATGTTGGGATGTCAGAATGTTGGGATGTCGGAATGGTGGGACGTCGGACTGTTGGGACGTTGGAATCTTGAGACGTCGGAATGTTGGGACGTTGGAATGTTGGGACGTCTGAATGTTGGGATGTCGGAATGGTGGGATGTCGGAATGGTGGGACGTCGGACTGGTGGGACGTCGGACTGATGGGACGTCGGACTGATGGGACGTCGGAATGTTGGGACTCTGGAATGTTGGGACGTCGGAATGGTTGGACATCGGACTGGTTGGATTTCGGAATGTTGGGACTCCGGAATGTTGGGACGTCGGAATATTGGGACGTCGGAATGGTGGGATGTCGGACTGTTGTGACTCCGGAATGTTGGGACTCTGGAATCTTGGGACTCCGGAATGTTGGGATTCCGGAATGTTGGGATTCCGGAATGTTGGGACGTCGGAATGTTGGGACTCCGGAATGTTGGGACTCCGGAATGTTGGGATTCCGGAATGTTGGTACGTCGGAATGTTGGGACTTCGGAATGTTGGGACGTCGGACTGGTGGGACGTCGGACTGGTGGGACGTCGGACTGGTGGGACGTCGGACTGGTGGGATCTCAAAATGTTGGGATGTCGGACTGGTGGGATGTCGGAATGTTGGGACGTCGGAATGTGTGGACGTCGGAATGTTGGGAAGTGGGAATGTTGGTATGTCTGAATGGTGGGTTGTCGGAATGTTGGGACGTCAGAATGTTGGGACGTCGAAATGGTGGGACGTCATAATGGTGGGATGTCAAAATGATGGGAATTCATGTTTGGATGTCAGAATGGTGGGATGTTGGAATGTTGGGATGTCGGAATGTTGGGACGTCAGAATGTTGGGATGTCGGAATGGTGGGACGTCGGAATGTTGGGACGTCGGAATCTTGAGACGTCGGAATGTTGGGACGTCGGAATGTTGGGACGTCGGAATGTTGGGACGTCTGAATGTTGGGACGTCGGAATGATGGGACGTCGGAATGGTGGGACATCGGACTGGTGGGACGTCGGAATGTTGGGACTCCGGAATGTTGGGACGTCGGAATGTTGGGAATCTGGAATGTTGGGACGTCGAAATGGTGGGACGTCATAATGATGGTATGTCAAAATGATGGGAATTCATAATGTTTGGATGTCAGAATGGTGGGATGTTGGAATGTTGGGATGTCGGAATGTTGGGATGTCAGAATGTTGGGATGTCGGAATGGTGGGACGTCGGAATGTTGGGACGTCTGAATGTTGGGATGTCTGAATGGTGGGACGTCGGACTGGTGGGACGTCGGACTGATGGGACATCGGAATGTTGGGACTCCGGAATGTTGGGATGTCTGAATGTTGGGACGTCGGAATGGTTGGACATCGGACTGGTTGGATTTCGGAATGTTGGGACTCCGGAATGTTGGGACGTCGGAATATTGGGACGTCGGAATGGTGGGATGTCGGACTGTTGTGACTCCGGAATGTTGGGACTCTGGAATCTTGGGACTCCGGAATGTTGGGATTCCGGAATGTTGGGATTCCGGAATGTTGGGACGTCGGAATGTTGGGACTCCGGAATGTTGGGACTCCGGAATGTTGGGATTCCGGAATGTTGGTACGTCGGAATGTTGGGACTTCGGAATGTTGGGACGTCGGACTGGTGGGACGTCGGACTGGTGGGACGTCGGACTGGTGGGACGTCGGACTGGTGGGATCTCAAAATGTTGGGATGTCGGACTGGTGGGATGTCGGAATGTTGGGACGTCGGAATGTGTGGACGTCGGAATGTTGGGAAGTGGGAATGTTGGTATGTCTGAATGGTGGGTTGTCGGAATGTTGGGACGTCAGAATGTTGGGACGTCGAAATGGTGGGACGTCATAATGGTGGGATGTCAAAATGATGGGAATTCATGTTTGGATGTCAGAATGGTGGGATGTTGGAATGTTGGGATGTCGGAATGTTGGGACGTCAGAATGTTGGGATGTCGGAATGGTGGGACGTCGGAATGTTGGGACGTCGGAATCTTGAGACGTCGGAATGTTGGGACGTCGGAATGTTGGGACGTCGGAATGTTGGGACGTCTGAATGTTGGGACGTCGGAATGATGGGACGTCGGAATGGTGGGACATCGGACTGGTGGGACGTCGGAATGTTGGGACTCCGGAATGTTGGGACGTCGGAATGTTGGGAATCTGGAATGTTGGGACGTCGAAATGGTGGGACGTCATAATGATGGTATGTCAAAATGATGGGAATTCATAATGTTTGGATGTCAGAATGGTGGGATGTTGGAATGTTGGGATGTCGGAATGTTGGGATGTCAGAATGTTGGGATGTCGGAATGGTGGGACGTCGGAATGTTGGGACGTCTGAATGTTGGGATGTCTGAATGGTGGGACGTCGGACTGGTGGGACGTCGGACTGATGGGACATCGGAATGTTGGGACTCCGGAATGTTGGGATGTCTGAATGTTGGGACGTCGGAATGTAGGGACTTCGGAATTTTGGGACGTCGGACTGGTGGGACGTCGGACTGGTGGGATGTCGGACTGGTGGGATGTCGGAATGTTGGGATGTCGGAATGTTGGGACGTCGGAATGTTTGGACGTCGGAATGTTGGGAAGTGGGAATGCTGGTATGTCGGAATGGTGGGATGTCGGAATGTTGGGATGTCAGAATATTGGGACGTCGAAATGGTGGGACGTCATATTGGTGGGATGTCAAAATGATGGGAATTCATAATGTTTGGATGTCGGAATGTTGGGATGTCAGAATGTTGGGATGTCGGAATGGTGGGATGTCGGAATGTTGGGACTCTGGAATGTTGGGACGTCGGAATGGTGGGACATCGGACTGGTGGGATGTCGGAATGTTGGGACTCCGGAATGTTGGGATGTCGGACTGGTGGGATGTTGGACTGTTGGGACTCCGGAATGTTGGGACTCCGGAATGTTGGGACTCCGGAATGTTCGGATTCCGGAATGTTGGGATTCCAGAATGTTGGTATGTCGGAATGTTGGTACGTCGGAATGTTGGGACTTCGGAATGTTGGGACGTCGGACTTGTGGGACGTCGGACTGGTGGGACGTCGGACTGGTGGGATCTCAAAATGTTGGGACGTCGGACTGTTGGGATGTCAGAATGTTGGGATGTCGGAATGTTGGGACGTCGGAATGTGTGGACGTCGGAATGTTGGGAAGTGGGAATGTTGGTTTGTCTGAATGGTGCGATGTCGGAATGTTGGGACGTCAGAATGTTGGGACGTCGAAATGGTGGGACGTCATAATGGTGGGACGTCAAAATGGTGGGAATTCATAATGTTGGGACGTCGGAATGGTGGGATGTCGGAATGTTGGGATGTCGGAATGTTGGGATGTCAGATAGTTGGGATGTCGGAATGGTGGGACGTCGGAATGTTGGGACGTCTGAATGTTGGGATGTCGGAATGGTGGGACATCGGAATGGTGGGACATCGGACTGGTGGGATATCGGAATGTTGGGACTCCGGAATGTTGGGATGTCTGAATGTTGGGACGTCGGAATGTTGGGACATCGGAATGTTGGGACGTCGGACTGGTGGGACGTCGGACTGGTGGGATCTCAAAATGTTGGGACGTCGGACTGGTGGGATGTCGGAATGTTGGGACGTCGGAATGTTGGGACGTCGGAATGTTTGGACGTCGGAATGTTGGGAAGTGGGAATGTTGGTATGTCGGAATGGTGGGATGTCAGAATGTTGGGACGTCAGAATGTTGGGACGTCAAAATGATGGGAATTCATAATGTTTGGATGTCGGAATGGTGGGATATTGGAATATTGGGATGTCGGAATGTTGGGATGTCGGAATGTTGGGATGTCGGAATGGTGGGACGTCGGAATGTTGGGATGTCGGAATGTTGGGACGTCTGAATATTGGGATGTCGGAATGGTGGGACGTCGGACTGGTGGGATTTCGGAATGTTGGGACTCCGGAATCTTGAGACGTCGGAATGTTGGGACGTCGGAATGTTGGGACGTCGGAATGTTGGGACGTCTGAATGTTGGGACGTCGGAATGATGGGACGTCGGAATGGTGGGACATCGGACTGGTGGGACGTCGGAATGTTGGGACGTCGGAATGTTGGGAATCTGGAATGTTGGGACGTCGAAATGGTGGGACGTCATAATGATGGTATGTCAAAATGATGGGAATTCATAATGTTTGGATGTCAGAATGGTGGGATGTTGGAATGTTGGGATGTCGGAATGTTGGGATGTCAGAATGTTGGGATGTCGGAATGGTGGGACGTCGGAATGTTGGGACGTCTGAATGTTGGGATGTCTGAATGGTGGGACGTCGGAATGGTGGGACGTCGGACTGATGGGACATCGGAATGTTGGGACTCCGGAATGTTGGGATGTCTGAATGTTGGGATGTCTGAATGGTGGGACGTCGGACTGGTGGGACGTCGGACTGATGGGACATCGGAATGTTGGGACTCCGGAATGTTGGGATGTCTGAATGTTGGGACGTCGGAATGTAGGGAAGTGGGAATGCTGGTATGTCGGAATGGTGGGATGTCGGAATGTTGGGATGTTGGAATGTTGGGACGTCATAATGGTGGGATGTCAAAATGATGGGAATTCATACTGTTTGGATGTCGGAATGTTGGGATGTCAGAATGTTGGGATGTCGGAATGGTGGGATGTCGGAATGTTGGGACTCTGGAATGTTGGGACGTCGGAATGGTGGGACATCGGACTGGTGGGATGTCGGAATGTTGGGACTCCGGAATGTTGGGATGTCAGACTGGTGGGATGTTGGACTGTTGGGACTCCGGAATGTTGGGACTCCGGAATGTTGGGACTCCGGAATGTTGGGATTCCGGAATGTTGGGATTCCAGAATGTTGGTAAGTCGGAATGTTGGGACTCCGGAATGTTTGGACTCCGGAATGTTGGGATTCCGGAATGTTGGTACGTCGGAATGTTGGGACTTCGGAATGTTGGGACGTCGGACTTGTGGGACGTCGGACTGGTGGGACGTCGGACTGGTGGGATCTCAAAATGTTGGGACGTCGGACTGTTGGGATGTCGGAATGTTGGGATGTCGGAATGTTGGGACGTCGGAATGTGAGGACGTCGGAATGTTGGGAAGTGGGAATGTTGGTTTGTCTGAATGGTGCGATGTCGGAATGTTGGGACGTCAGAATGTTGGGACGTCGAAATGGTGGGACGTCATAATGGTGGGACGTCAAAATGGTGGGAATTCATAATGTTGGGACGTCGGAATGGTGGGATGTCGGACTGGTGGGACGTCGGACTGGTGGGATCTCAAAATGTTGGGATGTCGGACTGGTGGGATGTCGGAATGTTTGGACGTCGGAATGTTGGGAAGTGGGAATGTTGGTATGTCTGAATGGTGGGTTGTCGGAATGTTGGGAAGTCAGAATGTTGGGACGTCGAAATGGTGGGACGTCATAATGGTGGGATGTCAAAATGATGGGAATTCATAATGTTTGGATGTCAGAATGGTGGGATGTTGGAATGTTGGGATGTCGGAATGTTGGGATGTCAGAATGTAGGGATGTCGGAATGGTGGGACGTCGGACTGGTGGGACGTCGGACTGATGGGACATCGGACTGGTGGGATCTCAAAATGTTGGGATGTCGGACTGGTGGGATGTCGGAATGTTGGGATGTCGGAATGTTGGGACGTCGGAATGTTTGGACGTCGGAATGTTGGGAAGTGGGAATGTTGGTATGTCGGAATGGTGGGATGTCGAAATGGTGGGACGTCATAATGGTGGGATGTCAAAATGATGGGAATTCATAATGTTGGGATGTCGGAATGGTGGGATATCGGAATGTTGGGATGTCGGAATGTTGGGACGTCGGAATGTTGGGATGTCGGAATGGTGGGACGTCGGAATGTTGGGATGTCGGAATGGTGGGACGTCGGACTGGTGGGACGTTGGACTGATGGGACGTCGGCATGTTGGGATGTCGGAATGGTGGGACGTCGGAATGTTGGGACGTCGGCATATTGGGACTCTGGAATGTTGGGACGTCGGCATGTTGGGACGTCGGAATGGTGGGACATCGGACTGGTGGGACGTCGGAATGTTGGGACTCCGGAATGTTGGGATGTCTGAATGTTGGGACGTCGGAATGTTGGGACTTCGGAATGTTGGGACGTCGGACTGGTGGGATCTCAAAATGTTGGGACGTCGGACTGGTGGAACGTCGGACTGGTGGGATGTCGGAATGTTGTTACTTCGGAATGTTGGGACGTCGGACTGGTGGAACGTCGGACTGGTGGGATGTCGGAATGTTGTTACTTCGGAATGTTGGGACGTCGGACTGGTGGGACTTCGGACTGATGGGACGTCGGCATGTTGGGACTCTGGAATGTTGGGACGTCGGCATATTGGGACGTCGGAATGGTGGGACATCGGACTGGTGGGACGTCGGAATGTTGGGACTCCGGAATGTTGGGATGTCTGAATGTTGGGACGTCGGAATGTAGGGACTTCGGAATGTTGGGACGTCGGACTGGTGGGATCTCAAAATATTGGGACGTCGGACTGGTGGGACGTCGGACTGGTGGAACGTCGGACTGGTGGGATGTCGGAATGTTGTTACTTCGGAATGTTGGGACGTCGGACTGGTGGAACGTCGGACTGGTGGGATCTCAAAATGTTGGGATGTCGGACTGGTGGGATGTCGGAATGTTGGGATGTCGTAATGTTGGTATGTCAGAATGGTGGGATGTCGGAATGTTGTAACGTCGGAATGTTGGGACTTCGGACTTCTGACTGGTGGGATCTCAAAATGTTGGGACGTCGAAATGGTGGGACATCGGAATGTTGGGACGTCGGAATGTTGGGAATCTGGAATGTTGGGACGTCGGAATGGTGGGATGTCGGAATGTTGGGATGTCAGAATGTTGGGATGTCGGAATGGTGGGACGTCGGAATGTTGGGACGTTGGAATCTTGAGACGTCGGACTGGTGGGACGTCGGACTGGTGGAACGTCGGACTGGTGGGATGTCGGAATGTTGTTACTTCGGAATGTTGGGACGTCGGACTGGTGGAACGTCGGACTGGTGGGATCTCAAAATGTTGGGATGTCGGACTGGTGGGATGTCGGAATGTTGGGATGTCGTAATGTTGGTATGTCGGAATGGTGGGATGTCGGAATGTTGTAACGTCGGAATGTTGGGACTTCGGACTTCTGACTGGTGGGATCTCAAAATGTTGGGACGTCGAAATGGTGGGACATCGGAATGTTGGGACGTCGGAATGTTGGGACGTCGGAATGTTGGGAATCTGGAATGTTGGGACGTCGGAATGGTGGGATGTCGGAATGTTGGGATGTCAGAATGTTGGGATGTCGGAATGGTGGGACGTCGGACTGTTGGGACGTTGGAATCTTGAGACGTCGGAATGTTGGGACGTTGGAATGTTGGGACGTCTGAATGTTGGGATGTCGGAATGGTGGGATGTCGGAATGGTGGGACGTCGGACTGGTGGGATGTCGGACTGATGGGACGTCAGAATGTTGGGATGTCGGAATGGAGGGACATCAGACTGGTGGGACGTCGGAATGTTGGGACGTCGGAATGTTGGGAAGTGGGAACGTTGGGATGTCTGAATGTTGGGACGTCAGAATTTTGGGACGTCGGAATGTTGGGACGTCGGACTGGTGGGACGTCGGACTGGTGGGACGTCGGACTGGTGGGATCTCAAAATGTTGGGATGTCGGACTGGTGGGATGTCGGAATGTTGGGACGTCGGAATGTTTGGACGTCGGAATGTTGGGACATCTGAATGTTGGGATGTCGGAATGGTGGGACGTCGGACTGGTGGGACGTCGGACTGATGGGACGTCGGAATGTTGGGACTCTGGAATGTTGGGACGTCGGAATGGTTGGACATCGGACTGGTTGGATTTCGGAATGTTGGGACTCCGGAATGTTGGGACGTCGGAATATTGGGACGTCGGAATGGTGGGATGTCGGACTGTTGTGACTCCGGAATGTTGGGACTCTGGAATCTTGGGACTCCGGAATGTTGGGATTCCGGAATGTTGGGATTCCGGAATGTTGGGACGTCGGAATGTTGGGACTCCGGAATGTTGGGACTCCGGAATGTTGGGACTCCGGAATGTTGGGATTCCGGAATGTTGGTACGTCGGAATGTTGGGACTTCGGAATGTTGGGACGTCGGACTGGTGGGACGTCGGACTGGTGGGACGTCGGACTGGTGGGACGTCGGACTGGTGGGATCTCAAAATGTTGGGATGTCGGACTGGTGGGATGTCGGAATGTTGGGACGTCGGAATGTGTGGACGTCGGAATGTTGGGAAGTGGGAATGTTGGTATGTCTGAATGGTGGGTTGTCGGAATGTTGGGACGTCAGAATGTTGGGACGTCGAAATGGTGGGACGTCATAATGGTGGGATGTCAAAATGATGGGAATTCATGTTTGGATGTCAGAATGGTGGGATGTTGGAATGTTGGGATGTCGGAATGTTGGGACGTCAGAATGTTGGGATGTCGGAATGGTGGGACGTCGGAATGTTGGGACGTCGGAATCTTGAGACGTCGGAATGTTGGGACGTCGGAATGTTGGGACGTCGGAATGTTGGGACATCTGAATGTTGGGACGTCGGAATGATGGGACGTCGGAATGGTGGGACATCGGACTGGTGGGACGTCGGAATGTTGGGACTCCGGAATGTTGGGACGTCTGAATGTTGGGATGTCGGAATGGTGGGATGTCGGAATGGTGGGACGTCGGACTGGTGGGATGTCGGACTGATGGGACGTCAGAATGTTGGGATGTCGGAATGGAGGGACATCAGACTGGTGGGACGTCGGAATGTTGGGACGTCGGAATGTTGGGAAGTGGGAACGTTGGGATGTCTGAATGTTGGGACGTCAGAATTTTGGGACGTCGGAATGTTGGGACGTCGGACTGGTGGGACGTCGGACTGTTGGGACGTCGGACTGGTGGGATCTCAAAATGTTGGGATGTCGGACTGGTGGGATGTCGGAATGTTGGGACGTCGGAATGTTTGGACGTCGGAATGTTGGGACATCTGAATGTTGGGATGTCGGAATGGTGGGACGTCGGACTGGTGGGACGTCGGACTGATGGGACGTCGGACTGATGGGACGTCGGAATGTTGGGACTCTGGAATGTTGGGACGTCGGAATGGTTGGACATCGGACTGGTTGGATTTCGGAATGTTGGGACTCCGGAATGTTGGGACGTCGGAATATTGGGACGTCGGAATGGTGGGATGTCGGACTGTTGTGACTCCGGAATGTTGGGACTCTGGAATCTTGGGACTCCGGAATGTTGGGATTCCGGAATGTTGGGATTCCGGAATGTTGGGACGTCGGAATGTTGGGACTCCGGAATGTTGGGACTCCGGAATGTTGGGATTCCGGAATGTTGGTACGTCGGAATGTTGGGACTTCGGAATGTTGGGACGTCGGACTGGTGGGACGTCGGACTGGTGGGACGTCGGACTGGTGGGACGTCGGACTGGTGGGATCTCAAAATGTTGGGATGTCGGACTGGTGGGATGTCGGAATGTTGGGACGTCGGAATGTGTGGACGTCGGAATGTTGGGAAGTGGGAATGTTGGTATGTCTGAATGGTGGGTTGTCGGAATGTTGGGACGTCAGAATGTTGGGACGTCGAAATGGTGGGACGTCATAATGGTGGGATGTCAAAATGATGGGAATTCATGTTTGGATGTCAGAATGGTGGGATGTTGGAATGTTGGGATGTCGGAATGTTGGGACGTCAGAATGTTGGGATGTCGGAATGGTGGGACGTCGGAATGTTGGGACGTCGGAATCTTGAGACGTCGGAATGTTGGGACGTCGGAATGTTGGGACGTCGGAATGTTGGGACGTCTGAATGTTGGGACGTCGGAATGATGGGACGTCGGAATGGTGGGACATCGGACTGGTGGGACGTCGGAATGTTGGGACTCCGGAATGTTGGGACGTCGGAATGTTGGGAATCTGGAATGTTGGGACGTCGAAATGGTGGGACGTCATAATGATGGTATGTCAAAATGATGGGAATTCATAATGTTTGGATGTCAGAATGGTGGGATGTTGGAATGTTGGGATTTCGGAATGTTGGGATGTCAGAATGTTGGGATGTCGGAATGGTGGGACGTCGGAATGTTGGGACGTCTGAATGTTGGGATGTCTGAATGGTGGGACGTCGGACTGGTGGGACGTCGGACTGATGGGACATCGGAATGTTGGGACTCCGGAATGTTGGGATGTCTGAATGTTGGGACGTCGGAATGTAGGGACTTCGGAATTTTGGGACGTCGGACTGGTGGGACGTCGGACTGGTGGGATGTCGGACTGGTGGGATGTCGGAATGTTGGGATGTCGGAATGTTGGGACGTCGGAATGTTTGGACGTCGGAATGTTGGGAAGTGGGAATGCTGGTATGTCGGAATGGTGGGATGTCGGAATGTTGGGATGTCAGAATATTGGGACGTCGAAATGGTGGGACGTCATATTGGTGGGATGTCAAAATGATGGGAATTCATAATGTTTGGATGTCGGAATGTTGGGATGTCAGAATGTTGGGATGTCGGAATGGTGGGATGTCGGAATGTTGGGACTCTGGAATGTTGGGACGTCGGAATGTTGGGACATCGGACTGGTGGGATGTCGGAATGTTGGGACTCCGGAATGTTGGGATGTCGGACTGGTGGGATGTTGGACTGTTGGGACTCCGGAATGTTGGGACTCCGGAATGTTCGGATTCCGGAATGTTGGGATTCCAGAATGTTGGTATGTCGGAATGTTGGTACGTCGGAATGTTGGGACTTCGGAATGTTGGGACGTCGGACTTGTGGGACGTCGGACTGGTGGGACGTCGGACTGGTGGGATCTCAAAATGTTGGGACGTCGGACTGTTGGGATGTCAGAATGTTGGGATGTCGGAATGTTGGGACGTCGGAATGTGTGGACGTCGGAATGTTGGGAAGTGGGAATGTTGGTTTGTCTGAATGGTGCGATGTCGGAATGTTGGGACGTCAGAATGTTGGGACGTCGAAATGGTGGGACGTCATAATGGTGGGACGTCAAAATGGTGGGAATTCATAATGTTGGGACGTCGGAATGGTGGGATGTCGGAATGTTGGGATGTCGGAATGTTGGGATGTCAGATAGTTGGGATGTCGGAATGGTGGGACGTCGGAATGTTGGGACGTCTGAATGTTGGGATGTCGGAATGGTGGGACATCGGAATGGTGGGACATCGGACTGGTGGGATATCGGAATGTTGGGACTCCGGAATGTTGGGATGTCTGAATGTTGGGACGTCGGAATGTTGGGACATCGGAATGTTGGGACGTCGGACTGGTGGGACGTCGGACTGGTGGGATCTCAAAATGTTGGGACGTCGGACTGGTGGGATGTCGGAATGTTGGGACGTCGGAATGTTGGGACGTCGGAATGTTTGGACGTCGGAATGTTGGGACATCGGAATGTTGGGACGTCGGACTGGTGGGACGTCGGACTGGTGGGATCTCAAAATGTTGGGACGTCGGACTGGTGGGATGTCAGAATGTTGGGACGTCAGAATGTTGGGACGTCAAAATGATGGGAATTCATAATGTTTGGATGTCGGAATGGTGGGATATTGGAATATTGGGATGTCGGAATGTTGGGATGTCGGAATGTTGGGATGTCGGAATGGTGGGACGTCGGAATGTTGGGATGTCGGAATGTTGGGACGTCTGAATATTGGGATGTCGGAATGGTGGGACGTCGGACTGGTGGGATTTCGGAATGTTGGGACTCCGGAATCTTGAGACGTCGGAATGTTGGGACGTCGGAATGTTGGGACGTCGGAATGTTGGGACGTCTGAATGTTGGGACGTCGGAATGATGGGACGTCGGAATGGTGGGACATCGGACTGGTGGGACGTCGGAATGTTGGGACGTCGGAATGTTGGGAATCTGGAATATTGGGACGTCGAAATGGTGGGACGTCATAATGATGGTATGTCAAAATGATGGGAATTCATAATGTTTGGATGTCAGAATGGTGGGATGTTGGAATGTTGGGATGTCGGAATGTTGGGATGTCAGAATGTTGGGATGTCGGAATGGTGGGACGTCGGAATGTTGGGACGTCTGAATGTTGGGATGTCTGAATGGTGGGACGTCGGAATGGTGGGACGTCGGACTGATGGGACATCGGAATGTTGGGACTCCGGAATGTTGGGATGTCTGAATGTTGGGATGTCTGAATGGTGGGACGTCGGACTGGTGGGACGTCGGACTGATGGGACATCGGAATGTTGGGACTCCGGAATGTTGGGATGTCTGAATGTTGGGACGTCGGAATGTAGGGAAGTGGGAATGCTGGTATGTCGGAATGGTGGGATGTCGGAATGTTGGGATGTTGGAATGTTGGGACGTCATAATGGTGGGATGTCAAAATGATGGGAATTCATACTGTTTGGATGTCGGAATGTTGGGATGTCAGAATGTTGGGATGTCGGAATGGTGGGATGTCGGAATGTTGGGACTCTGGAATGTTGGGACGTCGGAATGGTGGGACATCGGACTGGTGGGATGTCGGAATGTTGGGACTCCGGAATGTTGGGATGTCGGACTGGTGGGATGTTGGACTGTTGGGACTCCGGAATGTTGGGACTCCGGAATGTTGGGACTCCGGAATGTTGGGATTCCGGAATGTTGGGATTCCAGAATGTTGGTAAGTCGGAATGTTGGGACTCCGGAATGTTTGGACTCCGGAATGTTGGGATTCCGGAATGTTGGTACGTCGGAATGTTGGGACTTCGGAATGTTGGGACGTCGGACTTGTGGGACGTCGGACTGGTGGGACGTCGGACTGGTGGGATCTCAAAATGTTGGGACGTCGGACTGTTGGGATGTCGGAATGTTGGGATGTCGGAATGTTGGGACGTCGGAATGTGAGGACGTCGGAATGTTGGGAAGTGGGAATGTTGGTTTGTCTGAATGGTGCGATGTCGGAATGTTGGGACGTCAGAATGTTGGGACGTCGAAATGGTGGGACGTCATAATGGTGGGACGTCAAAATGGTGGGAATTCATAATGTTGGGACGTCGGAATGGTGGGATGTCGGACTGGTGGGACGTCGGACTGGTGGGATCTCAAAATGTTGGGATGTCGGACTGGTGGGATGTCGGAATGTTTGGACGTCGGAATGTTGGGAAGTGGGAATGTTGGTATGTCTGAATGGTGGGTTGTCGGAATGTTGGGAAGTCAGAATGTTTGGACGTCGAAATGGTGGGACGTCATAATGGTGGGATGTCAAAATGATGGGAATTCATAATGTTTGGATGTCAGAATGGTGGGATGTTGGAATGTTGGGATGTCGGAATGTTGGGATGTCAGAATGTAGGGATGTCGGAATGGTGGGACGTCGGACTGGTGGGACGTCGGACTGATGGGACATCGGACTGGTGGGATCTCAAAATGTTGGGATGTCGGACTGGTGGGATGTCGGAATGTTGGGATGTCGGAATGTTGGGACGTCGGAATGTTTGGACGTCGGAATGTTGGGAAGTGGGAATGTTGGTATGTCGGAATGGTGGGATGTCGAAATGGTGGGACGTCATAATGGTGGGATGTCAAAATGATGGGAATTCATAATGTTGGGATGTCGGAATGGTGGGATATCGGAATGTTGGGATGTCGGAATGTTGGGACGTCGGAATGTTGGGATGTCGGAATGGTGGGACGTCGGAATGTTGGGATGTCGGAATGGTGGGACGTCGGACTGGTGGGACGTTGGACTGATGGGACGTCGGCATGTTGGGATGTCGGAATGGTGGGACGTCGGAATGTTGGGACGTCGGCATATTGGGACTCTGGAATGTTGGGACGTCGGCATGTTGGGACGTCGGAATGGTGGGACATCGGACTGGTGGGACGTCGGAATGTTGGGACTCCGGAATGTTGGGATGTCTGAATGTTGGGACGTCGGAATGTTGGGACTTCGGAATGTTGGGACGTCGGACTGGTGGGATCTCAAAATGTTGGGACGTCGGACTGGTGGAACGTCGGACTGGTGGGATGTCGGAATGTTGTTACTTCGGAATGTTGGGACGTCGGACTGGTGGAACGTCGGACTGGTGGGATGTCGGAATGTTGTTACTTCGGAATGTTGGGACGTCGGACTGGTGGGACTTCGGACTGATGGGACGTCGGCATGTTGGGACTCTGGAATGTTGGGACGTCGGCATATTGGGACGTCGGAATGGTGGGACATCGGACTGGTGGGACGTCGGAATGTTGGGACTCCGGAATGTTGGGATGTCTGAATGTTGGGACGTCGGAATGTAGGGACTTCGGAATGTTGGGACGTCGGACTGGTGGGATCTCAAAATATTGGGACGTCGGACTGGTGGGACGTCGGACTGGTGGAACGTCGGACTGGTGGGATGTCGGAATGTTGTTACTTCGGAATGTTGGGACGTCGGACTGGTGGAACGTCGGACTGGTGGGATCTCAAAATGTTGGGATGTCGGACTGGTGGGATGTCGGAATGTTGGGATGTCGTAATGTTGGTATGTCAGAATGGTGGGATGTCGGAATGTTGTAACGTCGGAATGTTGGGACTTCGGACTTCTGACTGGTGGGATCTCAAAATGTTGGGACGTCGAAATGGTGGGACATCGGAATGTTGGGACGTCGGAATGTTGGGAATCTGGAATGTTGGGACGTCGGAATGGTGGGATGTCGGAATGTTGGGATGTCAGAATGTTGGGATGTCGGAATGGTGGGACGTCGGAATGTTGGGACGTTGGAATCTTGAGACGTCGGACTGGTGGGACGTCGGACTGGTGGAACGTCGGACTGGTGGGATGTCGGAATGTTGTTACTTCGGAATGTTGGGACGTCGGACTGGTGGAACGTCGGACTGGTGGGATCTCAAAATGTTGGGATGTCGGACTGGTGGGATGTCGGAATGTTGGGATGTCGTAATGTTGGTATGTCGGAATGGTGGGATGTCGGAATGTTGTAACGTCGGAATGTTGGGACTTCGGACTTCTGACTGGTGGGATCTCAAAATGTTGGGACGTCGAAATGGTGGGACATCGGAATGTTGGGACGTCGGAATGTTGGGACGTCGGAATGTTGGGAATCTGGAATGTTGGGACGTCGGAATGGTGGGATGTCGGAATGTTGGGATGTCAGAATGTTGGGATGTCGGAATGGTGGGACGTCGGACTGTTGGGACGTTGGAATCTTGAGACGTCGGAATGTTGGGACGTTGGAATGTTGGGACGTCTGAATGTTGGGATGTCGGAATGGTGGGATGTCGGAATGGTGGGACGTCGGACTGGTGGGATGTCGGACTGATGGGACGTCAGAATGTTGGGATGTCGGAATGGAGGGACATCAGACTGGTGGGACGTCGGAATGTTGGGACGTCGGAATGTTGGGAAGTGGGAACGTTGGGATGTCTGAATGTTGGGACGTCAGAATTTTGGGACGTCGGAATGTTGGGACGTCGGACTGGTGGGACGTCGGACTGGTGGGACGTCGGACTGGTGGGATCTCAAAATGTTGGGATGTCGGACTGGTGGGATGTCGGAATGTTGGGACGTCGGAATGTTTGGACGTCGGAATGTTGGGACATCTGAATGTTGGGATGTCGGAATGGTGGGACGTCGGACTGGTGGGACGTCGGACTGATGGGACGTCGGAATGTTGGGACTCTGGAATGTTGGGACGTCGGAATGGTTGGACATCGGACTGGTTGGATTTCGGAATGTTGGGACTCCGGAATGTTGGGACGTCGGAATATTGGGACGTCGGAATGGTGGGATGTCGGACTGTTGTGACTCCGGAATGTTGGGACTCTGGAATCTTGGGACTCCGGAATGTTGGGATTCCGGAATGTTGGGATTCCGGAATGTTGGGACGTCGGAATTTTGGGACTCCGGAATGTTGGGACTCCGGAATGTTGGGACTCCGGAATGTTGGGATTCCGGAATGTTGGTACGTCGGAATGTTGGGACTTCGGAATGTTGGGACGTCGGACTGGTGGGACGTCGGACTGGTGGGACGTCGGACTGGTGGGACGTCGGACTGGTGGGATCTCAAAATGTTGGGATGTCGGACTGGTGGGATGTCGGAATGTTGGGACGTCGGAATGTGTGGACGTCGGAATGTTGGGAAGTGGGAATGTTGGTATGTCTGAATGGTGGGTTGTCGGAATGTTGGGACGTCAGAATGTTGGGACGTCGAAATGGTGGGACGTCATAATGGTGGGATGTCAAAATGATGGGAATTCATGTTTGGATGTCAGAATGGTGGGATGTTGGAATGTTGGGATGTCGGAATGTTGGGACGTCAGAATGTTGGGATGTCGGAATGGTGGGACGTCGGAATGTTGGGACGTCGGAATCTTGAGACGTCGGAATGTTGGGACGTCGGAATGTTGGGACGTCGGAATGTTGGGACATCTGAATGTTGGGACGTCGGAATGATGGGACGTCGGAATGGTGGGACATCGGACTGGTGGGACGTCGGAATGTTGGGACTCCGGAATGTTGGGACGTCGGAATGTTGGGAATCTGGAATGTTGGGACGTCGAAATGGTGGGACGTCATAATGATGGTATGTCAAAATGATGGGAATTCATAATGTTTGGATGTCAGAATGGTGGGATGTTGGAATGTTGGGATGTCGGAATGTTGGGATGTCAGAATGTTGGGATGTCGGAATGGTGGGACGTCGGAATGTTGGGACGTCTGAATGTTGGGATGTCTGAATGGTGGGACGTCGGACTGGTGGGACGTCGGACTGATGGGACATCGGAATGTTGGGACTCCGGAATGTTGGGATGTCTGAATGTTGGGACGTCGGAATGTAGGGACTTCGGAATTTTGGGACGTCGGACTGGTGGGACGTCGGACTGGTGGGATGTCGGACTGGTGGGATGTCGGAATGTTGGGATGTCGGAATGTTGGGACGTCGGAATGTTTGGACGTCGGAATGTTGGGAAGTGGGAATGCTGGTATGTCGGAATGGTGGGATGTCGGAATGTTGGGATGTCAGAATATTGGGACGTCGAAATGGTGGGACGTCATATTGGTGGGATGTCAAAATGATGGGAATTCATAATGTTTGGATGTCGGAATGTTGGGATGTCAGAATGTTGGGATGTCGGAATGGTGGGATGTCGGAATGTTGGGACTCTGGAATGTTGGGACGTCGGAATGGTGGGACATCGGACTGGTGGGATGTCGGAATGTTGGGACTCCGGAATGTTGGGATGTCGGACTGGTGGGATGTTGGACTGTTGGGACTCCGGAATGTTGGGACTCCGGAATGTTGGGACTCCGGAATGTTCGGATTCCGGAATGTTGGGATTCCAGAATGTTGGTACGTCGGAATGTTGGTACGTCGGAATGTTGGGACTCCGGAATGTTTGGACTCCGGAATGTTGGGATTCCGGAATGTTGGTACTTCGGAATGTTGGGACGTCGGACTTGTGGGACGTCGGACTGGTGGGACGTCGGACTGGTGGGATCTCAAAATGTTGGGACGTCGGACTGTTGGGATGTCAGAATGTTGGGATGTCGGAATGTTGGGACGTCGGAATGTGTGGACGTCGGAATGTTGGGAAGTGGGAATGTTGGTTTGTCTGAATGGTGCGATGTCGGAATGTTGGGACGTCAGAATGTTGGGACGTCGAAATGGTGGGACGTCATAATGGTGGGACGTCAAAATGGTGGGAATTCATAATGTTGGGACGTCGGAATGGTGGGATGTCGGAATGTTGGGATGTCGGAATGTTGGGATGTCAGATAGTTGGGATGTCGGAATGGTGGGACGTCGGAATGTTGGGACGTCTGAATGTTGGGATGTCGGAATGGTGGGACATCGGAATGTTGGGACGTCGGACTGGTGGGACGTCGGACTGGTGGGATCTCAAAATGTTGGGACGTCGGACTGGTGGGATGTCGGAATGTTGGGACGTCGGAATGTTGGGACGTCGGAATGTTTGGACGTCGGAATGTTGGGAAGTGGGAATGTTGGTATGTCGGAATGGTGGGATGTCAGAATGTTGGGACGTCAGAATGTTGGGACGTCAAAATGATGGGAATTCATAATGTTTGGATGTCGGAATGGTGGGATATTGGAATATTGGGATGTCGGAATGTTGGGATGTCGGAATGTTGGGATGTCGGAATGGTGGGACGTCGGAATGTTGGGATGTCGGAATGTTGGGACGTCTGAATATTGGGATGTCGGAATGGTGGGACGTCGGACTGGTGGGATTTCGGAATGTTGGGACTCCGGAATCTTGAGACGTCGGAATGTTGGGACGTCGGAATGTTGGGACGTCGGAATGTTGGGACGTCTGAATGTTGGGACGTCGGAATGATGGGACGTCGGAATGGTGGGACATCGGACTGGTGGGACGTCGGAATGTTGGGACGTCGGAATGTTGGGAATCTGGAATGTTGGGACGTCGAAATGGTGGGACGTCATAATGATGGTATGTCAAAATGATGGGAATTCATAATGTTTGGATGTCAGAATGGTGGGATGTTGGAATGTTGGGATGTGGGAATGTTGGGATGTCAGAATGTTGGGATGTCGGAATGGTGGGACGTCGGAATGTTGGGACGTTGGAATCTTGAGACGTCGGACTGGTGGGACGTCGGACTGGTGGAACGTCGGACTGGTGGGATGTCGGAATGTTGTTACTTCGGAATGTTGGGACGTCGGACTGGTGGAACGTCGGACTGGTGGGATCTCAAAATGTTGGGATGTCGGACTGGTGGGATGTCGGAATGTTGGGATGTCGTAATGTTGGTATGTCGGAATGGTGGGATGTCGGAATGTTGTAACGTCGGAATGTTGGGACTTCGGACTTCTGACTGGTGGGATCTCAAAATGTTGGGACGTCGAAATGGTGGGACATCGGAATGTTGGGACGTCGGAATGTTGGGACGTCGGAATGTTGGGAATCTGGAATGTTGGGACGTCGGAATGGTGGGATGTCGGAATGTTGGGATGTCAGAATGTTGGGATGTCGGAATGGTGGGACGTCGGACTGTTGGGACGTTGGAATCTTGAGACGTCGGAATGTTGGGACGTTGGAATGTTGGGACGTCTGAATGTTGGGATGTCGGAATGGTGGGATGTCGGAATGGTGGGACGTCGGACTGGTGGGATGTCGGACTGATGGGACGTCAGAATGTTGGGATGTCGGAATGGAGGGACATCAGACTGGTGGGACGTCGGAATGTTGGGACGTCGGAATGTTGGGAAGTGGGAACGTTGGGATGTCTGAATGTTGGGACGTCAGAATTTTGGGACGTCGGAATGTTGGGACGTCGGACTGGTGGGACGTCGGACTGGTGGGACGTCGGACTGGTGGGATCTCAAAATGTTGGGATGTCGGACTGGTGGGATGTCGGAATGTTGGGACGTCGGAATGTTTGGACGTCGGAATGTTGGGACATCGGAATGTTGGGATGTCGGAATGGTGGGACGTCGGACTGGTGGGACGTCGGACTGATGGGACGTCGGACTGATGGGACGTCGGAATGTTGGGACTCTGGAATGTTGGGACGTCGGAATGGTTGGACATCGGACTGGTTGGATTTCGGAATGTTGGGACTCCGGAATGTTGGGACGTCGGAATATTGGGACGTCGGAATGGTGGGATGTCGGACTGTTGTGACTCCGGAATGTTGGGACTCTGGAATCTTGGGACTCCGGAATGTTGGGATTCCGGAATGTTGGGATTCCGGAATGTTGGGACGTCGGAATGTTGGGACTCCGGAATGTTGGGACTCCGGAATGTTGGGATTCCGGAATGTTGGTACGTCGGAATGTTGGGACTTCGGAATGTTGGGACGTCGGACTGGTGGGACGTCGGACTGGTGGGACGTCGGACTGGTGGGACATCGGAATGTTGGGACGTCTGAATGTTGGGATGTCTGAATGGTGGGACGTCGGACTGGTGGGACGTCGGACTGATGGGACATCGGAATGTTGGGACTCCGGAATGTTGGGATGTCTGAATGTTGGGACGTCGGAATGTAGGGACTTCGGAATTTTGGGATGTCGGTCTGGTGGGACGTCGGACTGGTGGGATGTCGGACTGGTGGGATGTCGGAATGTTGGGATGTCGGAATGTTGGGACGTCGGAATGTTTGGACGTCGGAATGTTGGGAAGTGGGAATGCTGGTATGTCGGAATGGTGGGATGTCGGAATGTTGGGATGTCAGAATATTGGGACGTCGAAATGGTGGGACGTCATATTGGTGGGATGTCAAAATGATGGGAATTCATAATGTTTGGATGTCGGAATGTTGGGATGTCAGAATGTTGGGATGTCGGAATGGTGGGATGTCGGAATGTTGGGACTCTGGAATGTTGGGACGTCGGAATGGTGGGACATCGGACTGGTGGGATGTCGGAATGTTGGGACTCCGGAATGTTGGGATGTCGGACTGGTGGGATGTTGGACTGTTGGGACTCCGGAATGTTGGGACTCCGGAATGTTGGGACTCCGGAATGTTCGGATTCCGGAATGTTGGTACTTCGGAATGTTGGGACGTCGGAATGTTGGGACGTCGGACTTGTGGGACGTCGGACTGGTGGGACGTCGGACTGGTGGGATCTCAAAATGTTGGGACGTCGGACTGTTGGGATGTCAGAATGTTGGGATGTCGGAATGTTGGGACGTCGGAATGTGTGGACGTCGGAATGTTGGGAAGTGGGAATGTTGGTTTGTCTGAATGGTGCGATGTCGGAATGTTGGGACGTCAGAATGTTGGGACGTCGAAATGGTGGGACGTCATAATGGTGGGACGTCAAAATGGTGGGAATTCATAATGTTGGGACGTCGGAATGGTGGGATGTCGGAATGTTGGGATGTCGGAATGTTGGGATGTCAGATAGTTGGGATGTCGGAATGGTGGGACGTCGGAATGTTGGGACGTCTGAATGTTGGGATGTCGGAATGGTGGGACATCGGAATGGTGGGACATCGGACTGGTGGGATATCGGAATGTTGGGACTCCGGAATGTTGGGATGTCTGAATGTTGGGACGTCGGAATGTTGGGACATCGGAATGTTGGGACGTCGGACTGGTGGGACGTCGGACTGGTGGGATCTCAAAATGTTGGGACGTCGGACTGGTGGGATGTCGGAATGTTGGGACGTCGGAATGTTGGGACGTCGGAATGTTTGGACGTCGGAATGTTGGGAAGTGGGAATGTTGGTATGTCGGAATGGTGGGATGTCAGAATGTTGGGACGTCAGAATGTTGGGACGTCAAAATGATGGGAATTCATAATGTTTGGATGTCGGAATGGTGGGATATTGGAATATTGGGAGGTCGGAATGTTGGGATGTCGGAATGTTGGGATGTCGGAATGGTGGGACGTCGGAATGTTTGGACGTCGGAATGTTGGGACATCTGAATGTTGGGATGTCGGAATGGTGGGACGTCGGACTGGTGGGACGTCGGACTGATGGGACGTCGGACTGATGGGACGTCGGAATGTTGGGACTCTGGAATGTTGGGACGTCGGAATGTTTGGACATCGGACTGGTTGGATTTCGGAATGTTGGGACTCCGGAATGTTGGGACGTCGGAATATTGGGACGTCGGAATGGTGGGATGTCGGACTGTTGTGACTCCGGAATGTTGGGACTCTGGAATCTTGGGACTCCGGAATGTTGGGATTCCGGAATGTTGGGATTCCGGAATGTTGGGACGTCGGAATGTTGGGACTCCGGAATGTTGGGACTCCGGAATGTTGGGATTCCGGAATGTTGGTACGTCGGAATGTTGGGACTTCGGAATGTTGGGACGTCGGACTGGTGGGACGTCGGACTGGTGGGACGTCGGACTGGTGGGACGTCGGACTGGTGGGATCTCAAAATGTTGGGATGTCGGACTGGTGGGATGTCGGAATGTTGGGACGTCGGAATGTGTGGACGTCGGAATGTTGGGAAGTGGGAATGTTGGTATGTCTGAATGGTGGGTTGTCGGAATGTTGGGACGTCAGAATGTTGGGACGTCGAAATGGTGGGACGTCATAATGGTGGGATGTCAAAATGATGGGAATTCATGTTTGGATGTCAGAATGGTGGGATGTTGGAATGTTGGGATGTCGGAATGTTGGGACGTCAGAATGTTGGGATGTCGGAATGGTGGGACGTCGGAATGTTGGGACGTCGGAATCTTGAGACGTCGGAATGTTGGGACGTCGGAATGTTGGGACGTCGGAATGTTGGGACGTCTGAATGTTGGGACGTCGGAATGATGGGACGTCGGAATGGTGGGACATCGGACTGGTGGGACGTCGGAATGTTGGGACTCCGGAATGTTGGGACGTCGGAATGTTGGGAATCTGGAATGTTGGGACGTCGAAATGGTGGGACGTCATAATGATGGTATGTCAAAATGATGGGAATTCATAATGTTTGGATGTCAGAATGGTGGGATGTTGGAATGTTGGGATGTCGGAATGTTGGGATGTCAGAATGTTGGGATGTCGGAATGGTGGGACGTCGGAATGTTGGGACGTCTGAATGTTGGGATGTCTGAATGGTGGGACGTCGGACTGGTGGGACGTCGGACTGATGGGACATCGGAATGTTGGGACTCCGGAATGTTGGGATGTCTGAATGTTGGGACGTCGGAATGTAGGGACTTCGGAATTTTGGGATGTCGGACTGGTGGGACGTCGGACTGGTGGGATGTCGGACTGGTGGGATGTCGGAATGTTGGGATGTCGGAATGTTGGGACGTCGGAATGTTTGGACGTCGGAATGTTGGGAAGTGGGAATGCTGGTATGTCGGAATGGTGGGATGTCGGAATGTTGGGATGTCAGAATATTGGGACGTCGAAATGGTGGGACGTCATATTGGTGGGATGTCAAAATGATGGGAATTCATAATGTTTGGATGTCGGAATGTTGGGATGTCAGAATGTTGGGATGTCGGAATGGTGGGATGTCGGAATGTTGGGACTCTGGAATGTTGGGACGTCGGAATGGTGGGACATCGGACTGGTGGGATGTCGGAATGTTGGGACTCCGGAATGTTGGGATGTCGGACTGGTGGGATGTTGGACTGTTGGGACTCCGGAATGTTGGGACTCCGGAATGTTGGGACTCCGGAATGTTCGGATTCCGGAATGTTGGGATTCCAGAATGTTGGTACATCGGAATGTTGGTACGTCGGAATGTTGGGACTCCGGAATGTTTGGACTCCGGAATGTTGGGATTCCGGAATGTTGGTACTTCGGAATGTTGGGACGTCGGACTTGTGGGACGTCGGACTGGTGGGACGTCGGACTGGTGGGATCTCAAAATGTTGGGACGTCGGACTGTTGGGATGTCAGAATGATGGGATGTCGGAATGTTGGGACGTCGGAATGTGTGGACGTCGGAATGTTGGGAAGTGGGAATGTTGGTTTGTCTGAATGGTGCGATGTCGGAATGTTGGGACGTCAGAATGTTGGGACGTCGAAATGGTGGGACGTCATAATGGTGGGACGTCAAAATGGTGGGAATTAATAATGTTGGGACGTCGGAATGGTGGGATGTCGGAATGTTGGGATGTCGGAATGTTGGGATGTCAGATAGTTGGGATGTCGGAATGGTGGGACGTCGGAATGTTGGGACGTCTGAATGTTGGGATGTCGGAATGGTGGGACATCGGAATGGTGGGACATCGGACTGGTGGGATATCGGAATGTTGGGACTCCGGAATGTTGGGATGTCTGAATGTTGGGACGTCGGAATGTTGGGACATCGGAATGTTGGGACGTCGGACTGGTGGGACGTCGGACTGGTGGGATCTCAAAATGTTGGGACGTCGGACTGGTGGGATGTCGGAATGTTGGGACGTCGGAATGTTGGGACGTCGGAATGTTTGGACGTCGGAATGTTGGGAAGTGGGAATGTTGGTATGTCGGAATGGTGGGATGTCAGAATGTTGGGACGTCAGAATGTTGGGACGTCAAAATGATGGGAATTCATAATGTTTGGATGTCGGAATGGTGGGATATTGGAATATTGGGAGGTCGGAATGTTGGGATGTCGGAATGTTGGGATGTCGGAATGGTGGGACGTCGGAATGTTGGGATGTCGGAATGTTGGGACGTCTGAATATTGGGATGTCGGAATGGTGGGACGTCGGACTGGTGGGATTTCGGAATGTTGGGACTCCGGAATCTTGAGACGTCGGAATGTTGGGACGTCGGAATGTTGGGACGTCGGAATGTTGGGACGTCTGAATGTTGGGACGTCGGAATGATGGGACGTCGGAATGGTGGGACATCGGACTGGTGGGACGTCGGAATGTTGGGACGTCGGAATGTTGGGAATCTGGAATGTTGGGACGTCGAAATGGTGGGACGTCATAATGATGGTATGTCAAAATGATGGGAATTCATAATGTTTGGATGTCAGAATGGTGGGATGTTGGAATGTTGGGATGTGGGAATGTTGGGATGTCAGAATGTTGGGATGTCGGAATGGTGGGACGTCGGAATGTTGGGACGTCTGAATGTTGGGATGTCTGAATGGTGGGACGTCGGAATGGTGGGACGTCGGACTGATGGGACATCGGAATGTTGGGACTCCGGAAAGTTGGGATGTCTGAATGGTGGGACGTCGGAATGTTGGGACGTTGGAATCTTGAGACGTCGGACTGGTGGGACGTCGGACTGGTGGAACGTCGGACTGGTGGGATGTCGGAATGTTGTTACTTCGGAATGTTGGGACGTCGGACTGGTGGAACGTCGGACTGGTGGGATCTCAAAATGTTGGGATGTCGGACTGGTGGGATGTCGGAATGTTGGGATGTCGTAATGTTGGTATGTCGGAATGGTGGGATGTCGGAATGTTGTAACGTCGGAATGTTGGGACTTCGGACTTCTGACTGGTGGGATCTCAAAATGTTGGGACGTCGAAATGGTGGGACATCGGAATGTTGGGACGTCGGAATGTTGGGACGTCGGAATGTTGGGAATCTGGAATGTTGGGACGTCGGAATGGTGGGATGTCGGAATGTTGGGATGTCAGAATGTTGGGATGTCGGAATGGTGGGACGTCGGACTGTTGGGACGTTGGAATCTTGAGACGTCGGAATGTTGGGACGTTGGAATGTTGGGACGTCTGAATGTTGGGATGTCGGAATGGTGGGATGTCGGAATGGTGGGACGTCGGACTGGTGGGATGTCGGACTGATGGGACGTCAGAATGTTGGGATGTCGGAATGGAGGGACATCAGACTGGTGGGACGTCGGAATGTTGGGACGTCGGAATGTTGGGAAGTGGGAACGTTGGGATGTCTGAATGTTGGGACGTCAGAATTTTGGGACGTCGGAATGTTGGGACGTCGGACTGGTGGGACGTCGGACTGGTGGGACGTCGGACTGGTGGGATCTCAAAATGTTGGGATGTCGGACTGGTGGGATGTCGGAATGTTGGGACGTCGGAATGTTTGGACGTCGGAATGTTGGGACATCGGAATGTTGGGATGTCGGAATGGTGGGACGTCGGACTGGTGGGACGTCGGACTGATGGGACGTCGGACTGATGGGACGTCGGAATGTTGGGACTCTGGAATGTTGGGACGTCGGAATGGTTGGACATCGGACTGGTTGGATTTCGGAATGTTGGGACTCCGGAATGTTGGGACGTCGGAATATTGGGACGTCGGAATGGTGGGATGTCGGACTGTTGTGACTCCGGAATGTTGGGACTCTGGAATCTTGGGACTCCGGAATGTTGGGATTCCGGAATGTTGGGATTCCGGAATGTTGGGACGTCGGAATGTTGGGACTCCGGAATGTTGGGACTCCGGAATGTTGGGATTCCGGAATGTTGGTACGTCGGAATGTTGGGACTTCGGAATGTTGGGACGTCGGACTGGTGGGACGTCGGACTGGTGGGACGTCGGACTGGTGGGACATCGGAATGTTGGGACGTCTGAATGTTGGGATGTCTGAATGGTGGGACGTCGGACTGGTGGGACGTCGGACTGATGGGACATCGGAATGTTGGGACTCCGGAATGTTGGGATGTCTGAATGTTGGGACGTCGGAATGTAGGGACTTCGGAATTTTGGGATGTCGGTCTGGTGGGACGTCGGACTGGTGGGATGTCGGACTGGTGGGATGTCGGAATGTTGGGATGTCGGAATGTTGGGACGTCGGAATGTTTGGACGTCGGAATGTTGGGAAGTGGGAATGCTGGTATGTCGGAATGGTGGGATGTCGGAATGTTGGGATGTCAGAATATTGGGACGTCGAAATGGTGGGACGTCATATTGGTGGGATGTCAAAATGATGGGAATTCATAATGTTTGGATGTCGGAATGTTGGGATGTCAGAATGTTGGGATGTCGGAATGGTGGGATGTCGGAATGTTGGGACTCTGGAATGTTGGGACGTCGGAATGGTGGGACATCGGACTGGTGGGATGTCGGAATGTTGGGACTCCGGAATGTTGGGATGTCGGACTGGTGGGATGTTGGACTGTTGGGACTCCGGAATGTTGGGACTCCGGAATGTTGGGACTCCGGAATGTTCGGATTCCGGAATGTTGGGATTCCAGAATGTTGGTACATCGGAATGTTGGTACGTCGGAATGTTGGGACTCCGGAATGTTTGGACTCCGGAATGTTGGGATTCCGGAATGTTGGTACTTCGGAATGTTGGGACGTCGGACTTGTGGGACGTCGGACTGGTGGGACGTCGGACTGGTGGGATCTCAAAATGTTGGGACGTCGGACTGTTGGGATGTCAGAATGTTGGGATGTCGGAATGTTGGGACGTCGGAATGTGTGGACGTCGGAATGTTGGGAAGTGGGAATGTTGGTTTGTCTGAATGGTGCGATGTCGGAATGTTGGGACGTCAGAATGTTGGGACGTCGAAATGGTGGGACGTCATAATGGTGGGACGTCAAAATGGTGGGAATTCATAATGTTGGGACGTCGGAATGGTGGGATGTCGGAATGTTGGGATGTCGGAATGTTGGGATGTCAGATAGTTGGGATGTCGGAATGGTGGGACGTCGGAATGTTGGGACGTCTGAATGTTGGGATGTCGGAATGGTGGGACATCGGAATGGTGGGACATCGGACTGGTGGGATATCGGAATGTTGGGACTCCGGAATGTTGGGATGTCTGAATGTTGGGACGTCGGAATGTTGGGACATCGGAATGTTGGGACGTCGGACTGGTGGGACGTCGGACTGGTGGGATCTCAAAATGTTGGGACGTCGGACTGGTGGGATGTCGGAATGTTGGGACGTCGGAATGTTGGGACGTCGGAATGTTTGGACGTCGGAATGTTGGGAAGTGGGAATGTTGGTATGTCGGAATGGTGGGATGTCAGAATGTTGGGACGTCAGAATGTTGGGACGTCAAAATGATGGGAATTCATAATGTTTGGATGTCGGAATGGTGGGATATTGGAATATTGGGAGGTCGGAATGTTGGGATGTCGGAATGTTGGGATGTCGGAATGGTGGGACGTCGGAATGTTTGGACGTCGGAATGTTGGGACATCTGAATGTTGGGATGTCGGAATGGTGGGACGTCGGACTGGTGGGACGTCGGACTGATGGGACGTCGGACTGATGGGACGTCGGAATGTTGGGACTCTGGAATGTTGGGACGTCGGAATGTTTGGACATCGGACTGGTTGGATTTCGGAATGTTGGGACTCCGGAATGTTGGGACGTCGGAATATTGGGACGTCGGAATGGTGGGATGTCGGACTGTTGTGACTCCGGAATGTTGGGACTCTGGAATCTTGGGACTCCGGAATGTTGGGATTCCGGAATGTTGGGATTCCGGAATGTTGGGACGTCGGAATGTTGGGACTCCGGAATGTTGGGACTCCGGAATGTTGGGATTCCGGAATGTTGGTACGTCGGAATGTTGGGACTTCGGAATGTTGGGACGTCGGACTGGTGGGACGTCGGACTGGTGGGACGTCGGACTGGTGGGACGTCGGACTGGTGGGATCTCAAAATGTTGGGATGTCGGACTGGTGGGATGTCGGAATGTTGGGACGTCGGAATGTGTGGACGTCGGAATGTTGGGAAGTGGGAATGTTGGTATGTCTGAATGGTGGGTTGTCGGAATGTTGGGACGTCAGAATGTTGGGACGTCGAAATGGTGGGACGTCATAATGGTGGGATGTCAAAATGATGGGAATTCATGTTTGGATGTCAGAATGGTGGGATGTTGGAATGTTGGGATGTCGGAATGTTGGGACGTCAGAATGTTGGGATGTCGGAATGGTGGGACGTCGGAATGTTGGGACGTCGGAATCTTGAGACGTCGGAATGTTGGGACGTCGGAATGTTGGGACGTCGGAATGTTGGGACGTCTGAATGTTGGGACGTCGGAATGATGGGACGTCGGAATGGTGGGACATCGGACTGGTGGGACGTCGGAATGTTGGGACTCCGGAATGTTGGGACGTCGGAATGTTGGGAATCTGGAATGTTGGGACGTCGAAATGGTGGGACGTCATAATGATGGTATGTCAAAATGATGGGAATTCATAATGTTTGGATGTCAGAATGGTGGGATGTTGGAATGTTGGGATGTCGGAATGTTGGGATGTCAGAATGTTGGGATGTCGGAATGGTGGGACGTCGGAATGTTGGGACGTCTGAATGTTGGGATGTCTGAATGGTGGGACGTCGGACTGGTGGGACGTCGGACTGATGGGACATCGGAATGTTGGGACTCCGGAATGTTGGGATGTCTGAATGTTGGGACGTCGGAATGTAGGGACTTCGGAATTTTGGGATGTCGGACTGGTGGGACGTCGGACTGGTGGGATGTCGGACTGGTGGGATGTCGGAATGTTGGGATGTCGGAATGTTTGGACGTCGGAATGTTTGGACGTCGGAATGTTGGGAAGTGGGAATGCTGGTATGTCGGAATGGTGGGATGTCGGAATGTTGGGATGTCAGTATATTGGGACGTCGAAATGGTGGGACGTCATATTGGTGGGATGTCAAAATGATGGGAATTCATAATGTTTGGATGTCGGAATGTTGGGATGTCAGAATGTTGGGATGTCGGAATGGTGGGATGTCGGAATGTTGGGACTCTGGAATGTTGGGACGTCGGAATGGTGGGACATCGGACTGGTGGGATGTCGGAATGTTGGGACTCCGGAATGTTGGGATGTCGGACTGGTGGGATGTTGGACTGTTGGGACTCCGGAATGTTGGGACTCCGGAATGTTGGGATGTCTGAATGTTGGGACGTCGGAATGTTGGGACATCGGAATGTTGGGACGTCGGACTGGTGGGACGTCGGACTGGTGGGATCTCAAAATGTTGGGACGTCGGACTGGTGGGATGTCGGAATGTTGGGACGTCGGAATGTTGGGACGTCGGAATGTTTGGACGTCGGAATGTTGGGAAGTGGGAATGTTGGTATGTCGGAATGGTGGGATGTCAGAATGTTGGGACGTCAGAATGTTGGGACGTCAAAATGATGGGAATTCATAATGTTTGGATGTCGGAATGGTGGGATATTGGAATATTGGGAGGTCGGAATGTTGGGATGTCGGAATGTTGGGATGTCGGAATGGTGGGACGTCGGAATGTTGGGATGTCGGAATGTTGGGACGTCTGAATATTGGGATGTCGGAATGGTGGGACGTCGGACTGGTGGGATTTCGGAATGTTGGGACTCCGGAATCTTGAGACGTCGGAATGTTGGGACGTCGGAATGTTGGGACGTCGGAATGTTGGGACGTCTGAATGTTGGGACGTCGGAATGATGGGACGTCGGAATGGTGGGACATCGGACTGGTGGGACGTCGGAATGTTGGGACGTCGGAATGTTGGGAATCTGGAATGTTGGGACGTCGAAATGGTGGGACGTCATAATGATGGTATGTCAAAATGATGGGAATTCATAATGTTTGGATGTCAGAATGGTGGGATGTTGGAATGTTGGGATGTGGGAATGTTGGGATGTCAGAATGTTGGGATGTCGGAATGGTGGGACGTCGGAATGTTGGGACGTCTGAATGTTGGGATGTCTGAATGGTGGGACGTCGGAATGGTGGGACGTCGGACTGATGGGACATCGGAATGTTGGGACTCCGGAAAGTTGGGATGTCTGAATGTTGGGACGTCGGAATGTAGGGAAGTGGGAATGCTGGTATGTCGGAATGGTGGGATGTCGGAATGTTGGGATGTTGGAATGTTGGGACGTCGAAATGGTGGGACGTCATAATGTTTGGATGTCGGAATGGTGGGATATTGGAATATTGGGAGGTCGGAATGTTGGGATGTCGGAATGTTGGGATGTCGGAATGGTGGGACGTCGGAATGTTGGGATGTCAAAATGATGGGAATTCATAATGTTTGGATGTCGGAATGGTGGGATATTGGAATATTGGGAGGTCGGAATGTTGGGATGTCGGAATGTTGGGATGTCGGAATGGTGGGACGTCGGAATGTTGGGATGTCGGAATGTTGGGACGTCTGAATATTGGGATGTCGGAATGGTGGGACGTCGAAATGGTGGGACGTCATAATGGTGGGATGTCAAAATGATGGGAATTCATACTGTTTGGATGTCGGAATGTTGGGATGTCAGAATGTTGGGATGTCGGAATGGTGGGATGTCGGAATGTTGGGACTCTGGAATGTTGGGACGTCGGAATGGTGGGACATCGGACTGGTGGGATGTCGGAATGTTGGGACTCCGGAATGTTGGGATGTCGGACTGGTGGGATGTTGGACTGTTGGGACTCCGGAATGTTGGGATTCCGGAATGTTGGGATTCCAGAATGTTGGTAAGTCGGAATGTTGGGACGTCGGAATGTTGGGACTCCGGAATGTTTGGACTCCGGAATGTTGGGATTCCGGAATGTTGGTACGTCGGAATGTTGGGACTTCGGAATGTTGGGACGTCGGACTTGTGGGACGTCGGACTGGTGGGACGTCGGACTGGTGGGATCTCAAAATGTTGGGACGTCGGACTGTTGGGATGTCGGAATGTTGGGATGTCGGAATGTTGGGACGTCGGAATGTGAGGACGTCGGAATGTTGGGAAGTGGGAATGTTGGTTTGTCTGAATGGTGCGATGTCGGAATGTTGGGACGTCAGAATGTTGGGACGTCGAAATGGTGGGACGTCATAATGGTGGGACGTCAAAATGGTGGGAATTCATAATGTTGGGACGTCGGAATGGTGGGATGTCGGAATTTTGGGATGTCGGAATGTTGGGATGTCAGATAGTTGGGATGTCGGAATGGTGGGACGTCGGAATGTTGGGACGTCTGAATGTTGGGATGTCGGAATGGTGGGACATCGGAATGGTGGGACATCGGACTGGTGGGATATCGGAATGTTGGGACTCCGGAATGTTGGGATGTCTGAATGTTGGGACGTCGGAATGTTGGGACATCGGAATGTTGGGACGTCGGACTGGTGGGACGTCGGACTGGTGGGACGTCGGACTGGTGGGATCTCAAAATGTTGGGACGTCGGACTGGTGGGATGTCGGAATGTTGGGACGTCGGAATGTTGGGACGTCGGAATGTTTGGACGTCGGAATGTTGGGAAGTGGGAATGTTGGTATGTCGGAATGGTGGGATGTCAGAATGTTGGGACGTCAGAATGTTGGGACGTCAAAATGATGGGAATTCATAATGTTTGGATGTCGGAATGGTGGGATATTGGAATATTGGGATGTCGGAATGTTGGGATGTCGGAATGTTGGGATGTCGGAATGGTGGGACGTCGGAATGTTGGGATGTCGGAATGTTTGGACGTCTGAATATTGGGATGTCGGAATGGTGGGACGTCGGACTGGTGGGATTTCGGAATGTTGGGACTCCGGAATGTTGGGACGTCGGAATATTGGGACGTCGGAATGGTGGGACGTCGGACTGGTGGGATGTCGGACTGTTGTGACTCCGGAATGTTGGGACTCCGGAATGTTGGGATTACGGAATGTTGGTACGTCGGAATGTTGGGACTTCGGAATGTTGGGACGTCGGACTGGTGGGACGTCGGACTGGTGGGATGTCGGACTGGTGGGACGTCGGACTGGTGGGATCTCAAAATGTTGGGATGTCGGACTGGTGGGATGTCGGAATGTTGGGACGTCGGAATGTGTGGAAGTCGGAATGTTGGGAAGTGGGAATGTTGGTATGTCTGAATGGTGGGTTGTCGGAATGTTGGGACGTCAGAATGTTGGGACGTCGAAATGGTGGGACGTCATAATGGTGGGATGTCAAAATGATGGGAATTCATAATGTTTGGATGTCAGAATGGTGGGATGTTGGAATGTTGGGATGTCGGAATGTTGGGATGTCAGAATGTAGGGATGTCGGAATGGTGGGACGTCGGACTGGTGGGACGTCGGACTGATGGGACATCGGACTGGTGGGATCTCAAAATGTTGGGATGTCGGACTGGTGGGATGTCGGAATGTTGGGATGTCGGAATGTTGGGACGTCGGAATGTTTGGACGTCGGAATGTTGGGAAGTGGGAATGTTGGTATGTCGGAATGGTGGGATGTCGAAATGGTGGGACGTCATAATGGTGGGATGTCAAAATGATGGGAATTCATAATGTTGGGATGTCGGAATGGTGGGATGTCGGAATGTTGGGATGTCGGAATGTTGGGACGTCTGAATGTTGGGATGTCGGAATGGTGGGACGTCGGAATGTTGGGATGTCGGAATGGTGGGACGTCGGACTGGTGGGACGTCGGACTGATGGGACGTCGGCATGTTGGGATGTCGGAATGGTGGGACATCGGACTGGTGGGTCGTCGGAATGTTGGGACGTCGGCATGTTGGGACTCTGGAATGTTGGGACGTCGGCATGTTGGGACGTCGGAATGGTGGGACATCGGACTGGTGGGACTTCTGAATGTTGGGATGTCGGAATGTTGGGACTTCGGAATGTTGGGACGTCGGACTGGTGGGATCTGAAAATGTTGGGACGTCGGACTGGTGGAACGTCGGACTGGTGGGATGTCGGAATGTTGTTACTTCGGAATGTTGGGACGTCGGACTGGTGGGATGTCGGAATGTTGTTACTTCGGAATGTTGGGACGTCGGACTGGTGGGACGTCGGACTGATGGGACGTCGGCATGTTGGGACTCTGGAATGTTGGGACGTCGGCATATTGGGACGTCGGAATGGTGGGACATCGGACTGGTGGGACGTCGGAATGTTGGGACTCCGGAATGTTGGGATGTCTGAATGTTGGGACGTCGGAATGTAGGGACTTCGGAATGTTGGAACGTCGGACTGGTGGGATCTCAAAATGTTGGGACGTCGGACTGGTGGGACGTCGGACTGGTGGAACGTCGGAATGGTGGGATGTCGGAATGTTGTTACTTCGGAATGTTGGGACGTCGGACTGGTGGAACGTCGGACTGGTGGGATCTCAAAATGTTGGGATGTCGGACTGGTGGGATGTCGGAATGTTGGGATGTCGTAATGTTGGTATGTCGGAATGGTGGGATGTCGGAATGTTGTAACGTCGGAATGTTGGGACTTCGGACTTCTGACTGGTGGGATCTCAAAATGTTGGGACGTCGAAATGGTGGGACATCGGAATGTTGGGACGTCGGAATGTTGGGACGTCGGAATGTTGGGAATCTGGAATGTTGGGACGTCGGAATGGTGGGATGTCGGAATGTTGGGATGTCGGAATGTTGGGATGTCGGAATGGTGGGACGTCGGAATGTTGGGATGTCGGAATGTTGGGACGTCTGAATATTGGGATGTCGGAATGGTGGGACGTCGGACTGGTGGGATTTCGGAATGTTGGGACTCCGGAATGTTGGGACGTCGGAATATTGGGACGTCGGAATGGTGGGACGTCGGACTGGTGGGATGTCGGACTGTTGTGACTCCGGAATGTTGGGACTCTGGAATCTTGGGACTCCGGAATGTTGGGATTCCGGAATGTTGGTACGTCGGAATGTTGGGATGTCGGAATGTTGGGACTCCGGAATGTTGGGACTCCGGAATGTTGGGATTCCGGAATGTTGGTACGTCGGAATGTTGGGACTTCGGAATGTTGGGACGTCGGACTGGTGGGACGTCGGACTGGTGGGATGTCGGACTGGTGGGACGTCGGACTGGTGGGATCTCAAAATGTTGGGATGTCGGACTGGTGGGATGTCGGAATGTTGGGACGTCGGAATGTTTGGACGTCGGAATCTTGGGAAGTGGGAATGTTGGTATGTCTGAATGGTGGGTTGTCGGAATGTTGGGAAGTCAGAATGTTGGGACGTCGAAATGGTGGGACGTCATAATGGTGGGATGTCAAAATGATGGGAATTCATAATGTTTGGATGTCAGAATGGTGGGATGTTGGAATGTTGGGATGTCGGAATGTTGGGATGTCAGAATGTAGGGATGTCGGAATGGTGGGACGTCGGACTGGTGGGATTTCGGAATGTTGGGACTCCGGAATGTTGGGATGTCTGAATGTTGGGACGTCGGAATGTAGGGACTTCGGAATGTTGGAACGTCGGACTGGTGGGATCTCAAAATGTTGGGACGTCGGACTGGTGGGACGTCGGACTGGTGGAACGTCGGAATGGTGGGATGTCGGAATGTTGTTACTTCGGAATGTTGGGACGTCGGACTGGTGGAACGTCGGACTGTTGGGATCTCAAAATGTTGGGATGTCGGACTGGTGGGATGTCGGAATGTTGGGATGTCGTAATGTTGGTATGTCGGAATGGTGGGATGTCGGAATGTTGTAACGTCGGAATGTTGGGACTTCGGACTTCTGACTGGTGGGATCTCAAAATGTTGGGACGTCGAAATGGTGGGACATCGGAATGTTGGGACGTCGGAATGTTGGGACGTCGGAATGTTGGGAATCTGGAATGTTGGGACGTCGGAATGGTGGGATGTCGGAATGTTGGGATGTCGGAATGTTGGGATGTCGGAATGGTGGGACGTCGGAATGTTGGGATGTCGGAATGTTGGGACGTCTGAATATTGGGATGTCGGAATGGTGGGACGTCGGACTGGTGGGATTTCGGAATGTTGGGACTCCGGAATGTTGGGACGTCGGAATATTGGGACGTCGGAATGGTGGGACGTCGGACTGGTGGGATGTCGGACTGTTGTGACTCCGGAATGTTGGGACTCTGGAATCTTGGGACTCCGGAATGTTGGGATTCCGGAATGTTGGTACGTCGGAATGTTGGGATGTCGGAATGTTGGGACTCCGGAATGTTGGGACTCCGGAATGTTGGGATTCCGGAATGTTGGTACGTCGGAATGTTGGGACTTCGGAATGTTGGGACGTCGGACTGGTGGGACGTCGGACTGGTGGGATGTCGGACTGGTGGGACGTCGGACTGGTGGGATCTCAAAATGTTGGGATGTCGGACTGGTGGGATGTCGGAATGTTGGGACGTCGGAATGTTTGGACGTCGGAATGTTGGGAAGTGGGAATGTTGGTATGTCTGAATGGTGGGTTGTCGGAATGTTGGGAAGTCAGAATGTTGGGACGTCGAAATGGTGGGACGTCATAATGGTGGGATGTCAAAATGATGGGAATTCATAATGTTTGGATGTCAGAATGGTGGGATGTTGGAATGTTGGGATGTCGGAATGTTGGGATGTCAGAATGTAGGGATGTCGGAATGGTGGGACGTCGGACTGGTGGGACGTCGGACTGATGGGACATCGGACTGGTGGGAACTCAAAATGTTGGGATGTCGGACTGGTGGGATGTCGGAATGTTGGGATGTCGGAATGTTGGGACGTCGGAATGTTTGGACGTCGGAATGTTGGGAAGTGGGAATGTTGGTATGTCGGAATGGTGGGATGTCGAAATGGTGGGACGTCATAATGGTGGGATGTCAAAATGATGGGAATTCATAATGTTGGGATGTCGGAATGTTGGGATGTCGGAATGTTGGGATGTCGGAATGTTGGGACGTCGGAATGTTGGGATGTCGGAATGGTGGGACGTCGGAATGTTGGGATGTCGGAATGGTGGGACGTCGGACTGGTGGGACGTCGGACTGATGGGACGTCGGCATGTTGGGATGTCGGAATGGTGGGACGTCGGAATGTTGGGACGTCGGCATATTGGGACTCTGGAATGTTGGGACGTCGGCATGTTGGGACGTCGGAATGGTGGGACATCGGACTGGTGGGACGTCGGAATGTTGGGACTCCGGAATGTTGGGATGTCTGAATGTTGGGACGTCGGAATGTTGGGACTTCGGAATGTTGGGACGTCGGACTGGTGGGATCTCAAAATGTTGGGACGTCGGACTGGTGGAACGTCGGACTGGTGGGATGTCGGAATGTTGTTACTTCGGAATGTTGGGACGTCGGACTGGTGGAACGTCGGACTGGTGGGATGTCGGAATGTTGTTACTTCGGAATGTTGGGACGTCGGACTGGTGGGACTTCGGACTGATGGGACGTCGGCATGTTGGGACTCTGGAATGTTGGGACGTCGGCATATTGGGACGTCGGAATGGTGGGACATCGGACTGGTGGGACGTTGGAATGTTGGGACTCCGGAATGTTGGGATGTCTGAATGTTGGGACGTCGGAATGTAGGGACTTCGGAATGTTGGGACGTCGGACTGGTGGGATCTCAAAATATTGGGACGTCGGACTGGTGGGACGTCGGACTGGTGGAACGTCGGACTGGTGGGATGTCGGAATGTTGTTACTTCGGAATGTTGGGACGTCGGACTGGTGGAACGTCGGACTGGTGGGATCTCAAAATGTTGGGATGTCGGACTGGTGGGATGTCGGAATGTTGGGATGTCGTAATGTTGGTATGTCGGAATGGTGGGATGTCGGAATGTTGTAACGTCGGAATGTTGGGACTTCGGACTTCTGACTGGTGGGATCTCAAAATGTTGGGACGTCGAAATGGTGGGACATCGGAATGTTGGGACGTCGGAATGTTGGGACGTCGGAATGTTGGGAATCTGGAATGTTGGGACGTCGGAATGGTGGGATGTCGGAATGTTGGGATGTCAGAATGTTGGGATGTCGGAATGGTGGGACGTCGGAATGTTGGGACGTTGGAATCTTGAGACGTCGGAATGGTGGGACGTCGGAATGTTGGGATGTCGGAATGTTGGGACGTCTGAATATTGGGATGTCGGAATGGTGGGACGTCGGACTGGTGGGATTTCGGAATGTTGGGACTCCGGAATCTTGAGACGTCGGAATGTTGGGACGTCGGAATGTTGGGACGTCGGAATGTTGGGACGTCTGAATGTTGGGACGTCGGAATGATGGGACGTCGGAATGGTGGGACATCGGACTGGTGGGACGTCGGAATGTTGGGACGTCGGAATGTTGGGAATCTGGAATGTTGGGACGTCGAAATGGTGGGACGTCATAATGATGGTATGTCAAAATGATGGGAATTCATAATGTTTGGATGTCAGAATGGTGGGATGTTGGAATGTTGGGATGTGGGAATGTTGGGATGTCAGAATGTTGGGATGTCGGAATGGTGGGACGTCGGAATGTTGGGACGTCTGAATGTTGGGATGTCTGAATGGTGGGACGTCGGAATGGTGGGACGTCGGACTGATGGGACATCGGAATGTTGGGACTCCGGAAAGTTGGGATGTCTGAATGTTGGGACGTCGGAATGTAGGGAAGTGGGAATGCTGGTATGTCGGAATGGTGGGATGTCGGAATGTTGGGATGTTGGAATGTTGGGACGTCGAAATGGTGGGACGTCATAATGTTTGGATGTCGGAATGGTGGGATATTGGAATATTGGGAGGTCGGAATGTTGGGATGTCGGAATGTTGGGATGTCGGAATGGTGGGACGTCGGAATGTTGGGATGTCAAAATGATGGGAATTCATAATGTTTGGATGTCGGAATGGTGGGATATTGGAATATTGGGAGGTCGGAATGTTGGGATGTCGGAATGTTGGGATGTCGGAATGGTGGGACGTCGGAATGTTGGGATGTCGGAATGTTGGGACGTCTGAATATTGGGATGTCGGAATGGTGGGACGTCGAAATGGTGGGACGTCATAATGGTGGGATGTCAAAATGATGGGAATTCATACTGTTTGGATGTCGGAATGTTGGGATGTCAGAATGTTGGGATGTCGGAATGGTGGGATGTCGGAATGTTGGGACTCTGGAATGTTGGGACGTCGGAATGGTGGGACATCGGACTGGTGGGATGTCGGAATGTTGGGACTCCGGAATGTTGGGATGTCGGACTGGTGGGATGTTGGACTGTTGGGACTCCGGAATGTTGGGATTCCGGAATGTTGGGATTCCAGAATGTTGGTAAGTCGGAATGTTGGGACGTCGGAATGTTGGGACTCCGGAATGTTTGGACTCCGGAATGTTGGGATTCCGGAATGTTGGTACGTCGGAATGTTGGGACTTCGGAATGTTGGGACGTCGGACTTGTGGGACGTCGGACTGGTGGGACGTCGGACTGGTGGGATCTCAAAATGTTGGGACGTCGGACTGTTGGGATGTCGGAATGTTGGGATGTCGGAATGTTGGGACGTCGGAATGTGAGGACGTCGGAATGTTGGGAAGTGGGAATGTTGGTTTGTCTGAATGGTGCGATGTCGGAATGTTGGGACGTCAGAATGTTGGGACGTCGAAATGGTGGGACGTCATAATGGTGGGACGTCAAAATGGTGGGAATTCATAATGTTGGGACGTCGGAATGGTGGGATGTCGGAATTTTGGGATGTCGGAATGTTGGGATGTCAGATAGTTGGGATGTCGGAATGGTGGGACGTCGGAATGTTGGGACGTCTGAATGTTGGGATGTCGGAATGGTGGGACATCGGAATGGTGGGACATCGGACTGGTGGGATATCGGAATGTTGGGACTCCGGAATGTTGGGATGTCTGAATGTTGGGACGTCGGAATGTTGGGACATCGGAATGTTGGGACGTCGGACTGGTGGGACGTCGGACTGGTGGGACGTCGGACTGGTGGGATCTCAAAATGTTGGGACGTCGGACTGGTGGGATGTCGGAATGTTGGGACGTCGGAATGTTGGGACGTCGGAATGTTTGGACGTCGGAATGTTGGGAAGTGGGAATGTTGGTATGTCGGAATGGTGGGATGTCAGAATGTTGGGACGTCAGAATGTTGGGACGTCAAAATGATGGGAATTCATAATGTTTGGATGTCGGAATGGTGGGATATTGGAATATTGGGATGTCGGAATGTTGGGATGTCGGAATGTTGGGATGTCGGAATGGTGGGACGTCGGAATGTTGGGATGTCGGAATGTTGGGACGTCTGAATATTGGGATGTCGGAATGGTGGGACGTCGGACTGGTGGGATTTCGGAATGTTGGGACTCCGGAATGTTGGGACGTCGGAATATTGGGACGTCGGAATGGTGGGACGTCGGACTGGTGGGATGTCGGACTGTTGTGACTCCGGAATGTTGGGACTCCGGAATGTTGGGATTACGGAATGTTGGTACGTCGGAATGTTGGGACTTCGGAATGTTGGGACGTCGGACTGGTGGGACGTCGGACTGGTGGGATGTCGGACTGGTGGGACGTCGGACTGGTGGGATCTCAAAATGTTGGGATGTCGGACTGGTGGGATGTCGGAATGTTGGGACGTCGGAATGTGTGGAAGTCGGAATGTTGGGAAGTGGGAATGTTGGTATGTCTGAATGGTGGGTTGTCGGAATGTTGGGACGTCAGAATGTTGGGACGTCGAAATGGTGGGACGTCATAATGGTGGGATGTCAAAATGATGGGAATTCATAATGTTTGGATGTCAGAATGGTGGGATGTTGGAATGTTGGGATGTCGGAATGTTGGGATGTCAGAATGTAGGGATGTCGGAATGGTGGGACGTCGGACTGGTGGGACGTCGGACTGATGGGACATCGGACTGGTGGGATCTCAAAATGTTGGGATGTCGGACTGGTGGGATGTCGGAATGTTGGGATGTCGGAATGTTGGGACGTCGGAATGTTTGGACGTCGGAATGTTGGGAAGTGGGAATGTTGGTATGTCGGAATGGTGGGATGTCGAAATGGTGGGACGTCATAATGGTGGGATGTCAAAATGATGGGAATTCATAATGTTGGGATGTCGGAATGGTGGGATGTCGGAATGTTGGGATGTCGGAATGTTGGGACGTCTGAATGTTGGGATGTCGGAATGGTGGGACGTCGGAATGTTGGGATGTCGGAATGGTGGGACGTCGGACTGGTGGGACGTCGGACTGATGGGACGTCGGCATGTTGGGATGTCGGAATGGTGGGACATCGGACTGGTGGGTCGTCGGAATGTTGGGACGTCGGCATGTTGGGACTCTGGAATGTTGGGACGTCGGCATGTTGGGACGTCGGAATGGTGGGACATCGGACTGGTGGGACTTCTGAATGTTGGGATGTCGGAATGTTGGGACTTCGGAATGTTGGGACGTCGGACTGGTGGGATCTGAAAATGTTGGGACGTCGGACTGGTGGAACGTCGGACTGGTGGGATGTCGGAATGTTGTTACTTCGGAATGTTGGGACGTCGGACTGGTGGGATGTCGGAATGTTGTTACTTCGGAATGTTGGGACGTCGGACTGGTGGGACGTCGGACTGATGGGACGTCGGCATGTTGGGACTCTGGAATGTTGGGACGTCGGCATATTGGGACGTCGGAATGGTGGGACATCGGACTGGTGGGACGTCGGAATGTTGGGACTCCGGAATGTTGGGATGTCTGAATGTTGGGACGTCGGAATGTAGGGACTTCGGAATGTTGGAACGTCGGACTGGTGGGATCTCAAAATGTTGGGACGTCGGACTGGTGGGACGTCGGACTGGTGGAACGTCGGAATGGTGGGATGTCGGAATGTTGTTACTTCGGAATGTTGGGACGTCGGACTGGTGGAACGTCGGACTGGTGGGATCTCAAAATGTTGGGATGTCGGACTGGTGGGATGTCGGAATGTTGGGATGTCGTAATGTTGGTATGTCGGAATGGTGGGATGTCGGAATGTTGTAACGTCGGAATGTTGGGACTTCGGACTTCTGACTGGTGGGATCTCAAAATGTTGGGACGTCGAAATGGTGGGACATCGGAATGTTGGGACGTCGGAATGTTGGGACGTCGGAATGTTGGGAATCTGGAATGTTGGGACGTCGGAATGGTGGGATGTCGGAATGTTGGGATGTCGGAATGTTGGGATGTCGGAATGGTGGGACGTCGGAATGTTGGGATGTCGGAATGTTGGGACGTCTGAATATTGGGATGTCGGAATGGTGGGACGTCGGACTGGTGGGATTTCGGAATGTTGGGACTCCGGAATGTTGGGACGTCGGAATATTGGGACGTCGGAATGGTGGGACGTCGGACTGGTGGGATGTCGGACTGTTGTGACTCCGGAATGTTGGGACTCTGGAATCTTGGGACTCCGGAATGTTGGGATTCCGGAATGTTGGTACGTCGGAATGTTGGGATGTCGGAATGTTGGGACTCCGGAATGTTGGGACTCCGGAATGTTGGGATTCCGGAATGTTGGTACGTCGGAATGTTGGGACTTCGGAATGTTGGGACGTCGGACTGGTGGGACGTCGGACTGGTGGGATGTCGGACTGGTGGGACGTCGGACTGGTGGGATCTCAAAATGTTGGGATGTCGGACTGGTGGGATGTCGGAATGTTGGGACGTCGGAATGTTTGGACGTCGGAATGTTGGGAAGTGGGAATGTTGGTATGTCTGAATGGTGGGTTGTCGGAATGTTGGGAAGTCAGAATGTTGGGACGTCGAAATGGTGGGACGTCATAATGGTGGGATGTCAAAATGATGGGAATTCATAATGTTTGGATGTCAGAATGGTGGGATGTTGGAATGTTGGGATGTCGGAATGTTGGGATGTCAGAATGTAGGGATGTCGGAATGGTGGGACGTCGGACTGGTGGGATTTCGGAATGTTGGGACTCCGGAATGTTGGGATGTCTGAATGTTGGGACGTCGGAATGTAGGGACTTCGGAATGTTGGAACGTCGGACTGGTGGGATCTCAAAATGTTGGGACGTCGGACTGGTGGGACGTCGGACTGGTGGAACGTCGGAATGGTGGGATGTCGGAATGTTGTTACTTCGGAATGTTGGGACGTCGGACTGGTGGAACGTCGGACTGTTGGGATCTCAAAATGTTGGGATGTCGGACTGGTGGGATGTCGGAATGTTGGGATGTCGTAATGTTGGTATGTCGGAATGGTGGGATGTCGGAATGTTGTAACGTCGGAATGTTGGGACTTCGGACTTCTGACTGGTGGGATCTCAAAATGTTGGGACGTCGAAATGGTGGGACATCGGAATGTTGGGACGTCGGAATGTTGGGACGTCGGAATGTTGGGAATCTGGAATGTTGGGACGTCGGAATGGTGGGATGTCGGAATGTTGGGATGTCGGAATGTTGGGATGTCGGAATGGTGGGACGTCGGAATGTTGGGATGTCGGAATGTTGGGACGTCTGAATATTGGGATGTCGGAATGGTGGGACGTCGGACTGGTGGGATTTCGGAATGTTGGGACTCCGGAATGTTGGGACGTCGGAATATTGGGACGTCGGAATGGTGGGACGTCGGACTGGTGGGATGTCGGACTGTTGTGACTCCGGAATGTTGGGACTCTGGAATCTTGGGACTCCGGAATGTTGGGATTCCGGAATGTTGGTACGTCGGAATGTTGGGATGTCGGAATGTTGGGACTCCGGAATGTTGGGACTCCGGAATGTTGGGATTCCGGAATGTTGGTACGTCGGAATGTTGGGACTTCGGAATGTTGGGACGTCGGACTGGTGGGACGTCGGACTGGTGGGATGTCGGACTGGTGGGACGTCGGACTGGTGGGATCTCAAAATGTTGGGATGTCGGACTGGTGGGATGTCGGAATGTTGGGACGTCGGAATGTTTGGACGTCGGAATGTTGGGAAGTGGGAATGTTGGTATGTCTGAATGGTGGGTTGTCGGAATGTTGGGAAGTCAGAATGTTGGGACGTCGAAATGGTGGGACGTCATAATGGTGGGATGTCAAAATGATGGGAATTCATAATGTTTGGATGTCAGAATGGTGGGATGTTGGAATGTTGGGATGTCGGAATGTTGGGATGTCAAAATGTAGGGATGTCGGAATGGTGGGACGTCGGACTGGTGGGACGTCGGACTGATGGGACATCGGACTGGTGGGAACTCAAAATGTTGGGATGTCGGACTGGTGGGATGTCGGAATGTTGGGATGTCGGAATGTTGGGACGTCGGAATGTTTGGACGTCGGAATGTTGGGAAGTGGGAATGTTGGTATGTCGGAATGGTGGGATGTCGAAATGGTGGGACGTCATAATGGTGGGATGTCAAAATGATGGGAATTCATAATGTTGGGATGTCGGAATGTTGGGATGTCGGAATGTTGGGATGTCGGAATGTTGGGACGTCGGAATGTTGGGATGTCGGAATGGTGGGACGTCGGAATGTTGGGATGTCGGAATGGTGGGACGTCGGACTGGTGGGACGTCGGACTGATGGGACGTCGGCATGTTGGGATGTCGGAATGGTGGGACGTCGGAATGTTGGGACGTCGGCATATTGGGACTCTGGAATGTTGGGACGTCGGCATGTTGGGACGTCGGAATGGTGGGACATCGGACTGGTGGGACGTCGGAATGTTGGGACTCCGGAATGTTGGGATGTCTGAATGTTGGGACGTCGGAATGTTGGGACTTCGGAATGTTGGGACGTCGGACTGGTGGGATCTCAAAATGTTGGGACGTCGGACTGGTGGAACGTCGGACTGGTGGGATGTCGGAATGTTGTTACTTCGGAATGTTGGGACGTCGGACTGGTGGAACGTCGGACTGGTGGGATGTCGGAATGTTGTTACTTCGGAATGTTGGGACGTCGGACTGGTGGGACTTCGGACTGATGGGACGTCGGCATGTTGGGACTCTGGAATGTTGGGACGTCGGCATATTGGGACGTCGGAATGGTGGGACATCGGACTGGTGGGACGTTGGAATGTTGGGACTCCGGAATGTTGGGATGTCTGAATGTTGGGACGTCGGAATGTAGGGACTTCGGAATGTTGGGACGTCGGACTGGTGGGATCTCAAAATATTGGGACGTCGGACTGGTGGGACGTCGGACTGGTGGAACGTCGGACTGGTGGGATGTCGGAATGTTGTTACTTCGGAATGTTGGGACGTCGGACTGGTGGAACGTCGGACTGGTGGGATCTCAAAATGTTGGGATGTCGGACTGGTGGGATGTCGGAATGTTGGGATGTCGTAATGTTGGTATGTCGGAATGGTGGGATGTCGGAATGTTGTAACGTCGGAATGTTGGGACTTCGGACTTCTGACTGGTGGGATCTCAAAATGTTGGGACGTCGAAATGGTGGGACATCGGAATGTTGGGACGTCGGAATGTTGGGACGTCGGAATGTTGGGAATCTGGAATGTTGGGACGTCGGAATGGTGGGATGTCGGAATGTTGGGATGTCAGAATGTTGGGATGTCGGAATGGTGGGACGTCGGAATGTTGGGACGTTGGAATCTTGAGACGTCGGACTGGTGGGACGTCGGACAGGTGGAACGTCGGACTGGTGGGATGTCGGAATGTTGTTACTTCGGAATGTTGGGACGTCGGAATCTTGAGACGTCGGAATGTTGGGACGTTGGAATGTTGGGACGTCTGAATGTTGGGATGTCGGAATGGTGGGATGTCGGACTGGTGGGACGTCGGACTGATGGGACGTCAGAATGTTGGGATGTCGGAATGGAGGGACATCAGACTGGTGGGACGTCGGAATGTTGGGACGTCGGAATGTTGGGAAGTGGGAACGTTGGGATGTCTGAATGTTGGGACGTCAGAATTTTGGGACGTCGGAATGTTGGGACGTCGGACTGGTGGGACGTCGGACTGGTGGGACGTCGGACTGGTGGGATCTCAAAATGTTGGGATGTCGGACTGGTGGGATGTCGGAATGTTGGGACGTCGGAATGTTTGGACGTCGGAATGTTGGGACATCTGAATGTTGGGATGTCGGAATGGTGGGACGTCGGACTGGTGGGACGTCGGACTGATGGGACGTCGGAATGTTGGGACTCTGGAATGTTGGGACGTCGGAATGGTTGGACATCGGACTGGTTGGATTTCGGAATGTTGGGACTCCGGAATGTTGGGACGTCGGAATATTGGGACGTCGGAATGGTGGGATGTCGGACTGTTGTGACTCCGGAATGTTGTGACTCTGGAATCTTGGGACTCCGGAATGTTGGGACTCCGGAATGTTGGGACTCCGAAATGTTGGGATTCCGGAATGTTGGTACGTCGGAATGTTGGGACTTCGGAATGTTGGGACGTCGGACTGGTGGGACGTCGGACTGGTGGGACGTCGGACTGGTGGGACGTCGGACTGGTGGGATCTCAAAATGTTGGGATGTCGGACTGGTGGGATGTCGGAATGTTGGGACGTCGGAATGTGTGGACGTCGGAATGTTGGGAAGTGGGAATGTTGGTATGTCTGAATGGTGGGTTGTCGGAATGTTGGGACGTCAGAATGTTGGGACGTCGAAATGGTGGGACGTCATAATGGTGGGATGTCAAAATGATGGGAATTCATAATGTTTGGATGTCAGAATGGTGGGATGTTGGAATGTTGGGATGTCGGAATGGTGGGACGTCGGAATGTTGGGATGTCGGAATGGTGGGACTTCGGACTGGTGGGACGTCGGACTGATGGGACATCGGACTGGTGGGATCTCAAAATGTTGGGATGTCGGACTGGTGGGATGTCGGAATGTTGGGATGTCGGAATGTTGGGACGTCGGAATGTTTGGACGTCGGAATGTTGGGAAGTGGGAATGTTGGTATGTCGGAATGGTGGGATGTCGAAATGGTGGGACGTCATAATGGTGGGATGTCAAAATGATGGGAATTCATAATGTTGGGATGTCGGAATGGTGGGATGTCGGAATGTTGGGATGTCGGAATGTTGGGATGTCGGAATGTTGGGACGTCGGAATGTTGGGATGTCGGAATTTTGGGATGTCGGAATGGTGGGACGTCGGAATGTTGGGATGTCGGAATGGTGGGACGTCGGACTGGTGGGACGTCGGACTGATGGGACGTCGGCATGTTGGGATGTCGGAATGGTGGGACATCGGACTGGTGGGACGTCGGAATGTTGGGACGTCGGCATGTTGGGACTCTGGAATGTTGGGACGTCGGCATGGTGGTATGTCGGAATGGTGGGATGTCGGAATGTTGTAACGTCGGAATGTTGGGACTTCGGACTTCGGACTGGTGGGACGTCGGACTGGTGGGATGTCGGAATGTTGGTATGTCGGAATGGTGGGACGTCGGAATGTTGGGACTCCGGAATGTTGGGACGTCGGAATGTTGGGACGTCGGAATGTGGGGACGTCGGAATGTTGGGACTCCGGAATGTTGGGATTCCGGAATGTTGGTACGTCGTAATGTGGGGACGTCGGAATGTTGGGATTCCGGAATGTTGGTACGTCAGAATGTTGTGACTTTGGAATGTTGGGACGTCGGAATGTTGGGACGTCGGACTGGTGGGATCTCAAAATGTTGGGACGTCGGACTGGTGCGACGTCGGACTGGTGGAACGTCGGACTGGTGGGATGTCGGAATGTTGTTACTTCGGAATGTTGGGACGTCGGACTGGTGGAACGTCGGACTGGTGGGATGTCGGAATGTTGTTACTTCGGAATGTTGGGACGTCGGACTGGTGGGACGTCGGACTGATGGGACGTCGGCTTGTTGGGACTCTGGAATGTTGGGACGTCGGCATATTGGGACGTCGGAATGGTGGGACATCGGAATGGTGGGACGTCGGAATGTTGGGACTCCGGAATGTTGGGACGTCGGAATGTGGGGATGTCGGAATGTTGGGACTCCGGAATGTTGGGATTCCGGAATGTTGGTACGTCGGAATGTTGGGACGTCGGAATGTTGGGATTCCGGAATGTTGGTACGTCGGAATGTTGGGACTTTGGAATGTTGGGACGTCGGACTGGTGGGACGTCGGACTGGTGGGACGTCGGACTGGTGGGATCTCAAAATGTTGGGATGTCGGACTGGTGGGATGTCGGAATGGTGGGACGTCGGAATGTTGGGACGTCGGAATGTGTGGACGTCGGAATGTTGGGAAGTGGGAATGTTGGTATGTTGGAATGTTGGGATGTCGGAATGTTGGGATGTCAGAATGTTGGGATGTCGGAATGGTGGGACGTCGGACTGGTGGGACATCGGACTGATGGGACATCGGAATGTTGGGACGTCGGAATGGTGGGGTGTCAGAATGTTGGGATGTCGGAATGGTGGGACGTCGGAATGTTGGGACGTTGGAATCTTGAGACGTCGGAATCTTGAGACGTCGGAATGTTGGGACGTTGGAATGTTGGGACGTCTGAATGTTGGGATGTCGGAATGGTGGGACGTCGGACTGGTGGGACGTCGGACTGATGGGACGTCGGAATGTTGGGATGTCGGAATGGTGGGACATCGGACTGGTGGGACGTCGGAATGTTGGGACGTCGGCATGTTGGGAAGTGGGAATGTTGGGATGTCTGAATGTTGGGACGTCGGAATTTTGGGACGTCGGAATGTTGGGACGTCGGACTGGTGGGACGTCGGACTGGTGGGACGTCGGACTGGTGGGATCTCAAAATGTTGGGATGTCGGACTGGTGGGATGTCGGAATGTTGGGACGTCGGAATGTTTGTACGTCGGAATGTTGGGAAGTGGGAATGTTGGTATGTCGGAATGGTGGGATGTCGGAATGTTGGGACGTCAGAATGTTGGGACGTCGAAATGGTGGGACGTCATATTGGTGGGATGTCAAAATTATGGGAATTCATAATGTTTGGATGTCAGAATATTGGGATGTTGGAATGTTGGGATGTCGGAATGTTGGGACGTCGGAATGTTGGGATATCGGAATGGTGGGACGTCGGAATGTTGGGATGATGGAATCTTGAGACGTCGGAATGGTGGGATGTCGGAATGTTGGGACGTCAGAATGTTGGGACGTCGAAATGGTGGGACGTCAAAATTATGGGAATTCATAATGTTTGGATGTCAGAATATTGGGATGTTGGAATGTTGGGATGTCGGAATGTTGGGACGTCGGAATGTTGTGATATCGGAATGGTGGTACGTCGGAATGTTGGGATGTCGGAATATTGAGACGTCGGAATGTTGGGACGTCGGAATGTTGGGACATCTGAATGTTGGGATGTCAGAATGGTGGGACGTAGGACTGGTGGGACGTCGGACTGATGGGACGTCGGAATGTTGGGACTCTGGAATGTTGGGACGTCGGAATGGTGGGACATCGGACTGGTGGGATGTCGGAATGTTGGGACTCCGGAATGTTGGGACGTCGGAATATTGGGACGTCGGAATGGTGGGATGTCGGACTGTTGGGATGTCGTAATGTTGGTATGTCGGAATGGTGGGATGTAGGAATGTTGTAACGTCAGAATGTTTGGACTTCGGACTTCGGACTGGTGGGACGTCGGACTGGTCGGATGTCGGAATGTTGGTACGTCGGATTGGTGGGACGTCGGAATGTTGGGACTCCGGAATGTTGGGACGTTGGAATGTTGGGACGTTGGAATGCTGGGACGTTGGAATGTTGGGACGTCGGAATGTGGGGACGCCGGAATGTTGGGACTCCGGAATGTTGGGATTCCGGAATGTTGGGACGTCGGAATGTTGGGACGTCGGAATGTTGGGACTCCGGAATGTTGGGACTCCGGAATGTTGGGATTCCGGAATGTTGGTACGTCGGAATGTTGGGACGTTGGACTGGTGGGACGTCGGACTGGTGGGACGTCGGACTGGTGGGACGTCGGACTGGTGGGATCTCAAAATGTTGGGATGTCGGACTGGTGGGATGTCGGAATGGTGGGACGTCGGAATTTGTGGACGTCGGAATGTTGGGAAGTGGGAATGTTGGTATGTCGGAATGGTGGGATGTCGGAAGGTTGGGACGTCAGAATGTTGGGACGTCGAAATGGTGGGACGTCATAATGATGGTATGTCAAAATGATGGGAATTCATAATGTTTGGATGTCAGAATGGTGGGATGTTGGAATGTTGGGATGTCGGAATGTTGGGATGTCAGAATGTTGGGATGTCGGAATGGTGGGACGTCGGACTGGTGGGACATCGGACTGGTGGGATGTCGGAATGTTGGGACTCCGGAATGTTGGGATGTCGGAATGGTGGGACGTCGGAATGTTTGTACTTCGGAATGTTGGGACGTCGGACTGGTGGGACGTCGAACTGGTGGGACGTCGGACTGGTGGGATCTCAAAATGTTGGGATGTCGGACTGGTGGGATGTCGGAATGTTGGGATGTCGGAATGTTGGGACGTCGGAATGTTTGGACGTCGGAATATTGGGAAGTGGGAATGTTGGTATGTCTAAATGGTGGGTTGTCGGAATGTTGGGACGTCAGAATGTTGGGACGTCGAAATGGTGGGACGTCATAATGGTGGGATGTCAAAATTATGGGAATTCATAATGTTTGGATGTCAGAATGGTGGGAAGTTGGAATATTGGGATGTCGGAATGTTGGGACGTCGGAATGTTGGGATGTCGGAATGGTGGGATGTCGGAATGTTGGGATGTCGGAATCTTGAGACGTCGGAATCTTGGGACGTCGGAATGTTGGGACATCTGAATGTTGGGATGTCGGAATGGTGGGATGTCGGACTGGTGGGATGTCGGACTGTTGTGACTCCGGAATGTTGGGACTCTGGAATCGTGGGACTCCGGAATGTTGGGATTCCGGAATGTTGGGATTCCGGAATGTTGGTACGTCGGAATGTTGGGACGTCGGAATGTTGGGAAGTGGGAATGTTGGTATGTCGGAATGGTGGGATGTCGGAATGGTGGGACGTCGGAATGTTGGGATGTCGGAATGGTGGGACGTCGGACTGGTGGGACGTCGGACTGATGGGACGTCGGCATGTTGGGATGTCGGAATGGTGGGACGTCGGAATGTTGGGACGTCGGCATATTGGGACTCTGGAATGTTGGGACGTCGGCATGTTGGGACGTCGGAATGGTGGGACATCGGACTGGTGGGACGTCGGAATGTTGGGACTCCGGAATGTTGGGATGTCTGAATGTTGGGACGTCGGAATGTTGGGACTTCGGAATGTTGGGACGTCGGACTGGTGGGATCTCAAAATGTTGGGACGTCGGACTGGTGGAACGTCGGACTGGTGGGATGTCGGAATGTTGTTACTTCGGAATGTTGGGATGTCGGACTGGTGGGACTTCGGACTGATGGGACGTCGGCATGTTGGGACTCTGGAATGTTGGGACGTCGGCATATTGGGACGTCGGAATGGTGGGACATCGGACTGGTGGGACGTCGGAATGTTGGGACTCCGGAATGTTGGGATGTCTGAATGTTGGGACGTCGGAATGTAGGGACTTCGGAATGTTGGGACGTCGGACTGGTGGGATCTCAAAATATTGGGACGTCGGACTGGTGGGACGTCGGACTGGTGGAACGTCGGACTGGTGGGATGTCGGAATGTTGTTACTTCGGAATGTTGGGACGTCGGACTGGTGGAACGTCGGACTGGTGGGATCTCAAAATGTTGGGATGTCGGACTGGTGGGATGTCGGAATGTTGGGATGTCGTAATGTTGGTATGTCGGAATGGTGGGATGTCGGAATGTTGTAACGTCGGAATGTTGGGACTTCGGACTTCTGACTGGTGGGATCTCAAAATGTTGGGACGTCGAAATGGTGGGACATCGGAATGTTGGGACGTCGGAATGTTGGGACGTCGGAATGTTGGGAATCTGGAATGTTGGGACGTCGGAATGGTGGGATGTCGGAATGTTGGGATGTCAGAATGTTGGGATGTCGGAATGGTGGGACGTCGGAATGTTGGGACGTTGGAATCTTGAGACGTCGGACTGGTGGGACGTCGGACAGGTGGAACGTCGGACTGGTGGGATGTCGGAATGTTGTTACTTCGGAATGTTGGGACGTCGGACTGGTGGAACGTCGGACTGGTGGGATCTCAAAATGTTGGGATGTCGGACTGGTGGGATGTCGGAATGTTGGGATGTCGTAATGTTGGTATGTCGGAATGGTGGGATGTCGGAATGTTGTAACGTCGGAATGTTGGGACTTCGGACTTCTGACTGGTGGGATCTCAAAATGTTGGGACGTCGAAATGGTGGGACATCGGAATGTTGGGACGTCGGAATGTTGGGACGTCGGAATGTTGGGAATCTGGAATGTTGGGACGTCGGAATGGTGGGATGTCGGAATGTTGGGATGTCAGAATGTTGGGATGTCGGAATGGTGGGACGTCGGAATTTTGGGACGTTGGAATCTTGAGACGTCGGAATGTTGGGACGTTGGAATGTTGGGACGTCTGAATGTTGGGATGTCGGAATGGTGGGATGTCGGAATGGTGGGACGTCGGACTGGTGGGATGTCGGACTGATGGGACGTCAGAATGTTGGGATGTCGGAATGGAGGGACATCAGACTGGTGGGACGTCGGAATGTTGGGACGTCGGAATGTTGGGAAGTGGGAACGTTGGGATGTCTGAATGTTGGGACGTCAGAATTTTGGGACGTCGGAATGTTGGGACGTCGGACTGGTGGGACGTCGGACTGGTGGGACGTCGGACTGGTGGGATCTCAAAATGTTGGGATGTCGGACTGGTGGGATGTCGGAATGTTGGGACGTCGGAATGTTTGGACGTCGGAATGTTGGGACATCTGAATGTTGGGATGTCGGAATGGTGGGACGTCGGACTGGTGGGACGTCGGACTGATGGGACGTCGGAATGTTGGGACTCTGGAATGTTGGGACGTCGGAATGGTTGGACATCGGACTGGTTGGATTTCGGAATGTTGGGACTCCGGAATGTTGGGACGTCGGAATATTGGGACGTCGGAATGGTGGGATGTCGGACTGTTGTGACTCCGGAATGTTGGGACTCTGGAATCTTGGGACTCCGGAATGTTGGGATTCCGGAATGTTGGGATTCCGGAATGTTGGGACGTCGGAATGTTGGGACTCCGGAATGTTGGGACTCCGGAATGTTGGGATTCCGGAATGTTGGTACGTCGGAATGTTGGGACTTCGGAATGTTGGGACGTCGGACTGGTGGGACGTCGGACTGGTGGGACGTCGGACTGGTGGGACGTCGGACTGGTGGGATCTCAAAATGTTGGGATGTCGGACTGGTGGGATGTCGGAATGTTGGGACGTCGGAATGTGTGGACGTCGGAATGTTGGGAAGTGGGAATGTTGGTATGTCTGAATGGTGGGTTGTCGGAATGGTGGGACGTCATAATGGTGGGATGTCAAAATGATGGGAATTCATAATGTTTGGATGTCAGAATGGTGGAATGTTGGAATGTTGGGATGTCGGAATGTTGGGACGTCGGAATGTTGGGATGTCGGAATGGTGGGACGTCGGAATGTTGGGATGTCGGAATGGTGGGACTTCGGACTGGTGGGACGTCGGACTGATGGGACATCGGACTGGTGGGATCTCAAAATGTTGGGATGTCGGACTGGTGGGATGTCGGAATGTTGGGATGTCGGAATGTTGGGACGTCGGAATGTTTGGACGTCGGAATGTTGGGAAGTGGGAATGTTGGTATGTCGGAATGGTGGGATGTCGAAATGGTGGGACGTCATAATGGTGGGATGTCAAAATGATGGGAATTCATAATGTTGGGATGTCGGAATGGTGGGATGTCGGAATGTTGGGATGTCGGAATGTTGGGATGTCGGAATGTTGGGACGTCGGAATGTTGGGATGTCGGAATGGTGGGACGTCGGAATGTTGGGATGTCGGAATGGTGGGACGTCGGACTGGTGGGACGTCGGACTGATGGGACGTCGGCATGTTGGGATGTCGGAATGGTGGGACATCGGACTGGTGGGACGTCGGAATGTTGGGACGTCGGCATGTTGGGACTCTGGAATGTTGGGACGTCGGCATGGTGGTATGTCGGAATGGTGGGATGTCGGAATGTTGTAACGTCGGAATGTTGGGACTTCGGACTTCGGACTGGTGGGACGTCGGACTGGTGGGATGTCGGAATGTTGGTATGTCGGAATGGTGGGACGTCGGAATGTTGGGACTCCGGAATGTTGGGACGTCGGAATGTTGGGACGTCGGAATGTGGGGACGTCGGAATGTTGGGACTCCGGAATGTTGGGATTCCGGAATGTTGGTACGTCGTAATGTGGGGACGTCGGAATGTTGGGATTCCGGAATGTTGGTACGTCAGAATGTTGGGACTTTGGAATGTTGGGATCTCAAAATGTTGGGACGTCGGACTGGTGCGACGTCGGACTGGTGGAACGTCGGACTGGTGGGATGTCGGAATGTTGTTACTTCGGAATGTTGGGACGTCGGACTGGTGGAACGTCGGACTGGTGGGATGTCGGAATGTTGTTACTTCGGAATGTTGGGACGTCGGACTGGTGGGACGTCGGACTGATGGGACGTCGGCTTGTTGGGACTCTGGAATGTTGGGACGTCAGCATATTGGGACGTCGGAATGGTGGGACATCGGAATGGTGGGACGTCGGAATGTTGGGACTCCGGAATGTTGGGACGTCGGAATGTGGGGATGTCGGAATGTTGGGACTCCGGAATGTTGGGATTCCGGAATGTTGGTACGTCGGAATGTTGGGACGTCGGAATGTTGGGATTCCGGAATGTTGGTACGTCGGAATGTTGGGACTTTGGAATGTTGGGACGTCGGACTGGTGGGACGTCGGACTGGTGGGACGTCGGACTGGTGGGATCTCAAAATGTTGGGATGTCGGACTGGTGGGATGTCGGAATGGTGGGACTCCGGAATGTTGGGATTCCGGAATGTTGGTATGTCGGAATATTGGGACTCCGGAATGTTGGGATTCCGGAATGTTGGTACGTCGAAATGTTGGGACTTTGGAATGTTGGGACGTCGGACTGGTGGGACGTCGGACTGGTGGGATCTCAAAATGTTGGGATGTCGGACTGGTGGGATGTCGGAATGGTGGGACGTCGGAATGTTGGGACGTCGGAATGTGTGGACGTCGGAATGTTGGGAAGTGGGAATGTTGGTATGTTGGAATGTTGGGATGTCGGAATGTTGGGATGTCAGAATGTTGGGATGTCGGAATGGTGGGACGTCTGAATGTTGGGATGTCTGAATGGTGGGACGTCGGACTGGTGGGACATCGGACTGATGGGACATCGGAATGTTGGGACGTCGGAATGGTGGGATGTCAGAATGTTGGGATGTCGGAATGGTGGGACGTCGGAATGTTGGGACGTTGGAATCTTGAGACGTCGGAATGTTGGGACGTTGGAAGGTTGGGACGTCTGAATGTTGGGATGTCGGAATGGTGGGACGTCGGACTGGTGGGACGTCGGACTGATGGGACGTCGGAATGTTGGGATGTCGGAATGGTGGGACATCGGACTGGTGGGACGTCGGAATGTTGGGACGTCGGCATGTTGGGAAGTGGGAATGTTGGGATGTCTGAATGTTGGGACGTCGGAATTTTGGGACGTCGGAATGTTGGGACGTCGGACTGGTGGGACGTCGGACTGGTGGGATCTCAAAATGTTGGGATGTCGGACTGGTGGGATGTCGGAATGTTGGGACGTCGGAATGTTTGTACGTCGGAATGTTGGGAAGTGGGAATGTTGGTATGTCGGAATGGTGGGATGTCGGAATGTTGGGACGTCAGAATGTTGGGACGTCGAAATGGTGGGACGTCATATTGGTGGGATGTCAAAATTATGGGAATTCATAATGTTTGGATGTCAGAATATTGGGATGTTGGAATGTTGGGATGTCGGAATGTTGGGACGTCGGAATGTTGGGATATCGGAATGGTGGGACGTCGGAATGTTGGGATGATGGAATCTTGAGACGTCGGAATGGTGGGATGTCGGAATGTTGGGACGTCAGAATGTTGGGACGTCGAAATGGTGGGACGTCAAAATTATGGGAATTCATAATGTTTGGATGTCAGAATATTGGGATGTTGGAATGTTGGGATGTCGGAATGTTGGGACGTCGGAATGTTGGGATATCGGAATGGTGGTACGTCGGAATGTTGGGATGTCGGAATATTGAGACGTCGGAATGTTGGGACGTCGGAATGTTGGGACATCTGAATGTTGGGATGTCAGAATGGTGGGACGTCGGACTGGTGGGACGTCGGACTGATGGGACGTCGGAATGTTGGGACTCTGGAATGTTGGGACGTCGGAATGGTGGGACATCGGACTGGTGGGATGTCGGAATGTTGGGACTCCGGAATGTTGGGACGTCGGAATATTGGGACGTCGGAATGGTGGGATGTCGGACTGTTGGGATGTCGTAATGTTGGTATGTCGGAATGGTGGGATGTAGGAATGTTGTAACGTCGGAATGTTGGGACTTCGGACTTCGGACTGGTGGGACGTCGGACTGGTGGGATGTCGGAATGTTGGTACGTCGGATTGGTGGGACGTCGGAATGTTGGGACTCCGGAATGTTGGGACGTTGGAATGTTGGGACGTTGGAATGCTGGGACGTTGGAATGTTGGGACGTCGGAATGTGGGGACGCCGGAATGTTGGGACTCCGGAATGTTGGGATTCCGGAATGTTGGTACGTCGGAATGTTGGGACGTCGGAATGTTGGGACTCCGGAATGTTGGGACTCCGGAATGTTGGGATTCCGGAATGTTGGTACGTCGGAATGTTGGGACGTTGGACTGGTGGGACGTCGGACTGGTGGGACGTCGGACTGGTGGGACGTCGGACTGGTGGGATCTCAAAATGTTGGGATGTCGGACTGGTGGGATGTCGGAATGGTGGGACGTCGGAATGTTGGGACGTCGGAATGTGTGGACGTCGGAATGTTGGGAAGTGGGAATGTTGGTATGTTGGAATGTTGGGATGTCGGAATGTTGGGATGTCAGAATGTTGGGATGTCGGAATGGTGGGACGTCTGAATGTTGGGATGTCTGAATGGTGGAACGTCGGACTGGTGGGACATCGGACTGATGGGACATCGGAATGTTGGGACGTCGGAATGGTGGGATGTCAGAATGTTGGGATGTCGGAATGGTGGGACGTCGGAATGTTGGGACGTTGGAATCTTGAGACGTCGGAATGTTGGGACGTTGGAAGGTTGGGACGTCTGAATGTTGGGATGTCGGAATGGTGGGACGTCGGACTGGTGGGACGTCGGACTGATGGGACGTCGGAATGTTGGGATGTCGGAATGGTGGGACATCGGACTGGTGGGACGTCGGAATGTTGGGACGTCGGCATGTTGGGAAGTGGGAATGTTGGGATGTCTGAATGTTGGGACGTCGGAATTTTGGGACGTCGGAATGTTGGGACGTCGGACTGGTGGGACGTCGGACTGGTGGGACGTCGGACTGGTGGGATCTCAAAATGTTGGGATGTCGGACTGGTGGGATGTCGGAATGTTGGGACGTCGGAATGTTTGTACGTCGGAATGTTGGGAAGTGGGAATGTTGGTATGTCGGAATGGTGGGATGTCGGAATGTTGGGACGTCAGAATGTTGGGACGTCGAAATGGTGGGACGTCATATTGGTGGGATGTCAAAATTATGGGAATTCATAATGTTTGGATGTCAGAATATTGGGATGTTGGAATGTTGGGATGTCGGAATGTTGGGACGTCGGAATGTTGGGATATCGGAATGGTGGGACGTCGGAATGTTGGGATGATGGAATCTTGAGACGTCGGAATGGTGGGATGTCGGAATGTTGGGACGTCAGAATGTTGGGACGTCGAAATGGTGGGACGTCAAAATTATGGGAATTCATAATGTTTGGATGTCAGAATATTGGGATGTTGGAATGTTGGGATGTCGGAATGTTGGGACATCGGAATGTTGGGATATCGGAATGGTGGTACGTCGGAATGTTGGGATGTCGGAATATTGAGACGTCGGAATGTTGGGACGTCGGAATGTTGGGACATCTGAATGTTGGGATGTCAGAATGGTGGGACGTCGGACTGGTGGGACGTCGGACTGATGGGACGTCGGAATGTTGGGACTCTGGAATGTTGGGACGTCGGAATGGTGGGACATCGGACTGGTGGGATGTCGGAATGTTGGGACTCCGGAATGTTGGGACGTCGGAATATTGGGACGTCGGAATGGTGGGATGTCGGACTGTTGGGATGTCGTAATGTTGGTATGTCGGAATGGTGGGATGTAGGAATGTTGTAACGTCGGAATGTTGGGACTTCGGACTTCGGACTGGTGGGACGTCGGACTGGTGGGATGTCGGAATGTTGGTACGTCGGATTGGTGGGACGTCGGAATGTTGGGACTCCGGAATGTTGGGACGTTGGAATGTTGGGACGTTGGAATGCTGGGACGTTGGAATGTTGGGACGTCGGAATGTGGGGACGCCGGAATGTTGGGACTCCGGAATGTTGGGATTCCGGAATGTTGGTACGTCGGAATGTTGGTACGTCGGAATGTTGGGACTCCGGAATGTTGGGACTCCGGAATGTTGGGATTCCGGAATGTTGGTACGTCGGAATGTTGGGACGTTGGACTGGTGGGACGTCGGACTGGTGGGACGTCGGACTGGTGGGATCTCAAAATGTTGGGATGTCGGACTGGTGGGATGTCGGAAGGTTGGGACGTCAGAATGTTGGGACGTCGAAATGGTGGGACGTCATAATGATGGTATGTCAAAATGATGGGAATTCATAATGTTTGGATGTCAGAATGGTGGGATGTTGGAATGTTGGGATGTCGGAATGTTGGGATGTCAGAAGGTTGGGATGTCGGAATGGTGGGACGTCGGACTGGTGGGACATCGGACTGGTGGGATGTCGGAATGTTGGGACTCCGGAATGTTGGGATGTCGGAATGGTGGGACGTCGGAATGTTTGTACTTCGGAATGTTGGGACGTCGGACTGGTGGGACGTCGAACTGGTGGGACGTCGGACTGGTGGGATCTCAAAATGTTGGGATGTCGGACTGGTGGGATGTCGGAATGTTGGGATGTCGGAATCTTGGGATGTCAGAATGTTGGGATGTCGGAATGGTGGGACGTCTGAATGTTGGGATGTCTGAATGGTGGGACGTCGGACTGGTGGGACATCGGACTGATGGGACATCGGAATGTTGGGACGTCGGAATGGTGGGATGTCAGAATGTTGGGATGTCGGAATGGTGGGACGTCGGAATGTTGGGACGTTGGAATCTTGAGACGTCGGAATGTTGGGACGTTGGAAGGTTGGGACGTCTGAATGTTGGGATGTCGGAATGGTGGGACGTCGGACTGGTGGGACGTCGGACTGATGGGACGTCGGAATGTTGGGATGTCGGAATGGTGGGACATCGGACTGGTGGGACGTCGGAATGTTGGGACGTCGGCATGTTGGGAAGTGGGAATGTTGGGATGTCTGAATGTTGGGACATCGGAATTTTGGGACGTCGGAATGTTGGGACGTCGGACTGGTGGGACGTCGGACTGGTGGGACGTCGGACTGGTGGGATCTCAAAATGTTGGGATGTCGGACTGGTGGGATGTCGGAATGTTGGGACGTCGGAATGTTTGTACGTCGGAATGTTGGGAAGTGGGAATGTTGGTATGTCGGAATGGTGGGATGTCGGAATGTTGGGACGTCAGAATGTTGGGACGTCGAAATGGTGGGACGTCATATTGGTGGGATGTCAAAATTATGGGAATTCATAATGTTTGGATGTCAGAATATTGGGATGTTGGAATGTTGGGATGTCGGAATGTTGGGACGTCGGAATGTTGGGATATCGGAATGGTGGGACGTCGGAATGTTGGGATGATGGAATCTTGAGACGTCGGAATGGTGGGATGTCGGAATGTTGGGACGTCAGAATGTTGGGACGTCGAAATGGTGGGACGTCAAAATTATGGGAATTCATAATGTTTGGATGTCAGAATATTGGGATGTTGGAATGTTGGGATGTCGGAATGTTGGGACGTCGGAATGTTGGGATATCGGAATGGTGGTACGTCGGAATGTTGGGATGTCGGAATATTGAGACGTCGGAATGTTGGGACGTCGGAATGTTGGGACATCTGAATGTTGGGATGTCAGAATGGTGGGACGTCGGACTGGTGGGACGTCGGACTGATGGGACGTCGGAATGTTGGGACTCTGGAATGTTGGGACGTCGGAATGGTGGGACATCGGACTGGTGGGATGTCGGAATGTTGGGACTCCGGAATGTTGGGATTCCGGAATGGTGGGATGTAGGAATGTTGTAACGTCGGAATGTTGGGACTTCGGACTTCGGACTGGTGGGACGTCGGACTGGTGGGACGTCGGAATGTTGGGACTCCGGAATGTTGGGACGTCGGAATGTTGGGACGTTGGAATGCTGGGACGTCGGAATGGTGGGACGTCGGAATGTGGGGACGCCGGAATGTTGGGACTCCGGAATGTTGGGATTCCGGAATGTTGGTACGTCGAAATGTTGGGACGTCGGAATGTTGGGACTCCGGAATGTTGGGACTCCGGAATGTTGGGATTCCGGAATGTTGGTACGTCGGAATGTTGGGACTTCGGAATGTTGGGACGTCGGACTGATGGGACGTCGGAATGGTGGGACGTCGGACTGGTGGGATCTCAAAATCTTGGGATGTCGGACTGGTGGGATGTCGGAATGTTGGGATGTCGGAATGTTGGGACGTCGGAATGTTGGGATTCCGGAATGTTGGTACGTCGGAATGTTGGGACTTCGGAATGTTGGGACGTCGGACTGGTGGGACTTCGGACTGGTGGGACGTCGGACTGGTGGGATCTCAAAATGTTGGGATGTCGGACTGGTGGGATGTCGGAATGTTGGGATGTCGGAATGTTGGGACGTCGGAATGTGTGGACGTCGGAATGTTGGGAAGTGGGAATGTTGGTATGTCTGAATGGTGGGTTGTCGGAATGTTGGGACGTCAGAATGTTGGGACGTCGAAATGGTGGGACCTCATAATGGTGGGATGTCAAAATGATGGGAATTCATAATGTTTGGATGTCAGAATGGTGGGATGTTGGAATGTTGGGATGTCGGAATGTTGGGATGTCAGAATGTAGGGATGTCGGAATGGTGGGACGTCGGAATGTTGGGACGTCTGAATGTTGGGATGTCGGAATGGTGGGACGTCGGACTGGTGGGATTTCGGAATGTTGGTATGTCGGAATGTTGGGACGTCGGAATGTTTGGACGTCGAAATGGTGGGACGTCGGAATGGTGGGTTGTCAAAATGATGGGAATTCATGTTTCGATGTCGGAATGGTGGGATGTAGGAATGTTGGGATGTCGGAATGTTGGGACGTCGGAATGTTGGGACGTCGGAATGTTGGGATGTCGGACTGGTGGGACGTCGGACTGGTGGGACGTCGGACAGGTGGGACGTCGGACTGGTGGGATCTCAAAATGTTGGGATGTCGGACTGGTGGGATGTCGGAATGTTGGGATGTCGGACTGGTGGGATGTCGGAATGTTGGTATGTTGGAATGTTGGGACGTCGGAATGTTTGGACGTCGAAATGGTGGGACGTCGGAATGGTGGGTTGTCAAAATGATGGGAATTCATATTTCGATGTCGGAATGGTGGGATGTAAGAATGTTGGGACGTCGGAATGTTGGGATGTCGGAATGTTGGGATGTCAGAATATTGGGATATCGGAATGTTGGGACGTCGAAATGTTGGGACTCCGGAATGTTGGGACGTCGGAATGTTGGGACGTCGGAATGTTGGGACGTCGGAATATTGGGACGTCGGACTGGTGGGACGTCGGACTGATGGGACGTCGGAATGTTGGGATGTCGGAATGGTGGGACATCGGACTGGTGGGACGTCGGAATGTTGGGACGTCGGCATGTTGGGACGTCGGAATGGTGGGACATCGGACTGGTGGGACGTCGGAATGTTGGGACTCCGGAATGTTGGCATGTCTGAATGTTGGGACGTCGGAATGTTGGGACTTCGGAATGTTGGGACGTCGGACTGGTGGGATCTCAAAATGTTGGGACGTCGGACTGGTGCGACGTCGGACTGGTGGAACGTCGGATTGGTGGGATGTCGGAAAGTTGTTACTTCGGAATGTTGGGATGTCAGAATATTGGGATATCGGAATGTTGGGACGTCGAAATGTTGGCACTCCGGAATGTTGGGACGTCGGAATGTAGGGACGTCGGAATGTTGGGACGTCGGAATATTGGGACGTCGGACTGGTGGGACGTCGGACTGATGGGACGTCGGAATGTTGGGATGTCGGAATGGTGGGACATCGGACTGGTGGGACGTCGGAATGTTGGGACGTCGGCATGTTGGGACGTCGGAATGGTGGGACATCGGACTGGTGGGACGTCGGAATGTTGGGACTCCGGAATGTTGGCATGTCTGAATGTTGGGACGTCGGAATGTTGGGACTTCGGAATGTTGGGACGTCGGACTGGTGGGATCTCAAAATGTTGGGACGTCGGACTGGTGCGACGTCGGACTGGTGGAACGTCGGATTGGTGGGATGTCGGAAAGTTGTTACTTCGGAATGTTGGGACGTCGGACTGGTGGAACGTCGGACTGGTGGGATCTCAAAATGTTGGGATGTCGGACTGGTGGGATGTCGGAATGTTGGGATGTCGTAATGTTGGTATGTCGGAATGATGGGATGTCGGAATGTTGTAACGTCGGAATGTTGGGACTTCGGACTTTTGACTGGTGGGACGTCGGACTGGTGGGATGTCGGAATGTTGGTATGTCGGAATGGTGGGACGTCGGAATGTTGGGACGTTGGAATGTTGGGACGTCGGAATGTTGGGACGTCGGAATGTTGGGACGTCGGAATGTTGGGACTCCGGAATGTTGGGATTCCGGAATGTTGGTACGTCGGAATGTTGGGACGTCGGAATGTTGGGACTTTGGAATGTTGGGACGTCGGACTGGTGGGACGTCGGACTGGTGGGACGTCGGAATGTTGGTATGTCGGAATGGTGGGATGTCGGAATGTTGGGACGTCAGAATGTTGGGACGTCGAAATGGTGGGACGTCATAATGATGGTATGTCAAAATGATGGGAATTCATAATGTTTGGATGTCAGAATGGTGGGATGTTGGAATGTTGGGATGTCGGAATGTTGGGATGTCAGAATGTTGGGACGTCGAAATGGTGGGACGTCATAATGATGGTATGTCAAAATGATGGGAATTCATAATGTTTGGATGTCAGAATGGTGGGATGTTGGAATGTTGGGACGTCAGAATGTTGGGACTTCGTAATTTTGGGACGTCGGACGTCGGACTGGTGGGACGTCGGACTGGTGGGATCTCAAAATGTTGGGATGTCGGACTGGTGGGATATCGGAATGTTGGGACGTCGAAATGTTGGGACTCCGGAATGTTGGGACGTCGGAATGTTGGGACGTCGGAATGTTGGGACGTCGGAATATTGGGACGTCGGACTGGTGGGACGTCGGACTGATGGGACGTCGGAATGTTGGGATGTCGGAATGGTGGGACGTCGGACTGGTGGGACGTCGGAATGTTGGGACGTCGGCATGTTGGGACGTCGGAATGGTGGGACATCGGACTGGTGGGACGTCGGAATGTTGGGACTCCGGAATGTTGGCATGTCTGAATGTTGGGACGTCGGAATGTTGGGACTTCGGAATGTTGGGACGTCGGACTGGTGGGATCTCAAAATGTTGGGACGTCGGACTGGTGCGACGTCGGACTGGTGGAACGTCGGATTGGTGGGATGTCGGAAAGTTGTTACTTCGGAATGTTGGGATGTCAGAATATTGGGATATCGGAATGTTGGGACGTCGAAATGTTGGGACTCCGGAATGTTGGGACGTCGGAATGTTGGGACGTCGGAATGTTGGGACGTCGGAATATTGGGACGTCGGACTGGTGGGACGTCGGACTGATGGGACGTCGGAATGTTGGGATGTCGGAATGGTGGGACATCGGACTGGTGGGACGTCGGAATGTTGGGACGTCGGCATGTTGGGACGTCGGAATGGTGGGACATCGGACTGGTGGGACGTCGGAATGTTGGGACTCCGGAATGTTGGCATGTCTGAATGTTGGGACGTCGGAATGTTGGGACTTCGGAATGTTGGGACGTCGGACTGGTGGGATCTCAAAATGTTGGGACGTCGGACTGGTGCGACGTCGGACTGGTGGAACGTCGGATTGGTGGGATGTCGGAAAGTTGTTACTTCGGAATGTTGGGACGTCGGACTGGTGGAACGTCGGACTGGTGGGATCTCAAAATGTTGGGATGTCGGACTGGTGGGATGTCGGAATGTTGGGATGTCGTAATGTTGGTATGTCGGAATGATGGGATGTCGGAATGTTGTAACGTCGGAATGTTGGGACTTCGGACTTTTGACTGGTGGGACGTCGGACTGGTGGGATGTCGGAATGTTGGTATGTCGGAATGGTGGGACGTCGGAATGTTGGGACGTTGGAATGTTGGGACGTCGGAATGTTGGGACGTCGGAATGTGGGGACGTCGGAATGTTGGGACTCCGGAATGTTGGGATTCCGGAATGTTGGTACGTCGGAATGTTGGGACGTCGGAATGTTGGGACTTTGGAATGTTGGGACGTCGGACTGGTGGGACGTCGGACTGGTGGGACGTCGGAATGTTGGTATGTCGGAATGGTGGGATGTCGGAATGTTGGGACGTCAGAATGTTGGGACGTCGAAATGGTGGGACGTCATAATGATGGTATGTCAAAATGATGGGAATTCATAATGTTTGGATGTCAGAATGGTGGGATGTTGGAATGTTGGGATGTCGGAATGTTGGGATGTCAGAATGTTGGGACGTCGAAATGGTGGGACGTCATAATGATGGTATGTCAAAATGATGGGAATTCATAATGTTTGGATGTCAGAATGGTGGGATGTTGGAATGTTGGGACGTCAGAATGTTGGGACTTCGTAATTTTGGGACGTCGGACGTCGGACTGGTGGGACGTCGGACTGGTGGGATCTCAAAATGTTGGGATGTCGGACTGGTGGGATGTCGGAATGTTGGGATGTCGGAATGTTGGGACGTTGGAATGTTGGGACGTCGGAATGTTGGGATGTCGGAATGGTGGGACATCGGACTGGTGGGACGTCGGAATGTTGGGACGTCGGCATGTTGGGACTCTGGAATGTTGGGACGTCGGAATTTTGGGACGTCGGAATGGTGGGACATCGGATTGGTGGGATGTCGGAATGTTGGGACTCCGGAATGTTTGTACTTCGGAATGTTGGGACGTCGGACTGTTGGGTTCTCAAAATGTTGGGATGTCGGACTGGTGGGATGTCGGAATGGTGGGACGTCGGAATGTTGGGACGTCGGAATGTTTGGACGTCGGAATGTTGGGAAGTGGGAATGTTGGTATGTCGGAATGGTGGGATGTCGGAATGTTGGGACGTCAGAATGGTGGGATGTCAAAATTATGGGAATTCATAATGTTTGGATGTCAGAATGGTGGGATGTTGGAATGTTGGGATGTCGGAATGTTGGGACGTCGGAATGTTGGGATGTCGGAATGGTGGGACGTCGGAATGTTGGGATGTCGGAATCTTGAGATGTCGGAATGTTGGGACGTCGGAATGTAGGGACATCTGAATGTTGGGATGTCGGAATGGTGGGATGTCGGAATGGTGGGATGTCGGAATGGTGGGATGTCGGACTAGTGGGATGTCGGACTGTTGGGACTTTGGAATCTTGGGACTCCGGAATGTTGGGATTCCGGAATGTTGGGATTCCGGAATGTTGGTACGTCGGAATGTTGGGACGTCGGAATGTTGGGACTCCGGAATGTTGGGACTTCGGAATGTTGGGACGTCGGACTGGTGGGACGTCGGACTGTTGGGACGTCGGACTGGTGGGACGTCGGACTGGTGGGATCTCAAAATGTTGGTATGTTTGAATGGTGGGTTGTCGGAATGTTGGGACGTCAGAATGTTGGGACGTTGAAATGGTGGGACCTCATAATGGTGGGATGTCAAAATGATGGGAATTCATAATGTTTGGATGTCGGAATGGTGGGATGTTGGAATGTTGGGATGTCGGAATGTTGGGATGTCAGAATGTAGGGATGTCGGAATGGTGGGACATCGGAATGTTGGGACGTCTGAATGTTGGGACGTCTGAATGGTGGGACGTCGGACTGGTGGGACGTCGGACTGATGGGACATCGGAATGTTGGGATGTCGGAATGGTGGGACGTCGGAATGTTGGGATGTCGGACTGGTGGGACGTCGGAATGTTGGGATGTCGGAATGGTGGGACGTCGGAATGTTGGGACGTCGGAATGTTGGGATGTCGGAATGGTTGGACGTCGGACTGGTGGGACGTCGGACTGATGGGACGTCGGAATGTTGGGATGTCGGAATGGTGGGACATCGGACTGGTGGGACGTCGGAATGTTGGGACGTCGGCATGTAGGGACTCTGGAATGTTGGGACGTCGGCATGTTGGGACGTCGGAATGGTGGGACATCGGACTGGTGGGACGTCGGAATGTTGGGACTCCGGAATGTTGGGATGTCTGAATGTTGGGACGTCGGAATGTTGGGACTTCGGAATGTTGGGACGTCGGACTGGTGGGACGTCGGACTGGTGGGATCTCAAAATGTTGGGATGTCGGACTGGTGGGACGTCGGAATGTTGGGACGTCGGCATGTTGGGACTTTGGAATTTTAGGACGTCGGCATGTTGGGACGTCGGAATGGTGGGACATCGGACTGGTGGGACGTCGGAATGTTGGGACTCCGGAATGTTGGGATGTCTGAATGTTGGGATGTCTGAATGTTGGGACGTCGGAATGTTGGGACTTCGGAATGTTGGGACGTCGGACTGGTGGGACGTCGGAATGTTGGGACGTCAGAATCTTGAGACGTCGGAATGTTGGGACGTCGGAATGTTGGGACGTCGGAATGTTGGGACGTCTGAATGTTGGGACGTCGGAATGATGGGACGTCGGAATGGTGGGACATCGGACTGGTGGGACGTCGGAATGTTGGGACTCCGGAATGTTGGGATGTCTGAATGTTGGGACGTCGGAATGTTGGGACGTCTGAATGTTGGGACGTCGGAATGATGGGACGTCGGAATGGTGGGACATCGGACTGGTGGGACGTCGGAATGTTGGGACTCCGGAATGTTGGGAATCTGGAATGTTGGGACGTCGAAATGGTGGGACGTCATAATGATGGTATGTCAAAATGATGGGAATTCATAATGTTTGGATGTCAGAATGGTGGGATGTTGGAATGTTGGGATGTCGGAATGTTGGGATGTCAGAATGTTGGGATGTCGGAATGGTGGGACGTCGGAATGTTGGGACGTCTGAATGTTGGGATGTCTGAATGGTGGGACGTCGGACTGGTGGGACGTCGGACTGATGGGACATCGGAATGTTGGGACTCCGGAATGTTGGGATGTCTGAATGTTGGGACGTCGGAATGTAGGGACTTCGGAATTTTGGGACGTCGGACTGGTGGGACGTCGGACTGGTGGGACGTCATGTTGGTGGGATGTCAAAATGATGGGAATTCATAATGTTTGGACGTCGGAATGTTGGGAAGTGGGAATGCTGGTATGTCGGAATGGTGGGATGTCGGAATGTTGGGATGTCAGAATGTTGGGACGTCGAAATGGTGGGACGTCATGTTGGTGGGATGTCAAAATGATGGGTATTCATAATGTTTGGATGTCGGAATGTTGGGATGTCAGAATGTTGGGATGTCGGAATGGTGGGATGTCGGAATGTTGGGACTCTGGAATGTTGGGACGTCGGAATGGTGGGACATCGGACTGGTGGGATGTCGGAATGTTGGGACTCCGGAATGTTGGGATGTCGGACTGGTGGGATGTTGGACTGTTGGGACTCCGGAATGTTGGGATGTCGGACTGGTGGGATGTTGGACTGTTGGGACTCCGGAATGTTGGGACTCCGGAATGTTGGGACTCCGGAATGTTGGGATTCCGGAATGTTGGGATTCCAGAATGTTGGTACGTCGGAATGTTGGGACGTCGGAATGTTGGGACTCCGGAATGTTTGGACTCCGGAATGTTGGGATTCCGGAATGTTGGTACGTCGGAATGTTGGGACTTCGGAATGTTGGGACGTCGGACTTGTGGGACGTCGGACTGGTGGGACGTCGGACTGGTGGGATCTCAAAATGTTGGGACGTCGGACTGTTGGGATGTCGGAATGTTGGGATGTCGGAATGTTGGGACGTCGGAATGTGTGGACGTCGGAATGTTGGGAAGTGGGAATGTTGGTTTGTCTGAATGGTGCGATGTCGGAATGTTGGGACGTCAGAATGTTGGGACGTCGAAATGGTGGGACGTCATAATGGTGGGACGTCAAAATGGTGGGATGTCGGAATGTTGGGATGTCGGAATGTTGGGATGTCAGATAGTTGGGATGTCGGAATGGTGGGACGTCGGAATGTTGGGACGTCTGAATGTTGGGATGTCGGAATGGTGGGACATCGGAATGGTGGGACATCGGACTGGTGGGATATCGGAATGTTGGGACTCCGGAATGTTGGGATGTCTGAATGTTGGGACGTCGGAATGTTGGGACATCGGAATGTTGGGACGTCGGACTGGTGGGACGTCGGACTGGTGGGACGTCGGACTGGTGGGATCTCAAAATGTTGGGACGTCGGACTGGTGGGATGTCGGAATGTTGGGACGTCGGAATGTTGGGACGTCGGAATGTTTGGACGTCGGAATGTTGGGAAGTGGGAATGTTGGTATGTCGGAATGGTGGGATGTCAGAATGTTGGGACGTCAGAATGTTGGGACGTCAAAATGATGGGAATTCATAATGTTTGGATGTCGGAATGGTGGGATATTGGAATATTGGGATGTCGGAATGTTGGGATGTCGGAATGTTGGGATGTCGGAATGGTGGGACGTCGGAATGTTGGGATGTCGGAATGTTGGGACGTCTGAATATTGGGATGTCGGAATGGTGGGACGTCGGACTGGTGGGATTTCGGAATGTTGGGACTCCGGAATGTTGGGACGTCGGAATATTGGGACGTCGGAATGGTGGGACGTCGGACTGGTGGGATGTCGGACTGTTGTGACTCCGGAATGTTGGGACTCCGGAATGTTGGGATTTCGGAATGTTGGTACGTCGGAATGTTGGGACTTCGGAATGTTGGGACGTCGGACTGGTGGGACGTCGGACTGGTGGGATGTCGGACTGGTGGGACGTCGGACTGGTGGGATCTCAAAATGTTGGGATGTCGGACTGGTGGGATGTCGGAATGTTGGGACGTCGGAATGTGTGGACGTCGGAATGTTGGGAAGTGGGAATGTTGGTATGTCTGAATGGTGGGTTGTCGGAATGTTGGGACGTCAGAATGTTGGGACGTCGAAATGGTGGGACGTCATAATGGTGGGATGTCAAAATGATGGGAATTCATAATGTTTGGATGTCAGAATGGTGGGATGTTGGAATGTTGGGATGTCGGAATGTTGGGATGTCAGAATGTAGGGATGTCGGAATGGTGGGACGTCGGACTGGTGGGACGTCGGACTGATGGGACATCGGACTGGTGGGATCTCAAAATGTTGGGATGTCGGACTGGTGGGATGTCGGAATGTTGGGATGTCAGAATGTTGGGACGTCGGAATGTTTGGACGTCGGAATGTTGGGAAGTGGGAATGTTGGTATGTCGGAATGGTGGGATGTCGAAATGGTGGGACGTCATAATGGTGGGATGTCAAAATGATGGGAATTCATAATGTTGGGATGTCGGAATGGTGGGATGTCGGAATGTTGGGATGTCGGAATGTTGGGATGTCGGAATGTTGGGACTCTGGAATGTTGGGACGTCGGAATGGTGGGACATCGGACTGGTGGGATGTCGGAATGTTGGGATGTCGGAATGTTGGGACGTTGGAATGTTGGGACGTCGGAATTTTGGGACGTCGGAATGGTGGGACATCGGATTGGTGGGATGTCGGAATGTTGGGACTCCGGAATGTTTGTACTTCGGAATGTTGGGACGTCGGACTGTTGGGATCTCAAAATGTTGGGATGTCGGACTGGTGAGATGTCGGAATGGTGGGACGTCGGAATGTTGGGACGTCGGAATGTTTGGACGTCGGAATGTTGGGAAGTGGGAATGTTGGTATGTCGGAATGGTGGGATGTCGGAATTTTTGGACGTCAGAATAGTGGGATGTCAAAATTATGGGAATTCATAATGTTTGGATGTCAGAATGGTGGGATGTTGGAATGTTGGGATGTCGGAATGTTGGGACGTCGGAATGTTGGGATGTCGGAATGGTGGGACGTCGGAATGTTGGGATGTCGGAATCTTGAGATGTCGGAATGTTGGGACGTCGGAATGTAGGGACATCTGAATGTTGGGATGTCGGAATGATGGGATGTCGGAATGGTGGGATGTCGGACTAGTGGGATGTCGGACTGTTGGGACTTTGGAATCTTGGGACTCCGGAATGTTGGGATTCCGGAATGTTGGGATTCCGGAATGTTGGTTCGTCGGAATGTTGGGACGTCGGAATGTTGGGACTCCGGAATGTTGGGACTCCGGAATGTTGGGATTCCGGAATGTTGGTACGTCGGAATGTTGGGACTTCGGAATGTTGGGACGTCGGACTGGTGGGACGTCGGACTGTTGGGACGTCGGACTGGTGGGACGTCGGACTGGTGGGATCTCAAAATGTTGGTATGTTTGAATGGTGGGTTGTCGGAATGTTGGGACGTCAGAATGTTGGGACGTTGAAATGGTGGGACCTCATAATGGTGGGATGTCAAAATGATGGGAATTCATAATGTTTGGATGTCGGAATGGTGGGATGTTGGAATGTTGGGATGTCGGAATGTTGGGATGTCAGAATGTAGGGATGTCGGAATGGTGGGACATCGGAATGTTGGGATGTCGGAATGGTGGGACGTCGGATTGTTGGGATGTCGGACTGGTGGGACGTCGGAATGTTGGGATGTCGGAATGGTGGGACGTCGGAATGTTGGGACGTCGGAATGTTGGGATGTCGGAATGGTTGGACGTCGGACTGGTGGGACGTCGGACTGATGGGACGTCGGAATGTTGGGATGTCGGAATGGTGGGACATCGGACTGGTGGGACGTCGGAATGTTGGGACGTCGGCATGTAGGGACTCTGGAATGTTGGGACGTCGGCATGTTGGGACGTCGGAATGGTGGGACATCGGACTGGTGGGACGTCGGAATGTTGGGACTCCGGAATGTTGGGATGTCTGAATGTTGGGACGTCGGAATGTTGGGACTTCGGAATGTTGGGACGTCGGACTGGTGGGACGTCGGACTGGTGGGATCTCAAAATGTTGGGATGTCGGACTGGTGGGACGTCGGAATGTTGGGACGTCGGCATGTTGGGACTTTGGAATTTTAGGACGTCGGCATGTTGGGACGTCGGAATGGTGGGACATCGGACTGGTAGGACGTCGGAATGTTGGGACTCCGGAATGTTGGGATGTCTGAATGTTGGGATGTCTGAATGTTGGGACGTCGGAATGTTGGGACTTCGGAATGTTGGGACGTCGGACTGGTGGGACGTCGGAATGTTGGGACGTCAGAATCTTGAGACGTCGGAATGTTGGGACGTCGGAATGTTGGGACGTCGGAATGTTGGGACGTCTGAATGTTGGGACGTCGGAATGATGGGACGTCGGAATGGTGGGACATCGGACTGGTGGGACGTCGGAATGTTGGGACTCCGGAATGTTGGGACGTCGGAATTTTGGGAATCTGGAATGTTGGGACGTCGAAATGGTGGGACGTCATAATGATGGTATGTCAAAATGATGGGAATTCATAATGTTTGGATGTCAGAATGGTGGGATGTTGGAATGTTGGGATGTCGGAATGTTGGGATGTCAGAATTTTGGGATGTCGGAATGGTGGGACGTCGGACTGGTGGGATGTCGGACTGGTGGGATGTCGGAATGTTGGGATGTCGGAATGTTGGGACGTCGGAATGTTTGGACGTCGGAATGTTGGGAAGTGGGAATGCTGGTATGTCGGAATGGTGGGATGTCGGAATGTTGGGATGTCAGAATGTTGGGACGTCGAAATGGTGGGACGTCATATTGGTGGGATGTCAAAATGATGGGAATTCATAATGTTTGGATGTCGGAATGTTGGGATGTCAGAATGTTGGGATGTCGGAATGGTGGGATGTCGGAATGTTGGGACTCTGGAATGTTGGGACGTCGGAATGGTGGGACATCGGACTGGTGGGATGTCGGAATGTTGGGACTCCGGAATGTTGGGATGTCGGACTGGTGGGATGTTGGACTGTTGGGACTCCGGAATGTTGGGACTCCGGAATGTTGGGATTCCGGAATGTTGGGATTCCAGAATGTTGGTACGTCGGAATGTTGGTACGTCGGAATGTTGGGACTCCGGAATGTTTGGACTCCGGAATGTTGGGATTCCGGAATGTTGGTACGTCGGAATGTTGGGACTTCGGAATGTTGGGACGTCGGACTTGTGGGACGTCGGACTGGTGGGACGTCGGACTGGTGGGATCTCAAAATGTTGGGACGTCGGACTGTTGGGATGTCAGAATGTTGGGATGTCGGAATGTTGGGACGTCGGAATGTGTGGACGTCGGAATGTTGGGAAGTGGGAATGTTGGTTTGTCTGAATGGTGCGATGTCGGAATGTTGGGACGTCAGAATGTTGGGACGTCGAAATGGTGGGACGTCATAATGGTGGGACGTCAAAATGGTGGGAATTCATAATGTTGGGACGTCGGAATGGTGGGATGTCGGAATGTTGGGATGTCAGATAGTTGGGATGTCGGAATGGTGGGACGTCGGAATGTTGGGACGTCTGAATGTTGGGATGTCGGAATGGTGGGACGTCATATTGGTGGGATGTCAAAATTATGGGAATTCATAATGTTTGGATGTCAGAATATTGGGATGTTGGAATGTTGGGATGTCGGAATGTTGGGACGTCGGAATGTTGGGATATCGGAATGGTGGGACGTCGGAATGTTGGGATGATGGAATCTTGAGACGTCGGAATGGTGGGATGTCGGAATGTTGGGACGTCAGAATGTTGGGACGTCGAAATGGTGGGACGTCAAAATTATGGGAATTCATAATGTTTGGATGTCAGAATATTGGGATGTTGGAATGTTGGGATGTCGGAATGTTGGGACGTCGGAATGTTGGGATATCGGAATGGTGGTACGTCGGAATGTTGGGATGTCGGAATATTGAGACGTCGGAATGTTGGGACGTCGGAATGTTGGGACATCTGAATGTTGGGATGTCAGAATGGTGGGACGTCGGACTGGTGGGACGTCGGACTGATGGGACGTCGGAATGTTGGGACTCTGGAATGTTGGGACGTCGGAATGGTGGGACATCGGACTGGTGGGATGTCGGAATGTTGGGACTCCGGAATGTTGGGATTCCGGAATGGTGGGATGTAGGAATGTTGTAACGTCGGAATGTTGGGACTTCGGACTTCGGACTGGTGGGACGTCGGACTGGTGGGACGTCGGAATGTTGGGACTCCGGAATGTTGGGACGTCGGAATGTTGGGACGTTGGAATGCTGGGACGTCGGAATGGTGGGACGTCGGAATGTGGGGACGCCGGAATGTTGGGACTCCGGAATGTTGGGATTCCGGAATGTTGGTACGTCGAAATGTTGGGACGTCGGAATGTTGGGACTCCGGAATGTTGGGACTCCGGAATGTTGGGATTCCGGAATGTTGGTACGTCGGAATGTTGGGACTTCGGAATGTTGGGACGTCGGACTGATGGGACGTCGGAATGGTGGGACGTCGGACTGGTGGGATCTCAAAATCTTGGGATGTCGGACTGGTGGGATGTCGGAATGTTGGGATGTCGGAATGTTGGGACGTCGGAATGTTGGGATTCCGGAATGTTGGTACGTCGGAATGTTGGGACTTCGGAATGTTGGGACGTCGGACTGGTGGGACTTCGGACTGGTGGGACGTCGGACTGGTGGGATCTCAAAATGTTGGGATGTCGGACTGGTGGGATGTCGGAATGTTGGGATGTCGGAATGTTGGGACGTCGGAATGTGTGGACGTCGGAATGTTGGGAAGTGGGAATGTTGGTATGTCTGAATGGTGGGTTGTCGGAATGTTGGGACGTCAGAATGTTGGGACGTCGAAATGGTGGGACCTCATAATGGTGGGATGTCAAAATGATGGGAATTCATAATGTTTGGATGTCAGAATGGTGGGATGTTGGAATGTTGGGATGTCGGAATGTTGGGATGTCAGAATGTAGGGATGTCGGAATGGTGGGACGTCGGAATGTTGGGACGTCTGAATGTTGGGATGTCGGAATGGTGGGACGTCGGACTGGTGGGATTTCGGAATGTTGGTATGTCGGAATGTTGGGACGTCGGAATGTTTGGACGTCGAAATGGTGGGACGTCGGAATGGTGGGTTGTCAAAATGATGGGAATTCATGTTTCGATGTCGGAATGGTGGGATGTAGGAATGTTGGGATGTCGGAATGTTGGGACGTCGGAATGTTGGGACGTCGGAATGTTGGGATGTCGGACTGGTGGGACGTCGGACTGGTGGGACGTCGGACAGGTGGGACGTCGGACTGGTGGGATCTCAAAATGTTGGGATGTCGGACTGGTGGGATGTCGGAATGTTGGGATGTCGGACTGGTGGGATGTCGGAATGTTGGTATGTTGGAATGTTGGGACGTCGGAATGTTTGGACGTCGAAATGGTGGGACGTCGGAATGGTGGGTTGTCAAAATGATGGGAATTCATGTTTCGATGTCGGAATGGTGGGATGTAAGAATGTTGGGACGTCGGAATGTTGGGATGTCGGAATGTTGGGATGTCAGAATATTGGGATATCGGAATGTTGGGACGTCGAAATGTTGGGACTCCGGAATGTTGGGACGTCGGAATGTTGGGACGTCGGAATGTTGGGACGTCGGAATATTGGGACGTCGGACTGGTGGGACGTCGGACTGATGGGACGTCGGAATGTTGGGATGTCGGAATGGTGGGACATCGGACTGGTGGGACGTCGGAATGTTGGGACGTCGGCATGTTGGGACGTCGGAATGGTGGGACATCGGACTGGTGGGACGTCGGAATGTTGGGACTCCGGAATGTTGGCATGTCTGAATGTTGGGACGTCGGAATGTTGGGACTTCGGAATGTTGGGACGTCGGACTGGTGGGATCTCAAAATGTTGGGACGTCGGACTGGTGCGACGTCGGACTGGTGGAACGTCGGATTGGTGGGATGTCGGAAAGTTGTTACTTCGGAATGTTGGGATGTCAGAATATTGGGATATCGGAATGTTGGGACGTCGAAATGTTGGCACTCCGGAATGTTGGGACGTCGGAATGTAGGGACGTCGGAATGTTGGGACGTCGGAATATTGGGACGTCGGACTGGTGGGACGTCGGACTGATGGGACGTCGGAATGTTGGGATGTCGGAATGGTGGGACATCGGACTGGTGGGACGTCGGAATGTTGGGACGTCGGCATGTTGGGACGTCGGAATGGTGGGACATCGGACTGGTGGGACGTCGGAATGTTGGGACTCCGGAATGTTGGCATGTCTGAATGTTGGGACGTCGGAATGTTGGGACTTCGGAATGTTGGGACGTCGGACTGGTGGGATCTCAAAATGTTGGGACGTCGGACTGGTGCGACGTCGGACTGGTGGAACGTCGGATTGGTGGGATGTCGGAAAGTTGTTACTTCGGAATGTTGGGACGTCGGACTGGTGGAACGTCGGACTGGTGGGATCTCAAAATGTTGGGATGTCGGACTGGTGGGATGTCGGAATGTTGGGATGTCGTAATGTTGGTATGTCGGAATGATGGGATGTCGGAATGTTGTAACGTCGGAATGTTGGGACTTCGGACTTTTGACTGGTGGGACGTCGGACTGGTGGGATGTCGGAATGTTGGTATGTCGGAATGGTGGGACGTCGGAATGTTGGGACGTTGGAATGTTGGGATGTCGGAATGTTGGGACGTCGGAATGTTGGGACGTCGGAATGTTGGGACTCCGGAATGTTGGGATTCCGGAATGTTGGTACGTCGGAATGTTGGGACGTCGGAATGTTGGGACTTTGGAATGTTGGGACGTCGGACTGGTGGGACGTCGGACTGGTGGGACGTCGGAATGTTGGTATGTCGGAATGGTGGGATGTCGGAATGTTGGGACGTCAGAATGTTGGGACGTCGAAATGGTGGGACGTCATAATGATGGTATGTCAAAATGATGGGAATTCATAATGTTTGGATGTCAGAATGGTGGGATGTTGGAATGTTGGGATGTCGGAATGTTGGGATGTCAGAATGTTGGGACGTCGAAATGGTGGGACGTCATAATGATGGTATGTCAAAATGATGGGAATTCATAATGTTTGGATGTCAGAATGGTGGGATGTTGGAATGTTGGGACGTCAGAATGTTGGGACTTCGTAATTTTGGGACGTCGGACGTCGGACTGGTGGGACGTCGGACTGGTGGGATCTCAAAATGTTGGGATGTCGGACTGGTGGGATATCGGAATGTTGGGACGTCGAAATGTTGGGACTCCGGAATGTTGGGACGTCGGAATGTTGGGACGTCGGAATGTTGGGACGTCGGAATATTGGGACGTCGGACTGGTGGGACGTCGGACTGATGGGACGTCGGAATGTTGGGATGTCGGAATGGTGGGACGTCGGACTGGTGGGACGTCGGAATGTTGGGACGTCGGCATGTTGGGACGTCGGAATGGTGGGACATCGGACTGGTGGGACGTCGGAATGTTGGGACTCCGGAATGTTGGCATGTCTGAATGTTGGGACGTCGGAATGTTGGGACTTCGGAATGTTGGGACGTCGGACTGGTGGGATCTCAAAATGTTGGGACGTCGGACTGGTGCGACGTCGGACTGGTGGAACGTCGGATTGGTGGGATGTCGGAAAGTTGTTACTTCGGAATGTTGGGATGTCAGAATATTGGGATATCGGAATGTTGGGACGTCGAAATGTTGGGACTCCGGAATGTTGGGACGTCGGAATGTTGGGACGTCGGAATGTTGGGACGTCGGAATATTGGGACGTCGGACTGGTGGGACGTCGGACTGATGGGACGTCGGAATGTTGGGATGTCGGAATGGTGGGACATCGGACTGGTGGGACGTCGGAATGTTGGGACGTCGGCATGTTGGGACGTCGGAATGGTGGGACATCGGACTGGTGGGACGTCGGAATGTTGGGACTCCGGAATGTTGGCATGTCTGAATGTTGGGACGTCGGAATGTTGGGACTTCGGAATGTTGGGACGTCGGACTGGTGGGATCTCAAAATGTTGGGACGTCGGACTGGTGCGACGTCGGACTGGTGGAACGTCGGATTGGTGGGATGTCGGAAAGTTGTTACTTCGGAATGTTGGGACGTCGGACTGGTGGAACGTCGGACTGGTGGGATCTCAAAATGTTGGGATGTCGGACTGGTGGGATGTCGGAATGTTGGGATGTCGTAATGTTGGTATGTCGGAATGATGGGATGTCGGAATGTTGTAACGTCGGAATGTTGGGACTTCGGACTTTTGACTGGTGGGACGTCGGACTGGTGGGATGTCGGAATGTTGGTATGTCGGAATGGTGGGACGTCGGAATGTTGGGACGTTGGAATGTTGGGACGTCGGAATGTTGGGACGTCGGAATGTGGGGACGTCGGAATGTTGGGACTCCGGAATGTTGGGATTCCGGAATGTTGGTACGTCGGAATGTTGGGACGTCGGAATGTTGGGACTTTGGAATGTTGGGACGTCGGACTGGTGGGACGTCGGACTGGTGGGACGTCGGAATGTTGGTATGTCGGAATGGTGGGATGTCGGAATGTTGGGACGTCAGAATGTTGGGACGTCGAAATGGTGGGACGTCATAATGATGGTATGTCAAAATGATGGGAATTCATAATGTTTGGATGTCAGAATGGTGGGATGTTGGAATGTTGGGATGTCGGAATGTTGGGATGTCAGAATGTTGGGACGTCGAAATGGTGGGACGTCATAATGATGGTATGTCAAAATGATGGGAATTCATAATGTTTGGATGTCAGAATGGTGGGATGTTGGAATGTTGGGACGTCAGAATGTTGGGACTTCGTAATTTTGGGACGTCGGACGTCGGACTGGTGGGACGTCGGACTGGTGGGATCTCAAAATGTTGGGATGTCGGACTGGTGGGATGTCGGAATGTTGGGATGTCGGAATGTTGGGACGTTGGAATGTTGGGACGTCGGAATGTTGGGATGTCGGAATGGTGGGACATCGGACTGGTGGGACGTCGGAATGTTGGGACGTCGGCATGTTGGGACTCTGGAATGTTGGGACGTCGGAATTTTGGGACGTCGGAATGGTGGGACATCGGATTGGTGGGATGTCGGAATGTTGGGACTCCGGAATGTTTGTACTTCGGAATGTTGGGACGTCGGACTGTTGGGTTCTCAAAATGTTGGGATGTCGGACTGGTGGGATGTCGGAATGGTGGGACGTCGGAATGTTGGGACGTCGGAATGTTTGGACGTCGGAATGTTGGGAAGTGGGAATGTTGGTATGTCGGAATGGTGGGATGTCGGAATGTTGGGACGTCAGAATGGTGGGATGTCAAAATTATGGGAATTCATAATGTTTGGATGTCAGAATGGTGGGATGTTGGAATGTTGGGATGTCGGAATGTTGGGACGTCGGAATGTTGGGATGTCGGAATGGTGGGACGTCGGAATGTTGGGATGTCGGAATCTTGAGATGTCGGAATGTTGGGACGTCGGAATGTAAGGACATCTGAATGTTGGGATGTCGGAATGGTGGGATGTCGGAATGGTGGGATGTCGGAATGGTGGGATGTCGGACTAGTGGGATGTCGGACTGTTGGGACTTTGGAATCTTGGGACTCCGGAATGTTGGGATTCCGGAATGTTGGGATTCCGGAATGTTGGTACGTCGGAATGTTGGGACGTCGGAATGTTGGGACTCCGGAATGTTGGGACTTCGGAATGTTGGGACGTCGGACTGGTGGGACGTCGGACTGTTGGGACGTCGGACTGGTGGGACGTCGGACTGGTGGGATCTCAAAATGTTGGTATGTTTGAATGGTGGGTTGTCGGAATGTTGGGACGTCAGAATGTTGGGACGTTGAAATGGTGGGACCTCATAATGGTGGGATGTCAAAATGATGGGAATTCATAATGTTTGGATGTCGGAATGGTGGGATGTTGGAATGTTGGGATGTCGGAATGTTGGGATGTCAGAATGTAGGGATGTCGGAATGGTGGGACATCGGAATGTTGGGACGTCTGAATGTTGGGACGTCTGAATGGTGGGACGTCGGACTGGTGGGACGTCGGACTGATGGGACATCGGAATGTTGGGATGTCGGAATGGTGGGACGTCGGAATGTTGGGATGTCGGACTGGTGGGACGTCGGAATGTTGGGATGTCGGAATGGTGGGACGTCGGAATGTTGGGACGTCGGAATGTTGGGATGTCGGAATGGTTGGACGTCGGACTGGTGGGACGTCGGACTGATGGGACGTCGGAATGTTGGGATGTCGGAATGGTGGGACATCGGACTGGTGGGACGTCGGAATGTTGGGACGTCGGCATGTAGGGACTCTGGAATGTTGGGACGTCGGCATGTTGGGACGTCGGAATGGTGGGACATCGGACTGGTGGGACGTCGGAATGTTGGGACTCCGGAATGTTGGGATGTCTGAATGTTGGGACGTCGGAATGTTGGGACTTCGGAATGTTGGGACGTCGGACTGGTGGGACGTCGGACTGGTGGGATCTCAAAATGTTGGGATGTCGGACTGGTGGGACGTCGGAATGTTGGGACGTCGGCATGTTGGGACTTTGGAATTTTAGGACGTCGGCATGTTGGGACGTCGGAATGGTGGGACATCGGACTGGTGGGACGTCGGAATGTTGGGACTCCGGAATGTTGGGATGTCTGAATGTTGGGATGTCTGAATGTTGGGACGTCGGAATGTTGGGACTTCGGAATGTTGGGACGTCGGACTGGTGGGACGTCGGAATGTTGGGACGTCAGAATCTTGAGACGTCGGAATGTTGGGACGTCGGAATGTTGGGACGTCGGAATGTTGGGACGTCTGAATGTTGGGACGTCGGAATGATGGGACGTCGGAATGGTGGGACATCGGACTGGTGGGACGTCGGAATGTTGGGACTCCGGAATGTTGGGATGTCTGAATGTTGGGACGTCGGAATGTTGGGACGTCTGAATGTTGGGACGTCGGAATGATGGGACGTCGGAATGGTGGGACATCGGACTGGTGGGACGTCGGAATGTTGGGACTCCGGAATGTTGGGAATCTGGAATGTTGGGACGTCGAAATGGTGGGACGTCATAATGATGGTATGTCAAAATGATGGGAATTCATAATGTTTGGATGTCAGAATGGTGGGATGTTGGAATGTTGGGATGTCGGAATGTTGGGATGTCAGAATGTTGGGATGTCGGAATGGTGGGACGTCGGAATGTTGGGACGTCTGAATGTTGGGATGTCTGAATGGTGGGACGTCGGACTGGTGGGACGTCGGACTGATGGGACATCGGAATGTTGGGACTCCGGAATGTTGGGATGTCTGAATGTTGGGACGTCGGAATGTAGGGACTTCGGAATTTTGGGACGTCGGACTGGTGGGACGTCGGACTGGTGGGACGTCATGTTGGTGGGATGTCAAAATGATGGGAATTCATAATGTTTGGACGTCGGAATGTTGGGAAGTGGGAATGCTGGTATGTCGGAATGGTGGGATGTCGGAATGTTGGGATGTCAGAATGTTGGGACGTCGAAATGGTGGGACGTCATGTTGGTGGGATGTCAAAATGATGGGTATTCATAATGTTTGGATGTCGGAATGTTGGGATGTCAGAATGTTGGGATGTCGGAATGGTGGGATGTCGGAATGTTGGGACTCTGGAATGTTGGGACGTCGGAATGGTGGGACATCGGACTGGTGGGATGTCGGAATGTTGGGACTCCGGAATGTTGGGATGTCGGACTGGTGGGATGTTGGACTGTTGGGACTCCGGAATGTTGGGATGTCGGACTGGTGGGATGTTGGACTGTTGGGACTCCGGAATGTTGGGACTCCGGAATGTTGGGACTCCGGAATGTTGGGATTCCGGAATGTTGGGATTCCAGAATGTTGGTACGTCGGAATGTTGGGACGTCGGAATGTTGGGACTCCGGAATGTTTGGACTCCGGAATGTTGGGATTCCGGAATGTTGGTACGTCGGAATGTTGGGACTTCGGAATGTTGGGACGTCGGACTTGTGGGACGTCGGACTGGTGGGACGTCGGACTGGTGGGATCTCAAAATGTTGGGACGTCGGACTGTTGGGATGTCGGAATGTTGGGATGTCGGAATGTTGGGACGTCGGAATGTGTGGACGTCGGAATGTTGGGAAGTGGGAATGTTGGTTTGTCTGAATGGTGCGATGTCGGAATGTTGGGACGTCAGAATGTTGGGACGTCGAAATGGTGGGACGTCATAATGGTGGGACGTCAAAATGGTGGGATGTCGGAATGTTGGGATGTCGGAATGTTGGGATGTCAGATAGTTGGGATGTCGGAATGGTGGGACGTCGGAATGTTGGGACGTCTGAATGTTGGGATGTCGGAATGGTGGGACATCGGAATGGTGGGACATCGGACTGGTGGGATATCGGAATGTTGGGACTCCGGAATGTTGGGATGTCTGAATGTTGGGACGTCGGAATGTTGGGACATCGGAATGTTGGGACGTCGGACTGGTGGGACGTCGGACTGGTGGGACGTCGGACTGGTGGGATCTCAAAATGTTGGGACGTCGGACTGGTGGGATGTCGGAATGTTGGGACGTCGGAATGTTGGGACGTCGGAATGTTTGGACGTCGGAATGTTGGGAAGTGGGAATGTTGGTATGTCGGAATGGTGGGATGTCAGAATGTTGGGACGTCAGAATGTTGGGACGTCAAAATGATGGGAATTCATAATGTTTGGATGTCGGAATGGTGGGATATTGGAATATTGGGATGTCGGAATGTTGGGATGTCGGAATGTTGGGATGTCGGAATGGTGGGACGTCGGAATGTTGGGATGTCGGAATGTTGGGACGTCTGAATATTGGGATGTCGGAATGGTGGGACGTCGGACTGGTGGGATTTCGGAATGTTGGGACTCCGGAATGTTGGGACGTCGGAATATTGGGACGTCGGAATGGTGGGACGTCGGACTGGTGGGATGTCGGACTGTTGTGACTCCGGAATGTTGGGACTCCGGAATGTTGGGATTTCGGAATGTTGGTACGTCGGAATGTTGGGACTTCGGAATGTTGGGACGTCGGACTGGTGGGACGTCGGACTGGTGGGATGTCGGACTGGTGGGACGTCGGACTGGTGGGATCTCAAAATGTTGGGATGTCGGACTGGTGGGATGTCGGAATGTTGGGACGTCGGAATGTGTGGACGTCGGAATGTTGGGAAGTGGGAATGTTGGTATGTCTGAATGGTGGGTTGTCGGAATGTTGGGACGTCAGAATGTTGGGACGTCGAAATGGTGGGACGTCATAATGGTGGGATGTCAAAATGATGGGAATTCATAATGTTTGGATGTCAGAATGGTGGGATGTTGGAATGTTGGGATGTCGGAATGTTGGGATGTCAGAATGTAGGGATGTCGGAATGGTGGGACGTCGGACTGGTGGGACGTCGGACTGATGGGACATCGGACTGGTGGGATCTCAAAATGTTGGGATGTCGGACTGGTGGGATGTCGGAATGTTGGGATGTCAGAATGTTGGGACGTCGGAATGTTTGGACGTCGGAATGTTGGGAAGTGGGAATGTTGGTATGTCGGAATGGTGGGATGTCGAAATGGTGGGACGTCATAATGGTGGGATGTCAAAATGATGGGAATTCATAATGTTGGGATGTCGGAATGGTGGGATGTCGGAATGTTGGGATGTCGGAATGTTGGGATGTCGGAATGTTGGGACTCTGGAATGTTGGGACGTCGGAATGGTGGGACATCGGACTGGTGGGATGTCGGAATGTTGGGATGTCGGAATGTTGGGACGTTGGAATGTTGGGACGTCGGAATTTTGGGACGTCGGAATGGTGGGACATCGGATTGGTGGGATGTCGGAATGTTGGGACTCCGGAATGTTTGTACTTCGGAATGTTGGGACGTCGGACTGTTGGGATCTCAAAATGTTGGGATGTCGGACTGGTGAGATGTCGGAATGGTGGGACGTCGGAATGTTGGGACGTCGGAATGTTTGGACGTCGGAATGTTGGGAAGTGGGAATGTTGGTATGTCGGAATGGTGGGATGTCGGAATTTTTGGACGTCAGAATAGTGGGATGTCAAAATTATGGGAATTCATAATGTTTGGATGTCAGAATGGTGGGATGTTGGAATGTTGGGATGTCGGAATGTTGGGACGTCGGAATGTTGGGATGTCGGAATGGTGGGACGTCGGAATGTTGGGATGTCGGAATCTTGAGATGTCGGAATGTTGGGACGTCGGAATGTAGGGACATCTGAATGTTGGGATGTCGGAATGATGGGATGTCGGAATGGTGGGATGTCGGACTAGTGGGATGTCGGACTGTTGGGACTTTGGAATCTTGGGACTCCGGAATGTTGGGATTCCGGAATGTTGGGATTCCGGAATGTTGGTTCGTCGGAATGTTGGGACGTCGGAATGTTGGGACTCCGGAATGTTGGGACTCCGGAATGTTGGGATTCCGGAATGTTGGTACGTCGGAATGTTGGGACTTCGGAATGTTGGGACGTCGGACTGGTGGGACGTCGGACTGTTGGGACGTCGGACTGGTGGGACGTCGGACTGGTGGGATCTCAAAATGTTGGTATGTTTGAATGGTGGGTTGTCGGAATGTTGGGACGTCAGAATGTTGGGACGTTGAAATGGTGGGACCTCATAATGGTGGGATGTCAAAATGATGGGAATTCATAATGTTTGGATGTCGGAATGGTGGGATGTTGGAATGTTGGGATGTCGGAATGTTGGGATGTCAGAATGTAGGGATGTCGGAATGGTGGGACATCGGAATGTTGGGATGTCGGAATGGTGGGACGTCGGATTGTTGGGATGTCGGACTGGTGGGACGTCGGAATGTTGGGATGTCGGAATGGTGGGACGTCGGAATGTTGGGACGTCGGAATGTTGGGATGTCGGAATGGTTGGACGTCGGACTGGTGGGACGTCGGACTGATGGGACGTCGGAATGTTGGGATGTCGGAATGGTGGGACATCGGACTGGTGGGACGTCGGAATGTTGGGACGTCGGCATGTAGGGACTCTGGAATGTTGGGACGTCGGCATGTTGGGACGTCGGAATGGTGGGACATCGGACTGGTGGGACGTCGGAATGTTGGGACTCCGGAATGTTGGGATGTCTGAATGTTGGGACGTCGGAATGTTGGGACTTCGGAATGTTGGGACGTCGGACTGGTGGGACGTCGGACTGGTGGGATCTCAAAATGTTGGGATGTCGGACTGGTGGGACGTCGGAATGTTGGGACGTCGGCATGTTGGGACTTTGGAATTTTAGGACGTCGGCATGTTGGGACGTCGGAATGGTGGGACATCGGACTGGTAGGACGTCGGAATGTTGGGACTCCGGAATGTTGGGATGTCTGAATGTTGGGATGTCTGAATGTTGGGACGTCGGAATGTTGGGACTTCGGAATGTTGGGACGTCGGACTGGTGGGACGTCGGAATGTTGGGACGTCAGAATCTTGAGACGTCGGAATGTTGGGACGTCGGAATGTTGGGACGTCGGAATGTTGGGACGTCTGAATGTTGGGACGTCGGAATGATGGGACGTCGGAATGGTGGGACATCGGACTGGTGGGACGTCGGAATGTTGGGACTCCGGAATGTTGGGACGTCGGAATTTTGGGAATCTGGAATGTTGGGACGTCGAAATGGTGGGACGTCATAATGATGGTATGTCAAAATGATGGGAATTCATAATGTTTGGATGTCAGAATGGTGGGATGTTGGAATGTTGGGATGTCGGAATGTTGGGATGTCAGAATTTTGGGATGTCGGAATGGTGGGACGTCGGACTGGTGGGATGTCGGACTGGTGGGATGTCGGAATGTTGGGATGTCGGAATGTTGGGACGTCGGAATGTTTGGACGTCGGAATGTTGGGAAGTGGGAATGCTGGTATGTCGGAATGGTGGGATGTCGGAATGTTGGGATGTCAGAATGTTGGGACGTCGAAATGGTGGGACGTCATATTGGTGGGATGTCAAAATGATGGGAATTCATAATGTTTGGATGTCGGAATGTTGGGATGTCAGAATGTTGGGATGTCGGAATGGTGGGATGTCGGAATGTTGGGACTCTGGAATGTTGGGACGTCGGAATGGTGGGACATCGGACTGGTGGGATGTCGGAATGTTGGGACTCCGGAATGTTGGGATGTCGGACTGGTGGGATGTTGGACTGTTGGGACTCCGGAATGTTGGGACTCCGGAATGTTGGGATTCCGGAATGTTGGGATTCCAGAATGTTGGTACGTCGGAATGTTGGTACGTCGGAATGTTGGGACTCCGGAATGTTTGGACTCCGGAATGTTGGGATTCCGGAATGTTGGTACGTCGGAATGTTGGGACTTCGGAATGTTGGGACGTCGGACTTGTGGGACGTCGGACTGGTGGGACGTCGGACTGGTGGGATCTCAAAATGTTGGGACGTCGGACTGTTGGGATGTCAGAATGTTGGGATGTCGGAATGTTGGGACGTCGGAATGTGTGGACGTCGGAATGTTGGGAAGTGGGAATGTTGGTTTGTCTGAATGGTGCGATGTCGGAATGTTGGGACGTCAGAATGTTGGGACGTCGAAATGGTGGGACGTCATAATGGTGGGACGTCAAAATGGTGGGAATTCATAATGTTGGGACGTCGGAATGGTGGGATGTCGGAATGTTGGGATGTCAGATAGTTGGGATGTCGGAATGGTGGGACGTCGGAATGTTGGGACGTCTGAATGTTGGGATGTCGGAATGGTGGGACATCGGAATGGTGGGACATCGGACTGGTGGGATATCGGAATGTTGGGACTCCGGAATGTTGGGATGTCTGAATGTTGGGACGTCGGAATGTTGGGACATCGGAATGTTGGGACGTCGGACTGGTGGGATGTCGGACTGGTGGGACGTCGGACTGGTGGGATCTCAAAATGTTGGGACGTCGGACTGGTGGGATGTCGGAATGTTGGGACGTCGGAATGTTGGGACGTCGGAATGTTGGGAAGTGGGAATGTTGGTATGTCGGAATGGTGGGATGTCAGAATGTTGGGACGTCAGAATGTTGGGACGTCAAAATGATGGGAATTCATAATGTTTGGATGTCGGAATGGTGGGATATTGGAATATTGGGATGTCGGAATGTTGGGATGTCGGAATGTTGGGATGTCGGAATGGTGGGACGTCGGAATGTTGGGATGTCGGAATGTTGGGACGTCTGAATATTGGGATGTCGGAATGGTGGGACGTCGGACTGGTGGGATTTCGGAATGTTGGGACTCCGGAATCTTGAGACGTCGGAATGTTGGGACGTCGGAATGTTGGGACGTCGGAATGTTGGGACGTCTGAATGTTGGGACGTCGGAATGATGGGACGTCGGAATGGTGGGACATCGGACTGGTGGGACGTCGGAATGTTGGGACGTCGGAATGTTGGGAATCTGGAATGTTGGGACGTCGAAATGGTGGGACGTCATAATGATGGTATGTCAAAATGATGGGAATTCATAATGTTTGGATGTCAGAATGGTGGGATGTTGGAATGTTGGGATGTCGGAATGTTGGGATGTCAGAATGTTGGGATGTCGGAATGGTGGGACGTCGGAATGTTGGGACGTCTGAATGTTGGGATGTCTGAATGGTGGGACGTCGGACTGGTGGACGTCAGACTGATGGGACATCGGAATGTTGGGACTCCGGAATGTTGGGATGTCTGAATGTTGGGACGTCGGAATGTAGGGACTTCGGAATTTTGGGACGTCGGACTGGTGGGACGTCGGACTGGTGGGATGTCGGACTGGTGGGATGTCGGAATGTTGGGATGTCGGAATGTTGAAACGTCGGAATGTTTGGACGTCGGAATGTTGGGAAGTGGGAATGCTGGTATGTCGGAATGGTGGGATGTCGGAATGTTGGGATGTTGGAATGTTGGGACGTCGAAATGGTGGGACGTCATAATGGTGGGATGTCAAAATGATGGGAATTCATACTGTTTGGATGTCAGAATGTTGGGATGTCAGAATGTTGGGACGTCGGAATGGTGGGACATCGGACTGGTGGGATGTCGGAATGTTGGGACTCCGGAATGTTGGGATGTCGGACTGGTGGGATGTTGGACTGTTGGGACTCCGGAATGTTGGGACTCCGGAATGTTGGGACTCCGGAATGTTGGGATTCCGGAATGTTGGGATTCCAGAATGTTGGTACGTCGGAATGTTGGGACGTCGGAATGTTGGGACTCCGGAATGTTTGGACTCCGGAATGTTGGGATTCCGGAATGTTGGTACGTCGGAATGTTGGGACTTCGGAATGTTGGGACGTTGGACTTGTGGGACGTCGGACTGGTGGGACGTCGGACTGGTGGGATCTCAAAATGTTGGGACGTCGGACTGTTGGGATGTCGGAATGTTGGGATGTCGGAATGTTGGGACGTCGGAATGTGTGGACGTCGGAATGTTGGGAAGTGGGAATGTTGGTTTGTCTGAATGGTGCGATGTCGGAATGTTGGGACGTCAGAATGTTGGGACGTCGAAATGGTGGGACGTCATAATGGTGGGACGTCAAAATGGTGGGAATTCATAATGTTGGGACGTCGGAATGGTGGGATGTCGGAATGTTGGGATGTCGGAATGTTGGGATGTCAGATAGTTGGGATGTCGGAATGGTGGGACGTCGGAATGTTGGGACGTCTGAATGTTGGGATGTCGGAATGGTGGGACATCGGAATGGTGGGACATCGGACTGGTGGGATATCGGAATGTTGGGACTCCGGAATGTTGGGATGTCTGAATGTTGGGACGTCGGAATGTTGGGACATCGGAATGTTGGGACGTCGGACTGGTGGGACGTCGGACTGGTGGGATGTTGGACTGGTGGGATCTCAAAATGTTGGGACGTCGGACTGGTGGGATGTCGGAATGTTGGGACGTCGGAATGTTGGGACGTCGGAATGTTTGGACGTCGGAATGTTGGGAAGTGGGAATGTTGGTATGTCGGAATGGTGGGATGTCAGAATGTTGGGACGTCAGAATGTTGGGACGTCAAAATGATGGGAATTCATAATGTTTGGATGTCGGAATGGTGGGATATTGGAATATTGGGATGTCGGAATGTTGGGATGTCGGAATGTTGGGATGTCGGAATGGTGGGATGTCGGACTGTTGTGACTCCGGAATGTTGGGACTCCGGAATGTTGGGATTCCGGAATGTTGGTACGTCGGAATGTTGGGACTTCGGAATGTTGGGACGTCGGACTGGTGGGACGTCGGACTGGTGGGATGTCGGACTGGTGGGACGTCGGACTGGTGGGATCTCAAAATGTTGGGATGTCGGACTGGTGGGATGTCGGAATGTTGGGACGTCGGAATGTGTGGACGTCGGAATGTTGGGAAGTGGGAATGTTGGTATGTCTGAATGGTGGGTTGTCGGAATGTTGGGACGTCAGAATGTTGGGACGTCGAAATGGTGGGACGTCATAATGGTGGGATGTCAAAATGATGGGAATTCATAATGTTTGGATGTCAGAATGGTGGGATGTTGGAATGTTGGGATGTCGGAATGTTGGGATGTCAGAATGTAGGGATGTCGGAATGGTGGGACGTCGGACTGGTGGGACGTCGGACTGATGGGACATCGGACTGGTGGGATCTCAAAATGTTGGGATGTCGGACTGGTGGGATGTCGGAATGTTGGGATGTCGGAATGTTGGGACGTCGGAATGTTTGGACGTCGGAATGTTGGGAAGTGGGAATGTTGGTATGTCGGAATGGTGGGATGTCGAAATGGTGGGACGTCATAATGGTGGGATGTCAAAATGATGGGAATTCATAATGTTGGGATGTCGGAATGGTGGGATGTCGGAATGTTGGGATGTCGGAATGTTGGGACGTCTGAATGTTGGGATGTCGGAATGGTGGGACGTCGGAATGTTGGGATGTCGGAATGGTGGGACGTCGGACTGGTGGGACGTCGGACTGATGGGACGTCGGCATGTTGGGATGTCGGAATGGTGGGACATCGGACTGGTGGGTCGTCGGAATGTTGGGACGTCGGCATGTTGGGACTCTGGAATGTTGGGACGTCGGCATGTTGGGACGTCGGAATGGTGGGACATCGGACTGGTGGGACTTCTGAATGTTGGGACGTCGGAATGTTGGGACTTCGGAATGTTGGGACGTCGGACTGGTGGGATCTGAAAATGTTGGGACGTCGGACTGGTGGAACGTCGGACTGGTGGGATGTCGGAATGTTGTTACTTCGGAATGTTGGGACGTCGGACTGGTGGGATGTCGGAATGTTGTTACTTCGGAATGTTGGGACGTCGGACTGGTGGGACGTCGGACTGATGGGAAGTCGGCATGTTGGGACTCTGGAATGTTGGGACGTCGGCATATTGGGACGTCGGAATGGTGGGACATCGGACTGGTGGGACGTCGGAATGTTGGGACTCCGGAATGTTGGGATGTCTGAATGTTGGGACGTCGGAATGTAGGGACTTCGGAATGTTGGAACGTCGGACTGGTGGGATCTCAAAATGTTGGGACGTCGGACTGGTGGGACGTCGGACTGGTGGAACGTCGGAATGGTGGGATGTCGGAATGTTGTTACTTCGGAATGTTGGGACGTCGGACTGGTGGAACGTCGGACTGGTGGGATCTCAAAATGTTGGGATGTCGGACTGGTGGGATGTCGGAATGTTGGGATGTCGTAATGTTGGTATGTCGGAATGGTGGGATGTCGGAATGTTGTAACGTCGGAATGTTGGGACTTCGGACTTCTGACTGGTGGGATCTCAAAATGTTGGGACGTCGAAATGGTGGGACATCGGAATGTTGGGACGTCGGAATGTTGGGACGTCGGAATGTTGGGAATCTGGAATGTTGGGACGTCGGAATGGTGGGATGTCGGAATGTTGGGATGTCGGAATGTTGGGATGTCGGAATGGTGGGACGTCGGAATGTTGGGATGTCGGAATGTTGGGACGTCTGAATATTGGGATGTCGGAATGGTGGGACGTCGGACTGGTGGGATTTCGGAATGTTGGGACTCCGGAATGTTGGGACGTCGGAATATTGGGACGTCGGAATGGTGGGACGTCGGACTGGTGGGACTCCGGAATGTTGGGACTCCGGAATGTTGGGATTCCGGAATGTTGGTACGTCGGAATGTTGTGACTCCGGAATGTTGGGACTCTGGAATCTTGGGACTCCGGAATGTTGGGATTCCGGAATGTTGGGACGTCGGAATGTTGGGACGTCGGAATGTTGGGACTCCGGAATGTTGGGACTCCGGAATGTTGGGATTCCGGAATGTTGGTACGTCGGAATGTTGGGACTTCGGAATGTTGGGACGTCGGACTGGTGGGACGTCGGACTGGTGGGATGTCGGACTGGTGGGACGTCGGACTGGTGGGATCTCAAAATGTTGGGATGTCGGACTGGTGGGATGTCGGAATGTTGGGACGTCGGAATGTTTGGACGTCGGAATGTTGGGAAGTGGGAATGTTGGTATGTCTGAATGGTGGGTTGTCGGAATGTTGGGAAGTCAGAATGTTGGGACGTCGAAATGGTGGGACGTCATAATGGTGGGATGTCAAAATGATGGGAATTCATAATGTTTGGATGTCAGAATGGTGGGATGTTGGAATGTTGGGATGTCGGAATGTTGGGATGTCAGAATGTAGGGATGTCGGAATGGTGGGACGTCGGACTGGTGGGACGTCGGACTGATGGGACATCGGACTGGTGGGATCTCAAAATGTTGGGATGTCGGACTGGTGGGATGTCGGAATGTTGGGATGTCGGAATGTTGGGACGTCGGAATGTTTGGACGTCGGAATGTTGGGAAGTGGGAATGTTTGTATGTCGGAATAGTGGGATGTCGAAATGGTGGGACGTCATAATGGTGGGATGTCAAAATGATGGGAATTCATAATGTTGGGATGTCGGAATGGTGGGATGTCGGAATGTTGGGATGTCGGAATGTTGGGACGTCGGAATGTTGGGATGTCGGAATGGTGGGACGTCGGAATGTTGGGATGTCGGAATGGTGGGACGTCGGACTGGTGGGACGTCGGACTGATGGGACGTCGGCATGTTGGGATGTCGGAATGGTGGGACGTCGGAATGTTGGGACGTCGGCATATTGGGACTCTGGAATGTTGGGACGTCGGCATGTTGGGACGTCAGAATGGTGGGACATCGGACTGGTGGGACGTCGGAATGTTGGGACTCCGGAATGTTGGGATGTCTGAATGTTGGGACGTCGGAATGTTGGGACTTCGGAATGTTGGGACGTCGGACTGGTGGGATCTCAAAATGTTGGGACGTCGGACTGGTGGGATGTCGGAATGTTGTTACTTCGGAATGTTGGGACGTCGGACTGGTGGAACGTCGGACTGGTGGGATGTCGGAATGTTGTTACTTCGGAATGTTGGGACGTCGGACTGGTGGGACTTCGGACTGATGGGACGTCGGCATGTTGGGACTCTGGAATGTTGGGACGTCGGCATATTGGGACGTCGGAATGGTGGGACATCGGACTGGTGGGACGTCGGAATGTTGGGACTCCGGAATGTTGGGATGTCTGAATGTTGGGACGTCGGAATGTAGGGACTTCGGAATGTTGGAACGTCGGACTGGTGGGATCTCAAAATATTGGGACGTCGGACTGGTGGGACGTCGGACTGGTGGAACGTCGGACTGGTGGGATGTCGGAATGTTGTTACTTCGGAATGTTGGGACGTCGGACTGGTGGAACGTCGGACTGGTGGGATCTCAAAATGTTGGTATGTCGGACTGGTGGGATGTCGGAATGTTGGGATGTCGGAATGGTGGGATGTCGGAATGTTGTAACGTCGGAATGTTGGGACTTCGGACTTCTGACTGGTGGGATCTCAAAATGTTGGGACGTCGAAATGGTGGGACATCGGAATGTTGGGACGTCGGAATGTTGGGACGTCGGAATGTTGGGAATCTGGAATGTTGGGACGTCGGAATGGTGGGATGTCGGAATGTTGGGATGTCAGAATGTTGGGATGTCTGAATGGTGGGACGTCGGAATGTTGGGACGTTGGAATCTTGAGACGTCGGACTGGTGGGACGTCGGACTGGTGGGATGTCGGAATGTTGTTACTTTGGAATGTTGGGACGTCGGACTGGTGGAACGTCGGACTGGTGGGATCTCAAAATGTTGGGATGTCGGACTGGTGGGATGTCGGAATGTTGGGATGTCGTAATGTTGGTATGTCGGAATGGTGGGATGTCGGAATGTTGTAACGTCGGAATGTTGGGACTTCGGACTTCTGACTGGTGGGATCTCAAAATGTTGGGACGTCGAAATGGTGGGACATCGGAATGTTGGGACGTCGGAATGTTGGGAATCTGGAATGTTGGGACGTCGGAATGGTGGGATGTCGGAATGTTGGGATGTCAGAATGTTGGGATGTCGGAATGGTGGGACGTCGGAATGTTGGGACGTTGGAATCTTGAGACGTCGGAATGTTGGGACGTTGGAATGTTGGGACGTCTGAATGTTGGGATGTCGGAATGGTGGGATGTCGGAATGGTGGGACGTCGGACTGGTGGAATGTCGGACTGATGGGACGTCAGAATGTTGGGATGTCGGAATGGAGGGACATCAGACTGGTGGGACGTCGGAATGTTGGGACGTCGGAATGTTGGGAAGTGGGAATGTTGGGATGTCTGAATGTTGGGACGTCAGAATTTTGGGACGTCGGAATGTTGGGACGTCGGACTGGTGGGACGTCGGACTGGTGGGACGTCGGACTGGTGGGACGTCGGACTGGTGGGACGTCGGACTGGTGGGACGTCGGACTGGTGGGATCTCAAAATGTTGGGATGTCGGACTGGTGGGATGTCGGAATGTTGGGACGTCGGAATGTTTGGACGTCGGAATGTTGGGACATCTGAATGTTGGGATGTCGGAATGGTGGGACGTCGGACTGGTGGGACGTCGGACTGATGGGACGTCGGAATGTTGGGACTCTGGAATGTTGGGACGTCGGAATGGTTGGACATCGGACTGGTTGGATTTCGGAATGTTGGGACTCCGGAATGTTGGGACGTCGGAATATTGGGACGTCGGAATGGTGGGATGTTGGACTGTTGTGACTCCGGAATGTTGGGACTCTGGAATCTTGGGACTCCGGAATGTTGGGATTCCGGAATGTTGGGATTCCGGAATGTTGGGACGTCGGAATGTTGGGACTCCGGAATGTTGGGACTCCGGAATGTTGGGATTCCGGAATGTTGGTACGTCGGAATGTTGGGACTTCGGAATGTTGGGACGTCGGACTGGTGGGACGTCGGACTGGTGGGACGTCGGACTGGTGGGACGTCGGACTGGTGGGATCTCAAAATGTTGGGATGTCGGACTGGTGGGATGTCGGAATGTTGGGACGTCGGAATGTGTGGACGTCGGAATGTTGGGAAGTGGGAATGTTGGTATGTCTGAATGGTGGGTTGTCGGAATGTTGGGACGTCAGAATGTTGGGACGTCGAAATGGTGGGACGTCATAATGGTGGGATGTCAAAATGATGGGAATTCATAATGTTTGGATGTCAGAATGGTGGGATGTTGGAATGTTGGGATGTCGGAATGTTGGGACGTCGGAATGTTGGGATGTCGGAATGGTGGGACGTCGGAATGTTGGGATGTCGGAATGGTGGGACTTCGGACTGGTGGGACGTCGGACTGATGGGACATCGGACTGGTGGGATCTCAAAATGTTGGGATGTCGGACTGGTGGGATGTGGGAATGTTGGGATGTCGGAATGTTGGGACGTCGGAATGTTTGGACGTCGGAATGTTGGGAAGTGGGAATGTTGGTATGTCGGAATGGTGGGATGTCGAAATGGTGGGACGTCATAATGGTGGGATGTCAAAATGATGGGAATTCATAATGTTGGGATGTCGGAATGGTGGGATGTCGGAATGTTGGGATGTCGGAATGTTGGGATGTCGGAATGTTGGGACGTCGGAATGTTGGGATGTCGGAATGGTGGGACGTCGGAATGTTGGGATGTCGGAATGGTGGGACGTCGGACTGGTGGGACGTCGGACTGATGGGACGTCGGCATGTTGGGATGTCGGAATGGTGGGACATCGGACTGGTGGGACGTCGGAATGTTGGGACGTCGGCATGTTGGGACTCTGGAATGTTGGGACGTCGGCATGGTGGTATGTCGGAATGTAGGGATGTCGGAATGTTGTAACGTCGGAATGTTGGGACTTCGGACTTCGGACTGGTGGGACGTCGGACTGGTGGGATGTCGGAATGTTGGTATGTCGGAATGGTGGGACGTCGGAATGTTGGGACTCCGGAATGTTGGGACGTCGGAATGTTGGGACTCCGGAATGTTGGGATTCCGGAATGTTGGTACGTCGTAATGTGGGGACGTCGGAATGTTGGGATTCCGGAATGTTGGTACGTCAGAATGTTGGGACTTTGGAATGTTGGGACGTCGGAATGTTGGGACGTCGGACTGGTGGGATCTCAAAATGTTGGGACGTCGGACTGGTGCGACGTCGGACTGGTGGAACGTCGGACTGGTGGGATGTCGGAATGTTGTTACTTCGGAATGTTGGGACGTCGGACTGGTGGAACGTCGGACTGGTGGGATGTCGGAATGTTGTTACTTCGGAATGTTGGGACGTCGGACTGGTGGGACGTCGGACTGATGGGACGTCGGCTTGTTGGGACTCTGGAATGTTGGGACGTCGGCATATTGGGACGTCGGAATGGTGGGACATCGGAATGGTGGGACGTCGGAATGTTGGGACTCCGGAATGTTGGGACGTCGGAATGTGGGGACGTCGGAATGTTGGGACTCCGGAATGTTGGGATGTCGGAATGTTGGGATTCCGGAATGTTGGTACGTCGGAATGTTGGGACTTTGGAATGTTGGGACGTCGGACTGGTGGGACGTCGGACTGGTGGGACGTCGGACTGATGGGACGTCGGCATGTTGGGATGTCGGAATGGTGGGACATCGGACTGGTGGGACGTCGGAATGTTGGGACGTCGGCATGTTGGGACTCTGGAATGTTGGGACGTCAGCATGGTGGTATGTCGGAATGTAGGGATGTCGGAATGTTGTAACGTCGGAATGTTGGGACTTCGGACTTCGGACTGGTGGGACGTCGGACTGGTGGGATGTCGGAATGTTGGTATGTCGGAATGGTGGGACGTCGGAATGTTGGGACTCCGGAATGTTGGGACGTCGGAATGTTGGGACTCCGGAATGTTGGGATTCCGGAATGTTGGTACGTCGTAATGTGGGGACGTCGGAATGTTGGGATTCCGGAATGTTGGTACGTCAGAATGTTGGGACTTTGGAATGTTGGGACGTCGGAATGTTGGGACGTCGGACTGGTGGGATCTCAAAATGTTGGGACGTCGGACTGGTGCGACGTCGGACTGGTGGAACGTCGGACTGGTGGGATGTCGGAATGTTGTTACTTCGGAATGTTGGGACGTCGGACTGGTGGAACGTCGGACTGGTGGGATGTCGGAATGTTGTTACTTCGGAATGTTGGGACGTCGGACTGGTGGGACGTCGGACTGATGGGACGTCGGCTTGTTGGGACTCTGGAATGTTGGGACGTCGGCATATTGGGACGTCGGAATGGTGGGACATCGGAATGGTGGGACGTCGGAATGTTGGGACTCCGGAATGTTGGGACGTCGGAATGTGGGGACGTCGGAATGTTGGGACTCCGGAATGTTGGGATTCCGGAATGTTGGTACGTCGGAATGTTGGGATGTCGGAATGTTGGGATTCCGGAATGTTGGTACGTCGGAATGTTGGGACTTTGGAATGTTGGGACGTCGGACTGGTGGGACGTCGGACTGGTGGGATCTCAAAATGTTGGGATGTCGGACTGGTGGGATGTCGGAATGGTGGGACTCCGGAATGTTGGGATTCCGGAATGTTGGTACGTCGGAATATTGGGACTCCGGAATGTTGGGATTCCGGAATGTTGGTACGTCGGAATGTTGGGACTTTGGAATGTTGGGACGTCGGACTGGTGGGACGTCGGACTGGTGGGACGTCGGACTGGTGGGATCTCAAAATGTTGGGATGTCGGACTGGTGGGATGTCGGAATGGTGGGACGTCGGAATGTTGGGACGTCGGAATGTGTGGACGTCGGAATGTTGGGAAGTGGGAATGTTGGTATGTTGGAATGTTGGGATGTCGGAATGTTGGGATGTCAGAATGTTGGGATGTCGGAATGGTGGGACGTCTGAATGTTGGGATGTCTGAATGGTGGGACGTCGGACTGGTGGGACATCGGACTGATGGGACATCGGAATGTTGGGACGTCGGAATGGTGGGATGTCAGAATGTTGGGATGTCGGAATGGTGGGACGTCGGAATGTTGGGACGTTGGAATCTTGAGACGTCGGAATGTTGGGACGTTGGAATGTTGGGTCGTCTGAAAGTTGGGATGTCGGAATGGTGGGACGTCGGACTGGTGGGACGTCGGACTGATGGGACGTCGGAATGTTGGGATGTCGGAATGGTGGGACATCGGACTGGTGGGACGTCGGAATGTTGGGACGTCGGCATGTTGGGAAGTGGGAATGTTGGGATGTCTGATTGTTGGGACGTCGGAATTTTGGGACGTCGGAATGTTGGGACGTCGGACTGGTGGGACGTCGGACTGGTGGGACGTCGGACTGGTGGGATCTCAAAATGTTGGGATGTCGGACTGGTGGGATGTCGGAATGTTGGGACGTCGGAATGTTTGTACGTCGGAATGTTGGGAAGTGGGAATGTTGGTATGTCGGAATGGTGGGATGTCGGAATGTTGGGACGTCAGAATGTTGGGACGTCGAAATGGTGGGACGTCATATTGGTGGGATGTCAAAATTATGGGAATTCATAATGTTTGGATGTCAGAATATTGGGATGTTGGAATGTTGGGATGTCGGAATGTTGGGACGTCGGAATGTTGGGATATCGGAATGGTGGGACGTCGGAATGTTGGGATGATGGAATCTTGAGACGTCGGAATGGTGGGATGTCGGAATGTTGGGACGTCAGAATGTTGGGACGTCGAAATGGTGGGACGTCAAAATTATGGGAATTCATAATGTTTGGATGTCAGAATATTGGGATGTTGGAATGTTGGGATGTCGGAATGTTGGGACGTCGGAATGTTGGGATATCGGAATGGTGGTACGTCGGAATGTTGGGATGTCGGAATATTGAGACGTCGGAATGTTGGGACGTCGGAATGTTGGGACATCTGAATGTTGGGATGTCAGAATGGTGGGACGTCGGACTGGTGGGACGTCGGACTGATGGGACGTCGGAATGTTGGGACTCTGGAATGTTGGGACGTCGGAATGGTGGGACATCGGACTGGTGGGATGTCGGAATGTTGGGACTCCGGAATGTTGGGACGTCGGAATATTGGGACGTCGGAATGGTGGGATGTCGGACTGTTGGGATGTCGGAATGTTGGTATGTCGGAATGGTGGGATGTAGGAATGTTGTAACGTCGGAATGTTGGGACTTCGGACTTCGGACTGGTGGGACGTCGGACTGGTGGGATGTCGGAATGTTGGTACGTCGGATTGGTGGGACGTCGGAATGTTGGGACTCCGGAATGTTGGGACGTTGGAATGTTGGGACGTTGGAATGCTGGGACGTTGGAATGTTGGGACGTCGGAATGTGGGGACGCCGGAATGTTGGGACTCCGGAATGTTGGGATTCCGGAATGTTGGTACGTCGGAATGTTGGGACGTCGGAATGTTGGGACTCCGGAATGTTGGGACTCCGGAATGTTGGGATTCCGGAATGTTGGTACGTCGGAATGTTGGGACGTTGGACTGGTGGGACGTCGGACTGGTGGGACGTCGGACTGGTGGGACGTCGGACTGGTGGGATCTCAAAATGTTGGGATGTCGGACTGGTTGGATGTCGGAATGGTGGGACGTCGGAATTTGTGGACGTCGGAATGTTGGGAAGTGGGAATGTTGGTATGTCGGAATGGTGGGATGTCGGAAGGTTGGGACGTCAGAATGTTGGGACGTCGAAATGGTGGGACGTCATAATGATGGTATGTCAAAATGATGGGAATTCATAATGTTTGGATGTCAGAATTGTGGGATGTTGGAATGTTGGGATGTCGGAATGTTGGGATGTCAGAATGTTGGGATGTCGGAATGGTGGGACGTCGGACTGGTGGGACATCGGACTGGTGGGATGTCGGAATGTTGGGACTCCGGAATGTTGGGATGTCGGAATGGTGGGACGTCGGAATGTTTGTACTTCGGAATGTTGGGACGTCGGACTGGTGGGACGTCGAACTGGTGGGACGTCGGACTGGTGGGATCTCAAAATGTTGGGATGTCGGACTGGTGGGATGTCGGAATGTTGGGATGTCGGAATGTTGGGACGTCGGAATGTTTGGACGTCGGAATGTTGGGAAGTGGGAATGTTGGTATGTCGGAATGGTGGGATGTCGGAATGTTGGGACGTCAGAATGTTGGGACGTCGAAATGGTGGGACGTCATAATGGTGGGATGTCAAAATTATGGGAATTCATAATGTTTGGATGTCAGAATGGTGGGAAGTTGGAATATTGGGATGTCGGAATGTTGGGACGTCGGAATGTTGGGATGTCGGAATGGTGGGATGTCGGAATGTTGGGATGTCGGAATCTTGAGACGTCGGAATCTTGGGACGTCGGAATGTTGGGACATCTGAATGTTGGGATGTCGGAATGGTGGGATGTCGGACTGGTGGGATGTCGGACTGTTGTGACTCCGGAATGTTGGGACTCTGGAATCGTGGGACTCCGGAATGTTGGGATTCCGGAATGTTGGGATTCCGGAATGTTGGGATTCCGGAATGTTGGTACGTCGGAATGTTGGGACGTCGGAATGTTGGGAAGTGGGAATGTTGGTATGTCGGAATGGTGGGATGTCGGAATGTTGGGACGTCAGAATGTTGGGACGTCGAAATGGTGGGACGTCATAATGGTCGGATGTCAAAATTATGGGAATTCATAATGTTCGGATGTCAGAATGGTGGGATGTTGGAATGTTGGGATGTCGGAATGTTGGGACGTCGGAATGTTGGGATGTCGGAATGGTGGGACGTCGGAATGTTGGGATGTCGGAATCTTGAGACGTCGGAATCTTGGGACGTCGGAATGTTGGGACATCTGAATGTTGGGATGTCGGAATGGTGGGATGTCGGAATGGTGGGATGTCGGACTGTTGTGACTCCGGAATGTTGGGACTCTGGAATCTTGGGACTCCGGAATGTTGGGATTCCGGAATGTTGGGATTCCGGAATGTTGGTACGTCGGAATGTTGGGACTCCGGAATGTTGGGACTCCGGAATGTTGGGATTCCGGAATGTTGGTACGTCGGAATGTTGGGACTTCGGAATGTTGGGACGTCGGACTGATGGGACGTCGGACTGGTGGGACGTCGGACTGGTGGGATCTCAAAATGTTGGGATGTCGGACTGGTGGGATGTCGGAATGTTGGGATGTCGGAATGTTGGGACGTCGGAATGTTGGGATTCCGGAATGTTGGTACGTCGGAATGTTGGGACTTCGGAATGTTGGGACGTCGGACTGGTGGGACGTCGGACTGGTGGGATCTCAAAATGTTGGGATGTCGGACTGGTGGGATGTCGGAATGTTGGGATGTCGGAATGTTGGGACGTCGGAATGTGTGGACGTCGGAATGTTGGTATGTCTGAATGGTGGGTTGTCGGAATGTTGGGACGTCAGAATGTTGGGACGTCGAAATGGTGGGACCTCATAATGGTGGGATGTCAAAATGATGGGAATTCATAATTTTTGGATGTCAGAATGGTGGGATGTTGGAATGTTGGGATGTCGGAATGTTGGGATGTCAGAATGTAGGGATGTCGGAATGGTGGGACGTCGGAATGTTGGGACGTCTGAATGTTGGGATGTCGGAATGGTGGGACGTCGGACTGGTGGGATTTCGGAATGTTGGTATGTCGGAATGTTGGGACGTCGGAATGTTTGGACGTCGAAATGGTGGGACGTCGGAATGGTGGGTTGTCAAAATGATGGGAATTCATGTTTCGATGTCGGAATGGTGGGATGTAGGAATGTTGGGATGTCGGAATGTTGGGACGTCGGAATGTTGGGACGTCGGAATGTTGGGATGTTGGACTGGTGGGACGTCGGACTGGTGGGACGTCGGACAGGTGGGACGTCGGACTGGTGGGATCTCAAAATGTTGGGATGTCGGACTGGTGGGATGTCGGAATGTTGGTATGTTGGAATGTTGGGACGTCGGAATGTTTGGACGTCGAAATGGTGGGACGTCGGAATGGTGGGTTGTCAAAATGATGGGAATTCATGTTTCGATGTCGGAATGGTGGGATGTAAGAATGTTGGGATGTCGGAATGTTGGGATGTCAGAATATTGGGATATCGGAATGTTGGGACGTCGAAATGTTGGGACTCCGGAATGTTGGGACGTCGGAATGTTGGGACGTCGGAATGTTGGGACGTCGGAATATTGGGACGTCGGACTGGTGGGACGTCGGACTGATGGGACGTCGGAATGTTGGGATGTCGGAATGTTGGGACGTCGGAATGTTGGGATGTCGGAATGGTGGGACGTCGGAATGTTGGGATGTCGGAATCTTGAGACGTCGGAATCTTGGGACGTCGGAATGTTGGGACATCTGAATGTTGGGATGTCGGAATGGTGGGATGTCGGAATGGTGGGATGTCGGACTGTTGTGACTCCGGAATGTTGGGACTCTGGAATCTTGGGACTCCGGAATGTTGGGATTCCGGAATGTTGGGATTCCGGAATGTTGGTACGTCGGAATGTTGGGACTCCGGAATGTTGGGACTCCGGAATGTTGGGATTCCGGAATGTTGGTACGTCGGAATGTTGGGACTTCGGAATGTTGGGACGTCGGACTGATGGGACGTCGGACTGGTGGGACGTCGGACTGGTGGGATCTCAAAATCTTGGGATGTCGGACTGGTGGGATGTCGGAATGTTGGGATGTCGGAATGTTGGGACGTCGGAATGTTGGGATTCCGGAATGTTGGTACGTCGGAATGTTGGGACTTCGGAATGTTGGGACGTCGGACTGGTGGGACGTCGGACTGGTGGGATCTCAAAATGTTGGGATGTCGGACTGGTGGGATGTCGGAATGTTGGGATGTCGGAATGTTGGGACGTCGGAATGTGTGGACGTCGGAATGTTGGTATGTCTGAATGGTGGGTTGTCGGAATGTTGGGACGTCAGAATGTTGGGACGTCGAAATGGTGGGACCTCATAATGGTGGGATGTCAAAATGATGGGAATTCATAATTTTTGGATGTCAGAATGGTGGGATGTTGGAATGTTGGGATGTCGGAATGTTGGGATGTCAGAATGTAGGGATGTCGGAATGGTGGGACGTCGGAATGTTGGGACGTCTGAATGTTGGGATGTCGGAATGGTGGGACGTCGGACTGGTGGGATTTCGGAATGTTGGTATGTCGGAATGTTGGGACGTCGGAATGTTTGGACGTCGAAATGTTGGGACGTCGGAATGGTGGGTTGTCAAAATGATGGGAATTCATGTTTCGATGTCGGAATGGTGGGATGTAGGAATGTTGGGATGTCGGAATGTTGGGACGTCGGAATGTTGGGACGTCGGAATGTTGGGATGTTGGACTGGTGGGACGTCGGACTGGTGGGACGTCGGAATGTTGGGACGTCGGAATGTTGGGACGTCGGAATATTGGGACGTCGGACTGGTGGGACGTCGGACTGATGGGACGTCGGAATGTTGGGATGTCGGAATGGTGGGACATCGGACTGGTGGGACATCGGAATGTTGGGACGTCGGCATGTTGGGACGTCGGAATGGTGGGACATCGGACTGGTGGGACGTCGGAATGTTGGGACTCCGGAATGTTGGCATGTCTGAATGTTGGGACGTCGGAATGTTGGGACTTCGGAATGTTGGGACGTCGGACTGGTGGGATCTCAAAATGTTGGGACGTCGGACTGGTGCGACGTCGGACTGGTGGAACGTCGGATTGGTGGGATGTCGGAAAGTTGTTACTTCGGAATGTTGGGACGTCGGACTGGTGGAACGTCGGACTGGTGGGATCTCAAAATGTTGGGATGTCGGACTGGTGGGATGTCGGAATGTTGGGATGTCGTAATGTTGGTATGTCGGAATGGTGGGATGTCGGAATGTTGTAACGTCGGAATGTTGGGACTTCGGACTTTTGACTGGTGGGACGTCGGACTGGTGGGATGTCGGAATGTTGGTATGTCGGAATGGTGGGACGTCGGAATGTTGGGACGTTGGAATGTTGGGACGTCGGAATGTGGGGACGTCGGAATGTTGGGACTCCGGAATGTTGGGATTCCGGAATGTTGGTACGTCGGAATGTTGGGACGTCGGAATGTTGGGACTTTGGAATGTTGGGACGTCGGACTGGTGGGACGTCGGACTGGTGGGACGTCGGAATGTTGGTATGTCGGAATGGTGGGATGTCGGAATGTTGGGACGTCAGAATGTTGGGACGTCGAAATGGTGGGACGTCATAATGATGGTATGTCAAAATGATGGGAATTCATAATGTTTGGATGTCAGAATGGTGGGATGTTGGAATGTTGGGATGTCGGAATGTTGGGATGTCAGAATGTTGGGACGTCGAAATGGTGGGACGTCATAATGATGGTATGTCAAAATGATGGGAATTCATAATGTTTGGATGTCAGAATGGTGGGATGTTGGAATGTTGGGACGTCAGAATGTTGGGACTTCGTAATTTTGGGACGTCGGACGTCGGACTGGTGGGACGTCGGACTGGTGGGATCTCAAAATGTTGGGATGTCGGACTGGTGGGATGTCGGAATGTTGGGATGTCGGAATGTTGGGACGTTGGAATGTTGGGACGTCGGAATGTTGGGATGTCGGAATGGTGGGACATCGGACTGGTGGGACGTCGGAATGTTGGGACGTCGGCATGTTGGGACTCTGGAATGTTGGGACGTCGGAATTTTGGGACGTCGGAATGGTGGGACATCGGATTGGTGGGATGTCGGAATGTTGGGACTCCGGAATGTTTGTACTTCGGAATGTTGGGACGTCGGACTGTTGGGATCTCAAAATGTTGGGATGTCGGACTGGTGGGATGTCGGAATGGTGGGACGTCGGAATGTTGGGACGTCGGAATGTTTGGACGTCGGAATGTTGGGAAGTGGGAATGTTGGTATGTCGGAATGGTGGGATGTCGGAATGTTGGGACGTCAGAATGGTGGGATGTCAAAATTATGGGAATTCATAATGTTTGGATGTCAGAATGGTGGGATGTTGGAATGTTGGGATGTCGGAATGTTGGGACGTCGGAATGTTGGGATGTCGGAATGGTGGGACGTCGGAATGTTGGGATGTCGGAATCTTGAGATGTCGGAATGTTGGGACGTCGGAATGTAGGGACATCTGAATGTTGGGATGTCGGAATGGTGGGATGTCGGACTGGTGGGATGTCGGACTGTTGGGACTTTGGAATCTTGGGACTCCGGAATGTTGGGATTCCGGAATGTTGGGATTCCGGAATGTTGGTACGTCGGAATGTTGGGACGTCGGAATGTTGGGACTCCGGAATGTTGGGACTCCGGAATGTTGGGATTCCGGAATGTTGGTACGTCGGAATGTTGGGACTTCGGAATGTTGGGACGTCGGACTGGTGGGACGTCGGACTGTTGGGACGTCGGACTGGTGGGACGTCGGACTGGTGGGATCTCAAAATGTTGGTATGTTTGAATGGTGGGTTGTCGGAATGTTGGGACGTCAGAATGTTGGGACGTTGAAATGGTGGGACCTCATAATGGTGGGATGTCAAAATGATGGGAATTCATAATGTTTGGATGTCGGAATGGTGGGATGTTGGAATGTTGGGATGTCGGAATGTTGGGATGTCAGAATGTAGGGATGTCGGAATGGTGGGACATCGGAATGTTGGGACGTCTGAATGTTGGGATGTCGGAATGGTGGGACGTCGGACTGGTGGGACGTCGGACTGATGGGACATCGGAATGTTGGGATGTCGGAATGGTGGGACGTCGGAATGTTGGGATGTCGGACTGGTGGGACGTCGGAATGTTGGGATGTCGGAATGGTGGGACGTCGGAATGTTGGGACGTCGGAATGTTGGGATGTCGGAATGGTTGGACGTCGGACTGGTGGGACGTCGGACTGATGGGACGTCGGAATGTTGGGATGTCGGAATGGTGGGACATCGGACTGGTGGGACGTCGGAATGTTGGGACGTCGGCATGTAGGGACTCTGGAATGTTGGGACGTCGGCATGTTGGGACGTCGGAATGGTGGGACATCGGACTGGTGGGACGTCGGAATGTTGGGACTCCGGAATGTTGGGATGTCTGAATGTTGGGACGTCGGAATGTTGGGACTTCAGAATGTTGGGACGTCGGACTGGTGGGACGTCGGACTGGTGGGATCTCAAAATGTTGGGATGTCGGACTGGTGGGACGTCGGAATGTTGGGACGTTGGAATTTTAGGACGTCGGCATGTTGGGACGTCGGAATGGTGGGACATCGGACTGGTGGGACGTCGGAATGTTGGGACTCCGGAATGTTGGGATGTCTGAATGTTGGGATGTCTGAATGTTGGGACGTCGGAATGTTGGGACTTCGGAATGTTGGGACGTCGGACTGGTGGGACGTCGGACTGGTGGGATCTCAAAATGTTGGGATGTCGGACTGGTGGGATGTCGGAATGTCGGGATGTTGGGATGTCGGAATGGTGGGATGTTGGAATGGTGGGATGTCGGAATATTGGGATGTCAGAATGGTTGGATGTCGGAATAGTGGAACGTTGTAATGGTGGAGTGTCGGAATCAAGGGATGTCGGACTGGTGGGATGTCGGAATGGTGGGATGTCGGAATGGTGGGACGTCGGAATGGTGGGACATCGGAATGTTGGGACGTCGGAATGTTGGGACGTCGGAATGTTGGGAATCTGGAATGTTGGGACGTCGGAATGGTGGGACGTCGGAATGTTGGGAATCTGGAATGTTGGGACGTCAGAATGTTGGGACTTCGTAATTTTGGGACGTCGGACGTCGGACTGGTGGGACGTCGGACTGGTGGGATCTCAAAATGTTGGGATGTCGGACTGGTGGGATGTCGGAATGTTGGGATGTCGGAATGTTGGGACGTTGGAATGTTGGGACGTCTGAATGTTGGGATGTCGGAATGGTGGGACGTTGGACTGGTGGGACGTCCGACTGATGGGACGTCGGAATGTTGGGATGTCGGAATGGTGGGACATCGGACTGGTGGGATGTCGGAATGTTGGGACTCCGGAATGTTGGGATGTCTGAATGTTGGGACGTCGGAATGTTTTTACTTCGGAATGTTGGGACGTCGGACTGGTGGGACGTCGGACTGGTGGGACGTCGGACTGGTGGGATCTCAAAATGTTGGGATGTCGGACTGGTGGGATGTCGGAATGTTGGGATGTCGGAATGTTGGGACGTCGGAATGTTTGGACGTCGGAATGTTGGGAAGTGGGAATGTTGGTATGTCGGAATGGTGGGATGTCGGAATGTTGGGACGTCAGAATGTTGGGACGTCGAAATGGTGGGACGTCATAATGGTGGGATGTCAAAATTATGGGAATTCATAATGTTTGGATGTCAGAATGGTGGGATGTTGGAATATTGGGATGTCGGAATGTTGGGACGTCGGAATGTTGGGATGTCGGAATGGTGGGACGTCGGAATGTTGGGATGTCGGAATCTTGAGACGTCGGAATCTTGGGACGTCGGAATGTTGGGACATCTGAATGTTGGGATGTCGGAATGGTGGGATGTCGGACTGGTGGGATGTCGGACTGTTGTGACTCCGGAATGTTGGGACTCTGGAATCTTGGGACTCCGGAATGTTGGGATTCCGGAATGTTGGGATTCCGGAATGTTGGTACGTCGGAATGTTGGGACGTCGGAATGTTGGGACTCCGGAATGTTGGGACTCCGGAATGTTGGGATTCCGGAATGTTGGTACGTCGGAATGTTGGGACTTCGGAATGTTGGGACGTCGGAATTTTGGGACGTCGGAATGGTGGGACATCGGACTGGTGGGATGTCGGAATGTTGGGACTCCGGAATGTTGGGATGTCTGAATGTTGGGACGTCGGAATGTTTGTACTTCGGAATGTTGGGACGTCGGACTGGTGGGACGTCGGACTGGTGGGATGTCGGACTGGTGGGATCTCAAAATGTTGGGATGTCGGACTGGTGGGATGTCGGAATGTTGGGATGTCGGAATGTTGGGACGTCGGAATGTTTGGACGTCGGAATGTTGGGAAGTGGGAATGTTGGTATGTCGGAATGGTGGAATGTCGGAATGTTGGGACGTCAGAATGTTGGGACGTCAAAATGGTGGGACGTCATAATGGTGGGATGTCAAAATTATGGGAATTCATAATGTTTGGATGTCAGAATGGTGGGATGTTGGAATGTTGGGATGTCGGAATGTTGGGACGTCGGAATGTTGGGATGTCGGAATGGTGGGACGTCGGAATGTTGGGATGTCGGAATCTTGAGACGTCGGAATCTTGGGACGTCGGAATGTTGGGACATCTGAATGTTGGGATGTCAGAATGGTGGGATGTCGGAATGGTGGGATGTCGGACTGGTGGGATGTCGGACTGTTGTGACTCCGGAATGTTGGGACTCTGGAATCTTGGGACTCCGGAATGTTGGGATTCCGGAATGTTGGGATTCCGGAATGTTGGTACGTCGGAATGTTGGGACGTCGGAATGTTGGGACTCCGGAATGTTGGGACTCCGGAATGTTGGGATTCCGGAATGTTGGTACGTCGGAATGTTGGGACTTCGGAATGTTGGGACGTCGGACTGGTGGGACTTCGGACTGGTGGGACGTCGGACTGGTGGGATCTCAAAATGTTGGGATGTCGGACTGGTGGGATGTCGGAATGTTGGGATGTCGGAATGTTGGGACGTCGGAATGTGTGGAAGTGGGAATGTTGGTATGTCTGAATGGTGGGCTGTCGGAATGTTGGGACGTCAGAATGTTGGGACGTCGAAATGGTGGGACCTCATAATGGTGGGATGTCAAAATGATGGGAATTCATAATGTTTGGATGTCAGAATGTTGGGATGTCAGAATGTAGGGATGTCGGAATGGTGGGACGTCGGAATGTTGGGACGTCTGAATGTTGGGATGTCGGAATGGTGGGACGTCGGACTGGTGGGATTTCGGAATGTTGGTATGTCGGAATGTTGGGACGTCGGAATGTTTGGACGTCGAAATGGTGGGACGTCGGAATGGTGGGTTGTCAAAATGATGGGTATTCATGTTTCGATGTCGGAATGGTGGGATGTAGGAATGTTGGGATGTCGGAATGTTGGGACGTCGGAATGTTGGGATGTCGGACTGGTGGGACGTCGGACTGGTGGGACGTCGGACAGGTGGGACGTCGGACTGGTGGGATATCAAAATGTTGGGATGTCGGACTGGTGGGATGTCGGAATGTTGGGATGTCGGACTGGTGGGATGTCGGAATGTTGGTATGTCAGAATGTTGGGACGTCGGAATGTTTGGACGTCGAAATGGTGGGACGTCGGAATGGTGGGTTGTCAAAATGATGGGAATTCATGTTTCGATGTCGGAATGGTGGGATGTAGGAATGTTGGGATGTCGAAATGTTGGGATGTCGGAATGTTGGGATGTCAGAATATTGGGATATCGGAATGTTGGGACGTCGAAATGTTGGGACTCCGGAATGTTGGGACGTCGGAATGTTGGGACGTCGGAATGTTGGGACGTCGGAATATTGGGACGTCGGACTGGTGGGACGTCGGACTGATGGGACGTCGGAATGTTGGGATGTCGGAATGGTGGGACATCGGACTGGTGGGACGTCGGAATGTTGGGACGTCGGCATGTTGGGACGTCGGAATGGTGGGACATCGGACTGGTGGGACGTCGGAATGTTGGGACTCCGGAATGTTGGGATGTCTGAATGTTGGGACGTCGGAATGTTGGGACTTCGGAATGTTGGGACGTCGGACTGGTGGGATCTCAAAATGTTGGGACGTCGGACTGGTGTGACGTCGGACTGGTGGAACGTCGGACTGGTGGGATGTCGGAAAGTTGTTACTTCGGAATGTTGGGACGTCGGACTGGTGGAACGTCGGACTGGTGGGATCTCAAAATGTTGGGATGTCGGACTGGTGGGATGTCGGAATGGTGGGATGTCGGAATGTTGGGACGTCGGAATGTTTGGACGTCGGAATGTTGGGAAGTGGGAATGTTGGTATGTCGGAATGGTGGGATGTCGGAATGTTGGGACGTCAGAATGTTGGGACGTCGAAATGGTGGGACTTCGGAATGTTGGGACGTCGGACTGGTGGGATCTCAAAATGTTGGGACGTCGGACTGGTGTGACGTCGGACTGGTGGAACGTCGGACTGGTGGGATGTCGGAAAGTTGTTACTTCGGAATGTTGGGACGTCGGAATGTTGGGATGTCGGACTGGTGGGACGTCGGAATGTTGGGATGTCGGAATGGTGGGACGTTGGAATGTTGGGACGTCGGAATGTTGGGATGTCGGAATGGTTGGACGTCGGACTGGTGGGACGTCGGACTGATGGGACGTCGGAATGTTGGGATGTCGGAATGGTGGGACATCGGACTGGTGGGACGTCGGAATGTTGGGACGTCGGCATGTAGGGACTCAGGAATGTTGGGACGTCGGCATGTTGGGACGTCGGAATGGTGGGACATCGGACTGGTGGGACGTCGGAATGTTGGGACTCCGGAATGTTGGGATGTCTGAATGTTGGGATGTCGGAATGTTGGGACTTCGGAATGTTGGGACGTCGGACTGGTGGGACGTCGGACTGGTGGGATCTCAAAATGTTGGGATGTCGGACTGGTGGGACGTCGGAATGTTGGGACGTCGGCATGTTGGGACTTGGGAATTTTAGGACGTCGGCATGTTGGGACGTCGGAATGGTGGGACATCGGACTGGTGGGACGTCGGAATGTTGGGACTCCGGAATGTTGGGATGTCTGAATGTTGGGATGTCTGAATGTTGGGACGTCGGAATGTTGGGACTTCGGAATGTTGGGACGTCGGACTGGTGGGACGTCGGACTGGTGGGATCTCAAAATGTTGGGATGTCGGACTGGTGGGATGTCGGAATGTCGGGATGTTGGGATGTCGGAATGGTGGGATGTTGGAATGGTGGGATGTCGGAATCTTGGGATGTCAGAATGGTTGGATGTCGGAATAGTGGAACGTTGTAATGGTGGAGTGTCGGAATCAAGGGATGTCGGACTGGTGGGATGTCGGAATGGTGGGATGTCGGAATGGTGGGACGTCGGAATGGTGGGACATCGGAATGTTGGGACGTCGGAATGTTGGGACGTCGGAATGTTGGGAATCTGGAATGTTGGGACGTCGGAATGGTGGGACGTCGGAATGTTGGGAATCTGGAATGTTGGGACGTCAGAATGTTGGGACTTCGTAATTTTGGGACGTCGGACGTCGGACTGGTGGGACGTCGGACTGGTGGGATCTCAAAATGTTGGGATGTCGGACTGGTGGGATGTCGGAATGTTGGGATGTCGGAATGTTGGGACGTTGGAATGTTGGGACGTCTGAATGTTGGGATGTCGGAATGGTGGGACGTTGGACTGGTGGGACGTCCGACTGATGGGACGTCGGAATGTTGGGATGTCGGAATGGTGGGACATCGGACTGGTGGGATGTCGGAATGTTGGGACTCCGGAATGTTGGGATGTCTGAATGTTGGGACGTCGGAATGTTTGTACTTCGGAATGTTGGGACGTCGGACTGGTGGGACGTCGGACTGGTGGGACGTCGGACTGGTGGGATCTCAAAATGTTGGGATGTCGGACTGGTGGGATGTCGGAATGTTGGGATGTCGGAATGTTGGGACGTCGGAATGTTTGGACGTCGGAATGTTGGGAAGTGGGAATGTTGGTATGTCGGAATGGTGGGATGTCGGAATGTTGGGACGTCAGAATGTTGGGACGTCGAAATGGTGGGACGTCATAATGGTGGGATGTCAAAATTATGGGAATTCATAATGTTTGGATGTCAGAATGGTGGGATGTTGGAATATTGGGATGTCGGAATGTTGGGACGTCGGAATGTTGGGATGTCGGAATGGTGGGATGTCGGAATGTTGGGATGTCGGAATCTTGAGACGTCGGAATCTTGGGACGTCGGAATGTTGGGACATCTGAATGTTGGGATGTCGGAATGGTGGGATGTCGGACTGGTGGGATGTCGGACTGTTGTGACTCCGGAATGTTGGGACTCTGGAATCTTGGGACTCCGGAATGTTGGGATTCCGGAATGTTGGGATTCCGGAATGTTGGTACGTCGGAATGTTGGGACGTCGGAATGTTGGGACTCCGGAATGTTGGGACTCCGGAATGTTGGGATTCCGGAATGTTGGTACGTCGGAATGTTGGGACTTCGGAATGTTGGGACGTCGGAATTTTGGGACGTCGGAATGGTGGGACATCGGACTGGTGGGATGTCGGAATGTTGGGACTCCGGAATGTTGGGATGTCTGAATGTTGGGACGTCGGAATGTTTGTACTTCGGAATGTTGGGACGTCGGACTGGTGGGACGTCGGACTGGTGGGACGTCGGACTGGTGGGATCTCAAAATGTTGGGATGTCGGACTGGTGGGATGTCGGAATGTTGGGATGTCGGAATGTTGGGACGTCGGAATGTTTGGACGTCGGAATGTTGGGAAGTGGGAATGTTGGTATGTCGGAATGGTGGAATGTCGGAATGTTGGGACGTCAGAATGTTGGGACGTCGAAATGGTGGGACGTCATAATGGTGGGATGTCAAAATTATGGGAATTCATAATGTTTGGATGTCAGAATGGTGGGATGTTGGAATGTTGGGATGTCGGAATGTTGGGACGTCGGAATGTTGGGATGTCGGAATGGTGGGACGTCGGAATGTTGGGATGTCGGAATCTTGAGACGTCGGAATCTTGGGACGTCGGAATGTTGGGACATCTGAATGTTGGGATGTCAGAATGGTGGGATGTCGGAATGGTGGGATGTCGGACTGGTGGGATGTCGGACTGTTGTGACTCCGGAATGTTGGGACTCTGGAATCTTGGGACTCCGGAATGTTGGGATTCCGGAATGTTGGGATTCCGGAATGTTGGTACGTCGGAATGTTGGGACGTCGGAATGTTGGGACTCCGGAATGTTGGGACTCCGGAATGTTGGGATTCCGGAATGTTGGTACGTCGGAATGTTGGGACTTCGGAATGTTGGGACGTCGGACTGGTGGGACTTCGGACTGGTGGGACGTCGGACTGGTGGGATCTCAAAATGTTGGGATGTCGGACTGGTGGGATGTCGGAATGTTGGGATGTTGGAATGTTGGGACGTCGGAATGTGTGGACGTCGGAATGTTGGGAAGTGGGAATGTTGGTATGTCTGAATGGTGGGCTGTCGGAATGTTGGGACGTCAGAATGTTGGGACGTCGAAATGGTGGGACCTCATAATGGTGGGATGTCAAAATGATGGGAATTCATAATGTTTGGATGTCAGAATGTTGGGATGTCAGAATGTAGGGATGTCGGAATGGTGGGACGTCGGAATGTTGGGACGTCGGACTGGTGGGATTTCGGAATGTTGGTATGTCGGAATGTTGGGACGTCGGAATGTTTGGACGTCGAAATGGTGGGACGTCGGAATGGTGGGTTGTCAAAATGATGGGTATTCATGTTTCGATGTCGGAATGGTGGGATGTAGGAATGTTGGGATGTCGGAATGTTGGGACGTCGGAATGTTGGGATGTCGGACTGGTGGGACGTCGGACTGGTGGGACGTCGGACAGGTGGGACGTCGGACTGGTGGGATCTCAAAATGTTGGGATGTCGGACTGGTGGGATGTCGGAATGTTGGGATGTCGGACTGGTGGGATGTCGGAATGTTGGTATGTCGGAATGTTGGGACGTCGGAATGTTTGGACGTCGAAATGGTGGGACGTCGGAATGGTGGGTTGTCAAAATGATGGGAATTCATGTTTCGATGTCGGAATGGTGGGATGTAGGAATGTTGGGATGTCGAAATGTTGGGATGTCGGAATGTTGGGATGTCAGAATATTGGGATATCGGAATGTTGGGACGTCGAAATGTTGGGACTCCGGAATGTTGGGACGTCGGAATGTTGGGACGTCGGAATGTTGGGACGTCGGAATATTGGGACGTCGGACTGGTGGGACGTCGGACTGATGGGACGTCGGAATGTTGGGATGTCGGAATGGTGGGACATCGGACTGGTGGGACGTCGGAATGTTGGGACGTCGGCATGTTGGGACGTCGGAATGGTGGGACATCGGACTGGTGGGACGTCTGAATGTTGGGACGTCGGAATGTTGGGACTTCGGAATGTTGGGACGTCGGACTGGTGGGATCTCAAAATGTTGGGACGTCGGACTGGTGTGACGTCGGACTGGTGGAACGTCGGACTGGTGGGATGTCGGAAAGTTGTTACTTCGGAATGTTGGGACGTCGGACTGGTGGAACGTCGGACTGGTGGGATCTCAAAATGTTGGGATGTCGGACTGGTGGGATGTCGGAATGGTGGGATGTCGGAATGTTGGGACGTCGGAATGTTTGGACGTCGGAATGTTGGGAAGTGGGAATGTTGGTATGTCGGAATGGTGGGATGTCGGAATGTTGGGACGTCAGAATGTTGGGACGTCGAAATGGTGGGACTTCGGAATGTTGGGACGTCGGACTGGTGGGATCTCAAAATGTTGGGACGTCGGACTGGTGTGACGTCGGACTGGTGGAACGTCGGACTGGTGGGATGTCGGAAAGTTGTTACTTCGGAATGTTGGGACGTCGGACTGGTGGAACGTCGGACTGGTGGGATCTCAAAATGTTGGGATGTCGGACTGGTGGGATGTCGGAATGGTGGGATGTCGGACTGGTGGGATGTCGGAATGGTGGGATGTCGGAATGTTGGGACGTCAGAATGTTGGGACGTCGAAATGGTGGGACGTCATAATGGTGGGATGTCAAAATTATGGGAATTCATAATGTTTGGATGTCAGAATGGTGGGATGTTGGAATATTGGGATGTCGGAATGTTGGGACGTCGGAATGTTGGGATGTCGGAATGGTGGGACGTCGGAATGTTGGGATGTCGGAATCTTGAGACGTCGGAATCTTGGGACGTCGGAATGTTGGGACATCTGAATGTTGGGATGTCGGAATGGTGGGATGTCGGACTGGTGGGATGTCGGACTGTTGGGACGTCGGAATGTTGGGACTCCGGAATGTTGGGACTCCGGAATGTTGGGATTCCGGAATGTTGGTACGTCGGAATGTTGGGACTTCAGAATGTTGGGACGTCGGACTGGTGGGACGTCGGACTGGTGGGACGTCGGACTGGTGGGATCTCAAAATGTTGGGATGTCGGACTGGTGGGATGTCGGAATGTTGGGATGTCGGAATGTTGGGACGTCGGAATGTTTGGACGTCGGAATGTTGGGAAGTGGGAATGTTGGTATGTCGGAATGGTGGGATGTCGGAATGTTGGGACGTCAGAATGTTGGGACGTCGAAATGGTGGGACGTCATAATGGTGGGATGTCAAAATTATGGGAATTCATAATGTTTGGATGTCAGAATGGTGGGATGTTGGAATATTGGGATGTCGGAATGTTGGGACGTCGGAATGTTGGGATGTCGGAATGGTGGGACGTCGGAATGTTGGGATGTCGGAATCTTGAGACGTCGGAATCTTGGGACGTCGGAATGTTGGGACATCTGAATGTTGGGATGTCGGAATGGTGGGATGTCGGACTGGTGGGATGTCGGACTGTTGTGACTCCGGAATGTTGGGACTCTGGAATCTTGGGACTCCGGAATGTTGGGATTCCGGAAAGTTGGGATTCCGGAATGTTGGTACGTCGGAATGTTGGGACGTCGGAATGTTGGGACTCCGGAATGTTGGGACTCCGGAATGTTGGGATTCCGGAATGTTGGTACGTCGGAATGTTGGGACTTCGGAATGTTGGGACGTCGGAATTTTGGGACGTCGGAATGGTGGGACATCGGACTGGTGGGATGTCGGAATGTTGGGACTCCGGAATGTTGGGATGTCTGAATGTTGGGACGTCGGAATGTTTGTACTTCGGAATGTTGGGACGTCGGACTGGTGGGACGTCGGACTGGTGGGACGTCGGACTGGTGGGATCTCAAAATGTTGGGATGTCGGACTGGTGGGATGTCGGAATGTTGGGATGTCGGAATGTTGGGACGTCGGAATGTTTGGACGTCGGAATGTTGGGAAGTGGGAATGTTGGTATGTCGGAATGGTGGAATGTCGGAATGTTGGGACGTCAGAATGTTGGGACGTCGAAATAGTGGGACGTCATAATGGTGGGATGTCAAAATTATGGGAATTCATAATGTTTGGATGTCAGAATGGTGGGATGTTGGAATGTTGGGATGTCGGAATGTTGGGACGTCGGAATGTTGGGATGTCGGAATGGTGGGACGTCGGAATGTTGGGATGTCGGAATCTTGAGACGTCGGAATCTTGGGACGTCGGAATGTTGGGACATCTGAATGTTGGGATGTCAGAATGGTGGGATGTCGGAATGGTGGGATGTCGGACTGGTGGGATGTCGGACTGTTGTGACTCCGGAATGTTGGGACTCTGGAATCTTGGGACTCCGGAATGTTGGGATTCCGGAATGTTGGGATTCCGGAATGTTGGTACGTCGGAATGTTGGGACGTCGGAATGTTGGGACTCCGGAATGTTGGGACTCCGGAATGTTGGGATTCCGGAATGTTGGTACGTCGGAATGTTGGGACTTCGGAATGTTGGGACGTCGGACTGGTGGGACTTCGGACTGGTGGGACGTCGGACTGGTGGGACGTCGGACTGGTGGGATCTCAAAATGTTGGGATGTCGGACTGGTGGGATGTCGGAATGTTGGGATGTCGGAATGTTGGGACGTCGGAATGTGTGGACGTCGGAATGTTGGGAAGTGGGAATGTTGGTATGTCTGAATGGTGGGCTGTCGGAATGTTGGGACGTCAGAATGTTGGGACGTCGAAATGGTGGGACCTCATAATGGTGGGATGTCAAAATGATGGGAATTCATAATGTTTGGATGTCAGAATGTTGGGATGTCAGAATGTAGGGATGTCGGAATGGTGGGACGTCGGAATGTTGGGACGTCTGAATGTTGGGATGTCGGAATGGTGGGATGTCGGACTGGTGGGATTTCGGAATGTTGGTATGTCGGAATGTTGGGACGTCGGAATGTTTGGACGTCGGAATGGTGGGTTGTCAAAATGATGGGTATTCATGTTTCGATGTCGGAATGGTGGGATGTAGGAATGTTGGGATGTCGGAATGTTGGGACGTCGGAATGTTGGGATGTCGGACTGGTGGGACGTCGGACTGGTGGGACGTCGGACAGGTGGGACGTCGGACTGGTGGGATCTCAAAATGTTGGGATGTCGGACTGGTGGGATGTCGGAATGTTGGGATGTCGGACTGGTGGGATGTCGGAATGTTGGTATGTCGGAATGTTGGGACGTCGGAATGTTTGGACGTCGAAATGGTGGGACGTCGGAATGGTGGGTTGTCAAAATGATGGGAATTCATGTTTCGATGTCGGAATGGTGGGATGTAGGAATGTTGGGATGTCGAAATGTTGGGATGTCGGAATGTTGGGACTCCGGAATGTTGGGACGTCGGAATGTTGGGACGTCGGAATGTTGGGACGTCGGAATATTGGGACGTCGGACTGGTGGGACGTCGGACTGATGGGACGTCGGAATGTTGGGATGTCGGAATGGTGGGACATCGGACTGGTGGGACGTCGGAATGTTGGGACGTCGGCATGTTGGGACGTCGGAATGGTGGGACATCGGACTGGTGGGACGTCGGAATGTTGGGACTCCGGAATGTTGGGATGTCTGAATGTTGGGACGTCGGAATGTTGGGACTCCGGAATGTTGGGATGTCTGAATGTTGGGACGTCGGACTGGTGTGACGTCGGACTGGTGGAACGTCGGACTGGTGGGATGTCGGAAAGTTGTTACTTCGGAATGTTGGGACGTCGGACTGGTGGAACGTCGGACTGGTGGGATCTCAAAATGTTGGGATGTCGGACTGGTGGGATGTCGGAATGGTGGGATGTCGGAATGTTGGGACGTCGGAATGTTTGGACGTCGGAATGTTGGGAAGTGGGAATGTTGGTATGTCGGAATGGTGGGATGTCGGAATGTTGGGACGTCAGAATGTTGGGACGTCGAAATGGTGGGACTTCGGAATGTTGGGACGTCGGACTGGTGGGATCTCAAAATGTTGGGACGTCGGACTGGTGTGACGTCGGACTGGTGGAACGTCGGACTGGTGGGATGTCGGAAAGTTGTTACTTCGGAATGTTGGGACGTCGGACTGGTGGAACGTCGGACTGGTGGGATCTCAAAATGTTGGGATGTCGGACTGGTGGGATGTCGGAATGGTGGGATGTCGGAATGTTGGGACGTCGGAATGTTTGGACGTCGGAATGTTGGGAAGTGGGAATGTTGGTATGTCGGAATGGTGGGATGTCGGAATGTTGGGACGTCAGAATGTTGGGACGTCGAAATGGTGGGACGTCATAATGGTGGGATGTCAAAATTATGGGAATTCATAATGTTTGGATGTCAGAATGGTGGGATGTTGGAATATTGGGATGTCGGAATGTTGGGACGTCGGAATGTTGGGATGTCGGAATGGTGGGACGTCGGAATGTTGGGATGTCGGAATCTTGAGACGTCGGAATCTTGGGACGTCGGAATGTTGGGACATCTGAATGTTGGGATGTCGGAATGGTGGGATGTCGGACTGGTGGGATGTCGGACTGTTGGGACGTCGGAATGTTGGGACTCCGGAATGTTGGGACTCCGGAATGTTGGGATTCCGGAATGTTGGTACGTCGGAATGTTGGGACTTCGGAATGTTGGGACGTCGGACTGGTGGGACTTCGGACTGGTGGGACGTCGGACTGGTGGGATCTCAAAATGTTGGGATGTCGGACTGGTGGGATGTCGGAATGTTGGGATGTCGGAATGTTGGGACGTCGGAATGTGTGGACGTCGGAATGTTGGGAAGTGGGAATGTTGGTATGTCTGAATGGTGGGCTGTCGGAATGTTGGGACGTCAGAATGTTGGGACATCGAAATGGTGGGACGTCATAATGGTGGGATGTCAAAATGATGGGAATTCATAATGTTTGGATGTCAGAATGTAGGGATGTCGGAATGGTGGGACGTCGGAATGTTGGGACGTCTGAATGTTGGGATGTCGGAATGGTGGGACGTCGGACTGGTGGGATTTCGGAATGTTGGTATGTCGGAATGTTGGGACGTCGGAATGTTTGGACGTCGAAATGGTGGGACGTCGGAATGGTGGGTTGTCAAAATGATGGGTATTCATGTTTCGATGTCGGAATGGTGGGATGTAGGAATGTTGGGATGTCGGAATGTTGGGACGTCGGAATGTTGGGATGTCGGACTGGTGGGACGTCGGACTGGTGGGACGTCGGACAGGTGGGACGTCGGACTGGTGGGATCTCAAAATGTTGGGATGTCGGACTGGTGGGATGTCGGAATGTTGGGATGTCGGACTGGTGGGATGTCGGAATGTTGGTATGTCGGAATGTTGGGACGTCGGAATGTTTGGACGTCGAAATGGTGGGACGTCGGAATGGTGGGTTGTCAAAATGATGGGAATTCATGTTTCGATGTCGGAATGGTGGGATGTAGGAATGTTGGGATGTCGGAATGTTGGGATGTCAGAATATTGGGATATCGGAATGTTGGGACGTCGAAATGTTGGGACTCCGGAATGTTGGGACGTCGGAATGTTGGGACGTCGGAATGTTGGGACGTCGGAATATTGGGACGTCGGACTGGTGGGACGTCGGACTGATGGGACGTCGGAATGTTGGGATGTCGGAATGGTGGGACATCGGACTGGTGGGACGTCGGAATGTTGGGACGTCGGCATGTTGGGACGTTGGAATGGTGGGACATTGGACTGGTGGGACGTCGGAATGTTGGGACTCCGGAATGTTGGGATGTCTGAATGTTGGGACGTCGGAATGTTGGGACTTCGGAATGTTGGGACGTCGGACTGGTGGGATCTCAAAATGTTGGGACGTAGGACTGGTGTGACGTCGGACTGGTGGAACGTCGGACTGGTGGGATGTCGGAAAGTTGTTACTTCGGAATGTTGGGACGTCGGACTGGTGGAACGTCGGACTGGTGGGATCTCAAAATGTTGGGATGTCGGACTGGTGGGATGTCGGAATGGTGGGATGTCGTAATGTTGTTATGTCGGAATGGTGGGATGTCGGAATGTTGTAACGTCGGAATGTTGGGACTTCGGACTTTTGACTGGTGGGACGTCGGACTGGTGGGATGTCGGAATGTTGGTATGTCGGAATGTTAGGACGTCGGAATGTTGGGACGTTGGAATGTTGGGACGTCGGAATGTTGGGACGTCGGAATGTGGGGACGTCGGAATGTTGGGACTCCGGAATGTTGGGATTCCGGAATGTTGGTACGTCGGAATGTTGGGACGTCGGAATGTTGGGACTTTGGAATGTTGGGACGTCGGACTGGTGGGACGTCGGACTGGTGGGACGTCGGACTGGTGGGACGTCGGAATGTTGGGACGTCGGAATGTGTGGACGTCGGAATGTTGGGAAGTGGGAATGTTGGTATGTCGGAATGGTGGGATGTCGGAATGTTGGGACGTCAGAATGTTGGGACGTCGAAATGGTGGGACGTCATAATGATGGTATGTCAAAAAGATGGGAATTCATAATGTTTGGATGTATGAATGGTGGGATGTTGGAATGTTGGGATGTCGGAATGTTGGCATGTCAGAATGTTGGGACGTCGAAATGGTGGGACTTCATAATGATGGTATGTCAAAATGATGGGAATTCATAATGTTGGGACGTCAGAATGGTGGGATGTTGGAATGTTGGGACGTCAGAATGTTGGGACTTCGTAATTTTGGGACGTCGGACGTCGGACTGGTGGGACGTCGGTCTGGTGGGATCTCAAAATGTTGGGATGTCGGACTGGTGGGATGTCGGAATGTTGGGACGTCGGAATTTTGGGACGTCGGAATGGTGGGACATCGGACTGGTGGGATGTCGGAATGTTGGGACTCCGGAATGTTGGGATGTCTGAATGTTGGGACGTCGGAATGTTTGTACTTCGGAATGTTGGGACGTCGGACTGGTGGGACGTCGGACTGGTGGGACGTCGGACTGGTGGGACGTCGGACTGGTGGGATTTCGGAATGTTGGGACTCCGGAATGTTGGGACGTCGGAATATTGGGACGTCGGAATGGTGGGACGTCGGACTGATGGGATGTCGGACTGTTGTGACTCCGGAATGTTGGGACTCTGGAATCTTGGGACTCCGGAATGTTGGGATTCCGGAATGTTGGTACGTCGGAATGTTGGGACGTCGGAATGTTGGGACTCCGGAATGTTGGGACTCCGGAATGTTGGGATTCCGGAATGTTGGTACGTCGGAATGTTGGGACTTCGGAATGTTGGGACGTCGGACTGGTGGGACGTCGGACTGGTGGGATGTCGGACTGGTGGGACGTCGGACTGGTGGGATCTCAAAATGTTGGGATGTCGGACTGGTGGGATGTCGGAATGTTGGGACGTCGGAATGTTTGGACGTCGGAATGTTGGGAAGTGGGAATGTTGGTATGTCTGAATGGTGGGTTGTCGGAATGTTGGGACGTCAGAATGTTGGGACGTCGAAATGGTGGTACGTCATAATGGTGGGATGTCAAAATGATGGGAATTCATAATGTTTGGATGTCAGAATGGTGGGATGTTGGAATGTTGGGATGTTGGAATGTTGGGATGTCAGAATGTAGGGATGTCGGAATGGTGGGACGTCGGACTGTTTGGACGTCGGACTGATGGGACATCGGACTGGTGGGATCTCAAAATGTTGGGATGTCGGACTGGTGGGATGTCGGAATGTTGGGATGTCGGAATGTTGGGACGTCGGAATGTTTGGACGTCGGAATGTTGGGAAGTGGGAATGTTGGTATGTCGGAATGGTGGGATGTCGAAATGGTGGGACGTCATAATGGTGGGATGTCAAAATGATGGGAATTCATAATGTTGGGATGTCGGAATGGTGGGATGTCGGAATGTTGGGATGTCGGAATGTTGGGACGTCGGAATGTTGGGATGTCGGAATGGTGGGACGTCGGAATGTTGGGATGTCGGAATGGTGGGACGTCGGACTGGTGGGACGTCGGACTGATGGGACGTCGGCATGTTGGGATGTCGGAATGGTGGGACGTCGGAATGTTGGGACGTCGGCATATTGGGACTCTGGAATGTTGGGACGTCGGCATGTTGGGATGTCGGAATGGTGGGACGTCGGAATGTTGGGACTCCGGAATGTTGGGATGTCTGAATGTTGGGACGTCGGAATGTTGGGACTTCGGAATGTTGGGACGTCGGACTGGTGGGACGTCGGACTGGTGGGATCTCAAAATGTTGGGATGTCGGACTGATGGGACGTCGGAATGTTGGGACGTCGGAATGTTGGGACGTCGGAATGTTGGGAATCTGGAATGTTAGGACGACGGAATGTTGGGACTCCGGAATGTTGGGATTCCGGAATTTTGGGACGTCGGAATGTTGGGACTTCGGAATGTTGGGACGTCGGACTTTTGGGACGTCGGAATGTTGGGAAGTGGGAATGTTGGTACGTCGGAATTTTGGGACGTCAAAATGGTGGGACATCGGTATGGTGGGATGTCAGAATGTTGGGACGTCGGAATGTTAGAACGACGGAATGTTGGGATGTCGGAATGGTGGGATGTTGGAATGGTGGGATGTCGGAATCTTGGGATGTCGGAATCAAGGGATGTCGGACTGGTGGGATGTCGGAATGTTGGGACGTCGGAATGGTGGGACATCGGAATGTTGGGACGTCGGAATGTTGGGACGTCGGAATGTTGGGAATCTGGAATGTTGGGACGTCGGAATGGTGGGATCTCAAAATGTTGGTATGTCGGACTGGTGGGATGTCGGAATGTTGGTATGTCGGAATGTTGGGACGTCGGAATAATGGGACGTCGGAATGTTTGGACGTCGAAATGGTGGGACGTCGGAATGGTGGGTTGTCAAAATAATGGGAATTCATGTTTCGATGTCGGAATGGTGGGATGTAGGAATGTTGGGATGTCGGAATGTTGGGATGTCGGAATGTTGGGATGTCAGAATATTGGGATATCGGAATGTTGGGACGTCGAAATGTTGGGACTTCGGAATGTTGGGACGTCGGACTGGTGGGACGTCGGACTGGTGGGACGTCGGACTGGTGGGACGTCGGACTGGTGGGATCTCAAAATGTTGGGATGTCGGACTGGTGGGATGTCGGAATGTTGGGATGTCGGAATGTTGGGACGTCGGAATGTGTGGACGTCGGAATGTTGGGAAGTGGGAATGTTGGTATGTCTGAATGGTGGGTTGTCGGAATGTTGGGACGTCAGAATGTTGGGACGTCGAAATGGTGGGACCTCATTATGGTGGGATGTCAAAATGATGGGAATTCATAATGCTTGGATGTCGGAATGGTGGGATGTTGGAATGTTGGGATGTCGGAATGTTGGGATGTCAGAATGTAGGGATGTCGGAATGGTGGGACGTCGGAATGTTGGGACGTCTGAATGTTGGGATGTCGGAATGGTGGGACGTCGGACTGGTGGGACGTCGGACTGATGGGACGTCGGAATGTTGGGATGTCGGAATGGTGGGACGTCGGAATGTTGGGATGTCGGACTGGTGGGACGTCGGAATGTTGGGATGTCGGAATGGTGGGACGTCGGACTGGTGGGACGTCGGAATGTTGGGACGTCGGCATGTTGGGACTCTGGAATGTTGGGATGTCTGAATGTTGGGACGTCGGAATGTTGGGACTTCGGAATGTTGGGACGTCGGACTGGTGGGACGTCGGACTGGTGGGACGTCGGACTGGTGGGATCTCAAAATGTTGGGATGTCGGACTGATGGGACGTCGGAATGTTGGGACGTCGGAATGTTGGGACGTCGGAATGTTGGGAATCTGGAATGTTAGGACGACGGAATGTTGGGACGACGGAATGTAGGGATTCCGGAATTTTGGGACGTCGGAATGTTGGGACTTCGGAATGTTGGGACGTGGGACTTTTGGGACGTCGGAATGTTGGGAAGTGGGAATGTTGGTACGTCGGAATTTTGGGACGTCAAAATGGTGGGACATCGGTATGGTGGGATGTCAGAATGTTGGGACGTCGGAATGTTAGAACGACGGAATGTTGGGATGTCGGAATGGTGGGATGTTGGAATGGTGGGATGTCGGAATCTTGGGATGTCGGAATCAAGGGATGTCGGACTGGTGGGATGTCGGAATGTTGGGACGTCGGAATGGTGGGACATCGGAATGTTGGGACGTCGGAATGTTGGGACGTCGGAATGTTGGGAATCTGGAATGTTGGGACGTCGGAATGGTGGGATCTCAAAATGTTGGTATGTCGGACTGGTGGGATGTCGGAATGTTGGTATGTCGGAATGTTGGGACGTCGGAATAATGGGACGTCGGAATGTTTGGACGTCGAAATGGTGGGACGTCGGAATGGTGGGTTGTCAAAATAATGGGAATTCATTTTTCGATGTCGGAATGGTGGGATGTAGGAATGTTGGGATGTCGGAATGTTGGGATGTCGGAATGTTGGGATGTCAGAATATTGGGATATCGGAATGTTGGGACGTCGAAATGTTGGGACTCCGGAATGTTGGGACGTTGGAATGTTGGGACGTCGGAATGTTGGGACGTCGGAATGTTGGGACGTCGGAATATTGGGACGTCGGACTGGTGGGATGTCGGACTGGTGGAACGTCGGACTGGTGGATGTCGGAATGTTGTTACTTCGGAATGTTGGGAAGTCGGACTGGTGGAACGTCGGACTGGTGGGATCTCAAAATGTTGGGATGTCGGACTGGTGGGATGTCGGAATGTTGGGATGTCGTAATGTTGGTATGTCGGAATGGTGGGATGTTGGAATGTTGTAACGTCGGAATGTTGGGACTTCGGAATGTTGGGACGTCGGAATGTTGGGACGTCGGTATGTTGGGACGTCGGAATGTGGGGACGTCGGAATGTTGGGACTCCGGAATGTTGGGATTCCGGAATGTTGGTACGTCGGAATGTTGGGACTTTGGAATGTTGGGACGTCAGAATGTTGGGACGTCGAAATGGTGGGACGTCATAATGATGGTATGTCAAAATGATGGGAATTCATAATGTTTGGATGTCAGAATGGTGGGATGTTGGAATGTTGGGATGTCGGAATGTTGGGATGTCAGAATGTTGGGATGTCTGAATGGTGGGACGTCGGACTGGTGGGATATCGGACTGATGGGATGTCGGTCTTGTGGGATGTCGGATTGTTGGGACGTCGGAATGTTGGGACGTCGGAATGTTGGGACGTCGGAGTGGTGGTACGTCGGAATGTTGGGATGTCGAAATGGTGGGAGGTCGCTATGTTGGGATGTAGGAATGTTGGGATGTCAGAATGTTGGGACGTTGGAATGTTGGGATGTCGGAATTTTGGGACGTCGGAATGGTGGGATGTCGGAATGGTGGGACGTCGGACTTGTGGGATGTCGGACTGGTGGGATGTCGGAATGTCGGGATGTTGGGAATCTGGAATGTTGGGACGTCGGAATGGTGGGACGTCGGACTGCTGGGATGTCAGAATGTTGGGATGTCGGAATTTTGGGAAGTGGGAATGTTGGTACGTCGGAATTTTGGGACGTCAAAATGGTGGGACATCGGTATGGTGGGATGTCAGAATGTTGGGACGTCGGAATGTTAGAACGACGGAATGTTGAGACGTCGGAATGTTGGGACGTCGGAATTTTGGGACGTCGGAATGGTGGGATGTCGGAATGGTGGGACGTCGGACTTGTGGGATGTCGTACTGGTGGGATGTCGGAATGTCGGGATGTTGGAATGTCGGGATGTTGGGATGTCGGAATGGTGGGATGTTGGAATGGTGGGATGTCGGAATCTTGGGATGTCGGAATCAAGGGATGTCGGACTGGTGGGATGTCGGAATGTTGGGACGTCGGAATGGTGGGACATCGGAATGTTGGGACGTCGGAATGTTGGGACGTCGGAATGTTGGGAATCTGGAATGTTGGGACGTCGGAATGGTGGGATCTCAAAATGTTGGGATGTCGGACTGGTGGGATGTCGGAATGTTGGTATGTCGGAATGTTGGGACGTCGGTATAATGGGACGTCGGAATGTTTGGATGTCGAAATGGTGGGACGTCGGAATGGTGGGTTGTCAAAATGATGGGAATTCATGTTTCGATGTCGGAATGGTGGGATGTAGGAATGTTGGGATGTCGGAATGTTGGGATATCGGAATGTTGGGATGTCAGAATATTGGGATATCGGAATGTTGGGAAGTCGAAATGTTGGGACTCCGGAATGTTGGGACGTTGGAATGTTGGGACGTCGGAATGTTGGGACGTCGGAATGTTGGGACGTCGGAATGTTGGGACGTCGGACTGGTGGGACGTCGGACTGGTGGAACGTCGGACTGGTGGATGTCGGAATGTTGTTACTTCGGAATGTTGGGACGTCGGACTGGTGGAACGTCGGACTGGTGGGATCTCAAAATGTTGGGATGTCGGACTGGTGGGATGTCGTAATGTTGGTATGTCGTAATGTTGGTATGTCGGAATGGTGGGATGTTGGAATGTTGTAACGTCGGAATGTTGGGACTTCGGACTTCGGACTGGTGGGACGTCGGACTGGTGGGATGTCGGAATGTTGGTATGTCGGAATGGTGGGACGTCGGAATGTTGGGACTCCGGAATGTTGGGACATCGGAATGTTGGGACGTCGGAATGTTGGGACGTCGGAATGTGGGGACGTCGGAATGTTGGGACTCCGGAATGTTGGGATTCCGGAATGTTGGTACGTCGGAATGTTGGGACGTCGGAATGTTGGGACTCCGGAATGTTGGGACTCCGGAATGTTGGGATTCCGGAATGTTGTTACGTCGGAATGTTGGGACTTTGGAATGTTGGGACGTCGGACTGGTGGGACGTCGGACTGGTGGGATCTCAAAATGTTGGGATGTCGGACTGGTGGGATGTCGGAATGGTGGGACGTCGGAATGTTGGGAAGTGGGAATGTTGGTATGTCTGAATGGTGGGATGTCGGAATGTTGGGACGTCAGAATGTTGGGACGTCGAAATGGTGGGACGTCATAATGATGGTATGTCAAAATGATGGGAATTCATAATGTTTGGATGTCAGAATGGTGGGATGTTGGAATGTTGGGATGTCGAAATGTTGGGATGTCAGAATGTTGGGATGTCGGAATGGTGGGACGTCGGAATGTTGGGACGTCTGAATGTTGGGATGTCTGAATGGTGGGACGTCGGACTGGTGGGACGTCGGACTGATGGGACATCGGAATGTTGGGACGTCGGAATGGTGGGACATCGGACTGGTGGGACATCGGACTGGTGGGATGTCGGAATGTTGGGACTCCGGAATGTTGGGATGTCTGAATGTTGGTACGTCAGAATGTTGGGACTTCGTAATTTTGGGACGTCGGACTGGTGGGACGTCGGACTGGTGGGATCTCAAAATGTTGGGATGTCGGACTGGTGGGATGTCGGAATGGTGGGATGTCGGAATGTTGGGACGTCAGAAGGTTGGGACGTCGAAATGGTGGGACGTCATAATAGTGGGATGTCAAAATGATGGGAATTCATAATGTTTGGATGTCGGAATGGTGGGACGTCGGACTGGTGGGACGTCGGACTGATGGGACATCGGAATGTTGGGACGTCGGAATGGTGGGACATCGGACTGGTGGGACATCGGACTGGTGGGATGTCGGAATGTTGGGACTCCGGAATGTTGGGATGTCTGAATGTTGGGACGTCAGAATGTTGGGACGTCGGACTGGTGGGATGTCGGACTGGTGGGATCTCAAAATGTTGGGATGTCGGACTGGTGGGATGTCGGAATGTTGGGATGTCGGAATGTTGGGACGTCGGAATGTTGGGACGTCGGAATGTTGGGAATTGGGAATGTTTGTATGTCAGAATGTTGGGATGTCGGAATGGTGGGACGTCGGACTGGTGGGACGTCGGACTGATGGGACGTCGGACTGGTGGGACGTCGGACTGGTGGGATCTCAAAATGTTGGGATGTCAGACTGTTGGGATGTCGGAATGTTGGGATGTCGGAATGTTGGGACGTCGGAATGTTTGGACGTCGGAATGTTGGGAAGTGGGAATGTTGGTATGTCGGAATGGTGGGATGTCGGAATGTTGGGACGTCAATGGTGGGATGTCAAAATTATGGGAATTCATAATGTTTGGACGTCAGAATGGTTGGATGTTGGAATGTTGGGATGTCGGAATGGTGGGACGTCGGAATGTTGGGATGTCGGAATCTTGAGACGTCGGAATGTTGGGACGTCGGAATGTTGGGACATCTGAATGTTGGGATGTCAGAATAGTGGGACGTCGGACTCGTGGGACGTCGGACTGATGGGACGTCGGACTGGTGGGATGTCGGAATGTTGGGACTCCGGAATGTTGGGACGTCGGAATATTGGGACTTCGGAATGGTGGGATGTCGGACTGGTGGGATGTCGAACTGTTGTTACTCCGGAATGTTGGGACTCTGGAATCTTGGGACTCCGGAATGTTGGGATTCCGGAATGTTGGGATTCCGGAATGTTGGTACGTCGGAATGTTGGGACGTCGGAATGTTGGGACTCGGGAATGTTGGGACTCCGGAATGTTGGGATTCCGGAATGTTGGTACGTTGGAATGTTGGGACTTCGGAATGTTGGGACGTCGGACTGGTGGGACGTCGGACTGGTGGGACGTCGGACTGGTGGGATCTCAAAATGTTGGGATGTCGGAATGTTGGGACTCCGGAATATTGGGATTCCGGAATGTTGGGATTCCGGAATGTTGGGACTTCGGAATGTTGGGACTTCGAAATGTTGGGACGTCGGACTGGTGGAACGTCGGACTGGTGGGATCTCAGAATGTTGGGATGTCGGACTGGTGGGATGTCGTAATGTTGGTATGTCGGAATGGTGGGATGTCGGAATGTTGTAACGTCGGAATGTTGGGACTTCGGACTGGTGGGATCTCAAAATGTTGGGACTTCGGACTGGTGGGACGTCGGACTGGTGGGATCTCAAAATGTTGGGATGTCGGACTGGTGGGATGTCGGAATGTTGGTATGTCGGAATGGTGGGACGTCGGAATGTTGGGACTCCGGAATGTTGGGACGTTGGAATGTTGGGACGTCGGAATGTTGTGACGTCGGAATGTGGGGACGTCGGAATGTTGGGACTCCGGAATGTTGGGATTCCGGAATGTTGGTACGTCGGAATGTTGGTACGTTGGAATGTTGGGACTCCGGAATGTTGGGACGTCGGAATGTTGGGACTCCGGAATGTTGGGACTCCGGAATGTTGGGATTCCGGAATGTTGGTACGTCGGAATGTTGGGACTTTGGAATGTTGGGAAGTGGGAATGTTGGTATGTCGGAATGGTGGGATGTCGGAATGTTGGGACGTCAGAATGTTGGGAAGTCGGAATGGTGGGACTTCATAATGATGGTATGTCAAAATGATGGGAATTCATAATGTTTGGATGTCGGAATGGTGGGATGTTGGAATGTTGGGATGTCGGAATGTTGGGATGTCAGAATGTTGGGATGTCGGAATGGTGGGACGTCGGAATGTTGGGACGTCTGAATGTTGGGATGTCTGAATGGTGGGACGTCGGACTGGTGGGATATCGGACTGATGGGATGTCGGTCTTGTGGGATGTCGGATTGTTGGGACGTCGGAATGTTGGGACGTCGGAATGTTGGGACGTCGGAATGTTGGGACTCCGGAATGTTGGGACTACGGAATGTTGGGATTCCGGAATGTTGGTACGTCGGAATGTTGGGACTTTGGAATGTTGGGAAGTGGGAATGTTGGTATGTCGGAATGGTGGGATGTCGGAATGTTGGGACGTCAGAATGTTGGGACGTCGAAATGGTGGGACGTCGGAATGTTGGGACGTCGAAATGGTGGGAGGTCGGTATGTTGGGATGTAGGAATGTTGGGATGTCAGAATGTTGGGACGTCGGAATGTTGGGACGACGGAATGTTGGGACGTCAGAATGTTGGGACCTCGGAATGTTGGGACGTCGGAATTTTGGGACGTCGGAATGGTGGGATGTCGGAATGGTGGGACGTCGGACTTGTGGGATGTCGGACTGGTGGGATGTCGGAATGTCGGGATGTTGGGATGTCGGAATGGTGGGATGTTGGAATGGTGGGATGTCGGAATCTTGGGATGTCAGAATGGTTGGATGTCGGAATAGTGGAACGTTGTAATGGTGGAGTGTCGGAATCAAGGGATGTCGGACTGGTGGGATGTCGGAATGGTGGGATGTCGGAATGGTGGGACGTCGGAATGGTGGGACATCGGAATGTTGGGACGTCGGAATGTTGGGACGTCGGAATGTTGGGAATCTGGAATGTTGTGACGTCGGAATGGTGGGACGTCGGACTGCTGGGATGTCAGAATGTTGGGATGTCGGAATTTTGGGACGTCGGAATGTTGGGACTCCGGAATGTTGGGATTCCGGAATGTTGGGACGTCGGAATGTTGGGAATTCGGAATGTTGGGACGTCGGACTGGTGGGACGTCGGAATGTTGGGAAGTGGGAATGTTGGTACGTCGGAATGTTGGGACGTCAAAATGGTGGGACATCGGTATGGTGGGATGTCAGAATGTTGGGACGTCGGAATGTTAGAACGACGGAATGTTGGGAATCCGGAATGTTGGGACTCCGGAATGTTGGGACGTCGGACTGGTGGGACGTCGGACTGGTGGGATCTCAAAATGTTGGGATGTCGGAATGTTGGGATTCCGGAATGTTGGGATTCCGGAATGTTGGGACGTCGGAATGTTGGAACGTCGGACTGGTGGGACGTCGGAATGTTGGGACTTCGGAATGTTGGGACGTCGGACTGGTGGAACGTCGGACTGGTGGGATCTCAAAATGTTGGGATGTCGGACTGGTGGGATGTCGGAATGTTGGGATGTCTTAATGTTGGTATGTCGGAATGGTGGGATGTCGGAATGTTGTAACGTCGGAATGTTGGGACTTCGGACTTCGGACTGGTGGGACGTCGGACTGGTGGGATCTCAAAATGTTGGGACTTCGGACTGGTGGGACGTCGGACTGGTGGGATCTCAAAATGTTGGGATGTTGGACTGGTGGGATGTCGGAATGTTGGTATGTCGGAATGGTGTGACGTCGGAATGTTGGGACTCCGGAATGTTGGGACGTTGGAATGTTGGGACGTCGGAATGTTGGGACGTTGGAATGTGGGGACGTCGGAATGTTGGGACTCCGGAATGTTGGGATTCCGGAATGTTGGTACGTCGGAATGTTGGGACGTTGGAATATTGGGACTCCGGAATGTTGGGACGTCGGAATGTTGGGACTCCGGAATGTTGGGACTACGGAATGTTGGGATTCCGGAATGTTGGTACGTCGGAATGTTGGGACTTTGGAATGTTGGGAAGTGGGAATGTTGGTATGTCGGAATGGTGGGATGTCGGAATGTTGGGACGTCAGAATGTTGGGACGTCGAAATGGTGGGACGTCATAATGATGGTATGTCAAAATGATGGGAATTCATAATGTTTGGATGTCAGAATGGTGGGATGTTGGAATGTTGGGATGTCGGAATGTTGGGATGTCGGAATGGTGGGACATCGGACTGGTGGGACGTCGGAATGTTGGGACTCTGGAATGTTGGGACGTCGGAATGGTGGGACATCGGACTGGTGGGATGTCGGAATGTTGGGACTCCGGAATGTTGGGATGTCTGAATGTTGGGACGTCGGAATGTTGGGACGTCGGAATATTGGGATGTCGGAAAGGTGGAATGTCGGACTGGTGGGATGTCGGACTGGTGGGATGTCGGACTGTTGGGACGTCGGACTGTTGGGATTCCGGAATATTTGGATTCCGGAATGTTGTGACGTCGTCGGAATGTTGTGACGTCGGAATGTTGGGACTTCGGACTGGTGGGACGTCGGACTGTTTGGACTTCGGACTGGTGGGACGTTGGACTGTTGGGATCTCAAAATGTTGGGATGTCGGACTGGTGGGATGTCGGAATGTTGGTATGTCGGAATGTTGGGACGTCGGAATGTTTGGACGTCGAAATGGTGGGATGTCGGAATGGTGGGTTGTCAAAATGATGGGAATTCATGTTTCGATGTCGGAATGGTGGGATGTAGGAATGTTGGGATGTCAGAATGTTGGGATGTCAGAATATTGGGATATCGGAATGTTGGGACGTCGAAATGTTGGGACTCCGGAATGTTGGGACGTCGGAATGTTGGGACGTCGGAATGTTGGGAATCCGGAATGTTGGGACTCCGGAATGTTGGGACGTCGGACTGGTGGGACGTCGGACTGGTGGGATCTCAAAATGTTGGGATGTCGGAATGTTGGGACTCCGGAATATTGGGATTCCGGAATGTTGGGATTCCGGAATGTTGGGACTTCGGAATGTTGGGACTTCGAAATGTTGGGACGTCGGACTGGTGGAACGTCGGACTGGTGGGATCTCAAAATGTTGGGATGTCGGACTGGTGGGATGTCTGAATGTTGGGATGTCGTAATGTTGGTATGTCGGAATGGTGGGATGTCGGAATGTTGTAACGTCGGAATGTTGGGACTTCGGACTGGTGGGACGTCGGACTGGTGGGATCTCAAAATGTTGGGACTTCGGGCTGGTGGGACGTCGGACTGTTGGGACGTCGGAATGTTGGGACTCTGGAATGTTGGGACGTCGGAATGGTGGGACATCGGACTGGTGGGATGTCGGAATGTTGGGACTCCGGAATGTTGGGATGTCTGAATGTTGGGACGTCGGAATGTTGGGACGTCGGAATATTGGGATGTCGGAAAGGTGGAATGTCGGACTGGTGGGATGTCGGACTGGTGGGATGTCGGATTGTTGGGACGTCGGACTGTTGGGATTCCGGAATATTTGGATTCCGGAATGTTGTGACGTCGTCGGAATGTTGTGACGTCGGAATGTTGGGACGTCGGAATGGTGGGACATCGGACTGGTGGGATGTCGGAATGTTGGGACTCCGGAATGTTGGGATGTCTGAATGTTGGGAAGTCGGAATGTTGGGACGTCGGAATATTGGGATGTCGGAAAGGTTGAATGTCGGACTGGTGGGATGTCGGACTGGTGGGATGTCGGATTGTTGGGACGTCGGACTGTTGGGATTCCGGAATATTTGGATTCCGGAATGTTGTGACGTCGTCGGAATGTTGTGACGTCGGAATGTTGGGACTTCGGACTGGTGGGACGTCGGACTGTTTGGACTTCGGACTGGTGGGACGTTGGACTGTTGGGATCTCAAAATGTTGGGATGTCGGACTGGTGGGATGTCGGAATGTTGGTATGTCGGAATGTTGGGACGTCGGAATGTTTGGACGTCGAAATGGTGGGACGTCGGAATGGTGGGTTGTAAAAATGATGGGAATTCATGTTTCGATGTCGGAATGGTGGGATGTAGGAATGTTGGGATGTCAGAATATTGGGATGTCGGAATGTTGGGACGTCGAAATGTTGGGACTCCGGAATGTTGGGACGTCGGACTGTTGGGACGTCGGAATGTTGGGAATCCGGAATGTTGGGACTCCGGAATGTTGGGACGTCGGACTGGTGGGACGTCGGACTGGTGGGATCTCAAAATGTTGGGATGTCGGAATGTTGGGACTCCGGAATATTGGGATTCCGGAATGTTGGGATTCCGGAATGTTGGGACTTCGGAATGTTGGGACTTCGAAATGTTGGGACGTCGGACTGGTGGAACGTCGGACTGGTGGGATCTCAAAATGTTGGGATGTCGGACTGGTGGGATGTCTGAATGTTGGGATGTCGTAATGTTGGTATGTCGGAATGTTGTAACGTCGGAATGTTGGGACTTCGGACTGGTGGGACGTCGGACTGGTGGGATCTCAAAATGTTGGGACTTCGGACTGGTGGGACGTCGGACTGGTGGGATCTCAAAATGTTGGGATGTCGGACTGGTGGGATGTCGGAATGTTGGTATGTCGGAATGGTGGGACGTCGGAATGTTGGGACTCCGGAATGTTGGGACGTTGGAATGTTGGGACGTCGGAATGTTGTGACGTCGGAATGTGGGGACGTCGGAATGTTGGGACTCCGGAATGTTGGGATTCCGGAATGTTGGTACGTCGGAATGTTGGGACGTTGGAATGTTGGGACTCCGGAATGTTGGGACGTCGGAATGTTGGGACTCCGGAATGTTGGGACTCCGGAATGTTGGGATTCCGGAATGTTGGTACGTCGGAATGTTGGGACTTTGGAATGTTGGGAAGTGGGAATGTTGGTATGTCGGAATGGTGGGATGTCGGAATGTTGGGACGTCAGAATGTTGGGACGTCGAAATGGTGGGACTTCATAATGATGGTATGTCAAAATGATGGGAATTCATAATGTTTGGATGTCGGAATGGTGGGATGTTGGAATGTTGGGATGTCGGAATGTTGGGATGTCAGAATGTTGGGATGTCGGAATGGTGGGACGTCGGAATGTTGGGACGTCTGAATGTTGGGATGTCTGAATGGTGGGACGTCGGACTGGTGGGATATCGGACTGATGGGATGTCGGTCTTGTGGGATGTCGGATTGTTGGGACGTCGGAATGTTGGGACGTCGGAATGTTGGGACGTCGGAGTGGTGGTACGTCGGAATGTTGGGACGTCGAAATGGTGGGAGGTCGGTATGTTGGGATGTAGGAATGTTGGGATGTCAGAATGTTGGGACGTCGGAATGTTGGGACGACGGAATGTTGGGACGTCAGAATGTTGGGACCTCGGAATGTTGGGACGTCGGAATTTTGGGACGTCGGAATGGTGGGATGTCGGAATGGTGGGACGTCGGACTTGTGGGATGTCGGACTGGTGGGATGTCGGAATGTCGGGATGTTGGAATGGTGGGATGTCGGAATCTTGGGATGTCAGAATGGTTGGATGTCGGAATAGTGGAACGTTGTAATGGTGGAGTGTAGGAATCAAGGGATGTCGGACTGGTGGGATGTCGGAATGGTGGGACGTCGGAATGTTGGGAAGTGGGAATGTTGGTACGTCGGAATGTTGGGACGTCAAAATGGTGGGACATCGGTATGGTGGGATGTCAGAATGTTGGGACGTCGGAATGTTAGAACGACGGAATGTTGGGACGTCGGAATGTTGGGAATCCGGAATGTTGGGACTCCGGAATGTTGGGACGTCGGATTGGTGGGACGTCGGACTGGTGGGATCTCAAAATGTTGGGATGTCGGAATGTTTGGACTCCGGAATATTGGGATTCCGGAATGTTGGGATTCCGGAATGTTGGGACGTCGGAATGTTGGAACGTCGGACTGGTGGGACGTCGGAATGTTGGGACTTCGGAATGTTGGGATGTCGGACTGGTGGAACGTCGGACTGGTGGGATCTCAAAATGTTGGGATGTCGGACTGGTGGGATGTCGGAATGTTGGGATGTCGTAATGTTTGTATGTCGGAATGGCGGGATGTCGGAATGTTGTAACGTCGGAATGTTGGGACTTCGGACTTCGGACTGGTGGGACGTCGGACTGGTGGGATCTCAAAATGTTGGGACTTCGGACTGGTGGGACGTCGGACTGGTGGGATCTCAAAATGTTGGGATGTTGGACTGGTGGGATGTCGGAATGTTGGTATGTCGGAATGGTGTGACGTCGGAATGTTGGGACTCCGGAATGTTGGGACGTTGGAATGTTGGGACGTCGGAATGTTGGGACGTTGGAATGTGGGGACGTCGGAATGTTGGGACTCCGGAATGTTGGGATTCCGGAATGTTGGTACGTCGGAATGTTGGGACGTTGGAATATTGGGACCCCGGAATGTTGGGACTAAGGAATGTTGGGACTCCGGAATGTTGGGACTAAGGAATGTTGGGATTCCGGAATGTTGGTACGTCGGAATGTTGGGACTTTGGAATGTTGGGAAGTGGGAATGTTGGTATGTCGGAATGGTGGGATGTCGGAATGTTGGGACGTCAGAATGTTGGGACGTCGAAATGGTGGGACGTCATAATGATGGTATGTCAAAATGATGGGAATTCATAATGTTTGGATGTCAGAATGGTGGGATGTTAGAATGTTGGGATGTCGGAATGTTGGGATGTCGGAATGGTGGGACATCGGACTGGTGGGACGTCGGAATGTTGGGACTCTTGAATGTTGGGAAGTCGGAATGGTGGGACATCGGACTGGTGGGATGTCGGAATGTTGGGACTCCGGAATGTTGGGATGTCTGAATGTTGGGACGTCGGAATGTTGGGACGTCGGAATATTGGGATGTCGGAAAGGTGGAATGTCGGACTGGTGGGATGTCGGACTGGTGGGATGTCGGACTGTTGGGACGTCGGACTGTTGGGATTCCGGAATATTTGGATTCCGGAATGTTGTGACGTCGTCGGAATGTTGTGACGTCGGAATGTTGGGACTTCGGACTGGTGGGACGTCGGACTGTTTGGACTTCGGACTGGTGGGACGTTGGACTGTTGGGATCTCAAAATGTTGGGATGTCGGACTGGTGGGCTGTCGGAATGTTGGTATGTCGGAATGTTGGGACGTCAGAATGTTTGGACGTCGAAATGGTGGGACGTCGGAATGGTGGGTTGTCAAAATGATGGGAATTCATGTTTCGATGTCGGAATGGTGGGATGTAGGAATGTTGGGATGTCAGAATGTTGGGATGTCAGAATATTGGGATATCGGAATGTTGGGACGTCGAAATGTTGGGACTCCGGAATGTTGGGACGTCGGAATGTTGGGACGTCGGAATGTTGGGAATCCGGAATGTTGGGACTCCGGAATGTTGGGACGTCGGACTGGTGGGATCTCAAAATGTTGGGATGTCGGAATGTTGGGACTCCGGAATATTGGGATTCCGGAATGTTGGGATTCCGGAATGTTGGGACTTCGGAATGTTGGGACTTCGAAATGTTGGGACGTCGGACTGGTGGAACGTCGGACTGGTGGGATCTCAAAATGTTGGGATGTCGGACTGGTGGGATGTCTGAATGTTGGGATGTCGTAATGTTGGTATGTCGGAATGGTGGGATGTCGGAATGTTGTAACGTCGGAATGTTGGGACTTCGGACTGGTGGGACGTCGGACTGGTGGGATCTCAAAATGTTGGGACTTCGGACTGGTGGGACGTCGGACTGGTGGGATCTCAAAATGTTGGGATGTCGGACTGGTGGGATGTCGGATTGTTGGTATGTCGGAATGGTGGGACGTAGGAATGTTGGGACTCCGGAATGTTGGGACGTTGGAATGTTGGGACGTCGGAATGTTGTGACGTCGGAATGTGGGGACGTCGGAATGTTGGGACGTTGGAATGTTGGGACTCCGGAATGTTGGGACGTCGGAATGTTGGGACTCCGGAATGTTGGGACTCCGGAATGTTGGGATTCCGGAATGTTGGTACGTCGGAATGTTGGGACTTTGGAATGTTGGGAAGTGGGAATGTTGGTATGTCGGAATGGTGGGATGTCGGGACGTCAGAATGTTGGGACGTCGAAATGGTGGGACTTCATAATGATGGTATGTCAAAATGATGGGAATTCATAATGTTTGAATGTCGGAATGGTGGGATGTTGGAATGTTGGGATGTCGGAATGTTGGGATGTCAGAATGTTGGGATGTCGGAATGGTGGGACGTCGGAATGTTGGGACGTCTGAATGTTGGGATGTCTGAATGGTGGGACGTCGGACTGGTGGGATATCGGACTGATGGGATGTCGGTCTTGTGGGATGTCGGATTGTTGGGACGTCGGAATGTTGGGACGTCGGAATGTTGGGACGTCGGAGTGGTGGTACGTCGGAATGTTGGGACGTCGAAATGGTGGGAGGTCGGTATGTTGGGATGTAGGAATGTTGGGATGTTAGAATGTTGGGACGTCGGAATGTTGGGACGACGGAATGTTGGGACGTCAGAATGTTGGGACCTCGGAATTTTGGGACGTCGGAATTTTGGGACGTCGGAATGGTGGGATGTCGGAATGGTGGGACGTCGGACTTGTGGGATGTCGGACTGGTGGGATGTCGGAATGTCGGGATGTTGGGATGTCGGAATGGTGGGATGTTGGAATGTTTGGATGTCGGAATCTTGGGATGTCAGAATGGTTGGATGTCGGAATAGTGGAACGTTGTTATGGTGGAGTGTCGGAATCAAGGGATGTCGGACTGGTGGGATGTCGTAATGTTGGTATGTCGGACTGGTGGGATGTCGGAATGTTGTAACGTCGGAATGTTGGGACTTCGGACTGGTGGGACGTCGGAATGTTGGGACTTCGGACTGGTGGGACGTCGGACTGGTGGGATCTCAAAATGTTGGGACTTCGGACTGGTGGGACGTCGGACTGGTGGGATCTCAAAATGTTGGGATGTTGGACTGGTGGGATGTCGGAATGTTGGTATGTCGGAATGGTGGGACATCGGAATGTTGGGACGTCTGAATGTTGGGACGTCGGAATGTTGGGACGTTGGAATGTGGGGACGTCGGAATGTTGGGACGCCTGAATGTTGGGATGTCTGAATGGTGGGACGTCGGACTGGTGGGATATCGGACTGATGGGATGTCGGTCTTTTGGGATGTCGGATTGTTGGGACGTCGGAATGTTGGGACGTCGGAATGTTGGGATGTCGGACTGGTGGGATGTCGGAATGATGGGATGTTGGAATGGTGGGATGTCGGAATCTTGGGATGTCAGAATGGTTGGATGTCGGAATAGTGGAATGTTGTAATGTTGGAGTGTCGGAATCAAGGGATGTCGGACTGGTGGGATGTCGGAATGGTGGGATGTCGGAATGGTGGGACGTCGGAATGGTGGGACATCGGAATGTTGGGACGTCGGAATGTTGGGACGTCGGAATGTTGGGAATCTGGAATGTTGGGACGTCGGAATGGTGGGACGTTGGACTGCTGGGATGTCAGAATGTTGGGATGTCGGAATTTTGGGACGTCGGAATGTTGGGACTCCGGAATGTTGGGACGTCGGAATGTTGGGACTTCGGAATGTTGGGACGTCAGACTGGTGGGACGTCGAAATGTTGGGAAGTGGGAATGTTGGTACGTCGGAATGTTGGGACTCCGGAATGTTGGGATTCCGGAATGTTGGTACGTCGGAATGTTAGGACTTCGGAATGTCTTGACGTCGGACTGGTGGGATCTCAAAATGTTGGGATGTCGGAATGTTGGGATGTCGGAATGTTGGGACGTCGGAATGTTGGGAAGTGGGAATGTTGGTACGTCGGAATGGTGGGATGTCGGAATGTTGGGACGTCAGAATGTTGGGACGTCAAAATGATGGGAATTCATAATGTTTGGATGTCAGAATGGTGGGATGCTGGAATGTTGGGATGTTGGACTGGTGGGATGTCGGACTGTTGGGATGTCGGTCTTGTGGGATGTCGGATTGTTGGGACGTCGGAATGTTGGGACGTCGGAATGTTGGGACGTCGGAGTGGTGGTACGTCGGAATGTTGGGACGTCGAAATGGTGGGAGGTCGGTATGTTGGGATGTAGGAATGTTGGGATGTTAGAATGTTGGGACGTCGGAATGTTGGGACGACGGAATGTTGGGACGTCAGAATGTTGGGACCTCGGAATTTTGGGACGTCGGAATTTTGGGACGTCGGAATGGTGGGATGTCGGAATGGTGGGACGTCGGACTTGTGGGATGTCGGACTGGTGGGATGTCGGAATGTCGGGATGTTGGGATGTCGGAATGGTGGGATGTTGGAATGTTTGGATGTCGGAATCTTGGGATGTCAGAATGGTTGGATGTCGGAATAGTGGAACGTTGTAATGGTGGAGTGTCGGAATCAAGGGATGTCGGACTGGTGGGATGTCGTAATGTTGGTATGTCGGACTGGTGGGATGTCGGAATGTTGTAACGTCGGAATGTTGGGACTTCGGACTGGTGGGACGTCGGAATGTTGGGACTTCGGACTGGTGGGACGTCGGACTGGTGGGATCTCAAAATGTTGGGACTTCGGACTGGTGGGACGTCGGACTGGTGGGATCTCAAAATGTTGGGATGTTGGACTGGTGGGATGTCGGAATGTTGGTATGTCGGAATGGTGGGACATCGGAATGTTGGGACGTCTGAATGTTGGGACGTCGGAATGTTGGGACGTTGGAATGTGGGGACGTCGGAATGTTGGGACGCCTGAATGTTGGGATGTCTGAATGGTGGGACGTCGGACTGGTGGGATATCGGACTGATGGGATGTCGGTCTTTTGGGATGTCGGATTGTTGGGACGTCGGAATGTTGGGACGTCGGAATGTTGGGATGTCGGACTGGTGGGATGTCGGAATGTCGGGATGTTGGGATGTCGGAATGATGGGATGTTGGAATGGTGGGATGTCGGAATCTTGGGATGTCAGAATGGTTGGATGTCGGAATAGTGGAATGTTGTAATGTTGGAGTGTCGGAATCAAGGGATGTCGGACTGGTGGGATGTCGGAATGGTGGGATGTCGGAATGGTGGGACGTCGGAATGGTGGGACATCGGAATGTTGGGACGTCGGAATGTTGGGACGTCGGAATGTTGGGAATCTGGAATGTTGGGACGTCGGAATGGTGGGACGTTGGACTGCTGGGATGTCAGAATGTTGGGATGTCGGAATTTTGGGACGTCGGAATGTTGGGACTCCGGAATGTTGGGACGTCGGAATGTTGGGACTTCGGAATGTTGGGACGTCAGACTGGTGGGACGTCGAAATGTTGGGAAGTGGGAATGTTGGTACGTCGGAATGTTGGGACTCCGGAATGTTGGGATTCCGGAATGTTGGTACGTCGGAATGTTAGGACTTCGGAATGTCTTGACGTCGGACTGGTGGGACGTCGGACTGGTGGGATCTCAAAATGTTGGGATGTCGGAATGTTGGGATGTCGGAATGTTGGGACGTCGGAATGTTGGGAAGTGGGAATGTTGGTACGTCGGAATGGTGGGATGTCGGAATGTTGGGACGTCAGAATGTTGGGACGTCAAAATGATGGGAATTCATAATGTTTGGATGTCAGAATGGTGGGATGCTGGAATGTTGGGATGTTGGACTGGTGGGATGTCGGACTGTTGGGACTCCGGAATTTTGGGATTCCGGAATGCTGGAACGTCGGAATGTTGGGACATCGGAATGTTGGGACTCCGGAATGTTGGGACTCCGGAATGTTGGGATTCCGGAATGTTGGTACGTCGGAATGTTGGGATCTCAAAATGTTGGGACGTCGGAATGTGTGGACATCGGAATTTCGGGGAGTGGGAATGTTGGTATGTCGGAATGGTGGGATGTCGGAATGTTGGGACCTCAGAATGTTGGGACGTCGAAATGGTGGGACGTCATAATGGTGGGATGTCAAAATGATGGGAATTCATAATGTTTGGATGTCGGAATGGTGGGATGTTGGACTGCTGGGATGTCAGAATGTTGGGATGTCGGAATTTTGGGACGTCGGAATGTTGGGACTCCGGAATGTTGGGACGTCGGAATGTTGGGACTTCGGAATGTTGGGACGTCAGACTGGTGGGACGTCGAAATGTTGGGAAGTGGGAATGTTGGTACGTCGGAATGTTGGGACTCCGGAATGTTGGGATTCCGGAATGTTGGTACGTCGGAATGTTAGGACTTCGGAATGTTGGGACGTCGGAATGGTGGGACGTTGGACTGCTGGGATGTCAGAATGTTGGGATGTGTGAATTTTGGGACGTCAGAATGTTGGGACTCCGGAATGTTGGGACGTCGGAATGTTGGGACTTCGGAATGTTGGGACGTCAGACTGGTGGGACGTCGAAATGTTGGGAAGTGGGAATGTTGGTACGTCGGAATGTTGGGACTCCGGAATGTTGGGATTCCGGAATGTTGGTACGTCGGAATGTTAGGACTTCGGAATGTCTTGACGTCGGACTGGTGGGACGTCGGACTGGTGGGATCTCAAAATGTTGGGATGTCGGAATGTTGGGATGTCGGAATGTTGGGACGTCGGAATGTTGGGAAGTGGGAATGTTGGTACGTCGGAATGGTGGGATGTCGGAATGTTGGGACGTCAGAATGTTGGGACGTCAAAATGATGGGAATTCATAATGTTTGGATGTCAGAATGGTGGGATGCTGGAATGTTGGGATGTTGGACTGGTGGGATGTCGGACTGTTGGGACTCCGGAATTTTGGGATTCCGGAATGCTGGAACGTCGGAATGTTGGGACATCGGAATGTTGGGACTCCGGAATGTTGGGACTCCGGAATGTTGGGATTCCGGAATGTTGGTACGTCGGAATGTTGGGATCTCAAAATGTTGGGACGTCGGAATGTGTGGACATCGGAATTTCGGGGAGTGGGAATGTTGGTATGTCGGAATGGTGGGATGTCGGAATGTTGGGACCTCAGAATGTTGGGACGTCGAAATGGTGGGACGTCATAATGGTGGGATGTCAAAATGATGGGAATTCATAATGTTTGGATGTCGGAATGGTGGGATGTTGGAATGTTGGAAAGTCTGAATGTTGGGATGTCGGAATGGTGGGACGTCGGACTGGTGGGACGTCGGACTGATGGGACATCGGAATGTTGGGATGTCGGAATGGTGGGACGTCGGACTGGTGGGACATCGGACTGGTGGGATGTTGGAATGTTGGGACTCCGGAATGTTGGGATGTCTGAATGTTTGGATGTCAGAATGGTGGGATGTCGGAATGTTGGGATGTCGGACTGGTGGGACGGACTGGTGGGATGTCGGAATGGTGGGACGTCGGAATGTTGGGATGTCGGAATCTTGAGACGTCGGAATGTTGGGACGTCGGAATGTTGGGATGTCGGACTGGTGGGATGTCGGACTGTTGGGAAGTGGGAATGTTGGTATGTCGGAATAATGGGATGTCGGAATGTTGGGACGTCGTCGGAATGTTGTGACGTCGGAATGTTGGGACTTCGGACTGGTGGGACGTCGTACTAGTGGGAATTCAAAATGGTGGGATGTCAAAATGATGGGAATTCATGTTTCGATGTCGGAATGTTGGTACGTCGGAATGTTGGGACGTCCGAATGTTGGGACTCCGGAATGTTGGAACTCCGGAATGTTGGGATTCCGGAATGTTGGTACGTCGGAATGTTGGGACGTCGGAATGTTGGGACGTCGGACTGGTGGGACGTTGGAATGGTGGGATCTCAAAATGTTGGGATGTCGGACTGGTGGGATGTCGGAATTTTGGGATGTCGGAATGTTGGGACGTCGAACGTGTGGACGTCGGAATGTTGGGAAGTGGGAATGTTGGTATGTCGGAATGGTGGGATGTCGGAATGTTGGGACGTCAGAATGTTGGGACGTCGAAATGGTGGGACGTCATAATGGTGGGATGTCAAAATGATAGTAATTCGTAATGTTTGGATGTCGGAATGGTGGGATGTTGGGATGTAGGGATGTCGGAATGTTGGGATGTCAGAATGTTGGGATGTCAGAATGGTGGGACGTCGGAATGTTGGGACGACTGAATGTTGGGACGTCGGAATGGTGGGACGTCGGACTGGTGGGACATCGGACTGATGGGACATCGGAATGTTGGGATGTCGGAATGGTGGGACGTCGGACTGGTGGGACTTCGGACTGGTGGGATGTCGGAATGTTGGGACTCCGGAATGTTGGGATGTCTGAATGTTGGGACGTCGGACTGTTGGGATTCCGGAATATTGGGATTCCGGAATGTTGGGTCGTCGTCGGAATGTTGGGACGTCGGAATGGTGGGATTTCGGACTGGTGGGATGTCGGACTGGTGGGACGTCGGAATGTTGGGACGTCGGAATGTTTGGACGTCGGAATGTTGGGAAGTGGGAATGTTGGTATGTCGGAATGGTGGGATGTCGGAATGTTGGGACGTCAGAATGTTGGGACGTCGAAATGGTGGGACGTCATAATGGTGGGACGTCAAAATGATGGGAATTCATAATGTTTAGATGTCAGAATGTTGGGATGTCGGAATGGTGGGACGTCGGAATGTTGGGATGTCGGAATCTTGAGACGTCGGAATGTTGGGACGTTGGAATGTTGGGACGTCTGAATGTTGGGATGTCGGAATGGTGGGACGTCGGACTGGTGGGACGTCGGACTGATGGGACGTCGGCATGTTGGGACGTCGGCATATTGGGACTCTGGAATGTTGGGACGTCGGAATGTTGGGACGTCGGAATGGTGGGACGTCGGACTGGTGGGACATCGGACTGGTGGGACATCGGACTGGTGGGATGTCGGAATGTTGGGACTCCGGAATGTTGGGAAGACTGAATGTTGGGACGTCGGAATGTTGGGACGTCGGAATGTTGGGATGTCGGAATGTTGGGACGTCGGAATGTTAGGATGTCGGAAGGTTTGGACGTCGGAATGTTGGGAAGTGGGAATGTTGGTATGTCGGAATGGGGGGATGTCGGAATGTTGGGACGTCAGAATGTTGGGACGTCGAAATGGTGGGACGTCATAATGGTGGAACTTCAAAATGATGGGAATTCAAGTTTCGATGTCGGACTGGTGGGACGTCAGACTGGTGGGATCTCAAAATGTTGGGATGTCGGACTGGTGGGATGTCGGAATGTTGGGATGTTGGAATGTTGGGACGTCGGAATGTTTGGACGTCGCAATGTTGGGACGTGGGAATGTTGGTATGTCGGAATGGTGGGATGTCGGAATGTTGGGACCTCAGAATGTTGGGACGTCGAAATGGTGGGACGTCATAATGGTGGGATGTCAAAATGATGGGAATTCATAATGTTTGGATGTCGGAATGGTGGGATGTTGGAATGTTGGGATGTCAGAATGTTGGGATGTCGGAATGGTGGGACATCGGAATGTTGGGAAGACTGAATGTTGGGACGTCGGAATGTTGGGACGTCGGAATGTTGGGATGTCGGAATGTTGGGACGTCGGAATGTTAGGATGTCGGAAGGTTTGGACGTCGGAATGTTGGGAAGTGGGAATGTTGGTATGTCGGAATGGGGGGATGTCGGAATGTTGGGACGTCAGAATGTTGGGACGTCGAAATGGTGGGACGTCATAATGGTGGAACTTCAAAATGATGGGAATTCAAGTTTCGATGTCGGACTATTGGGACGTCAGACTGGTGGGATCTCAAAATGTTGGGATGTCGGACTGGTGGGATGTCGGAATGTTGGGATGTTGGAATGTTGGGACGTCGGAATGTTTGGACGTCGCAATGTTGGGACGTGGGAATGTTGGTATGTCGGAATGGTGGGAAGTCGGAATGGTGGGATGTCAAAATGATGGGAATTCATGTTTCGATGTCGGAATGGTGGGATGTAGGAATGTTGGGACGTCGGAATGTTGGGATGTCGGAATGTTGGGACGTCGGAATGGTGGGACTTCGGAATTGTGGGATGTCGGAATTGTGGGATGTCGGACTGGTGGGACGTCGGACTGGTGGGATGTCGGCTGTTGGGACGTTGGACTGTTGGGGTTCCGGAATGTTGGGACGTCGTCGGAATGTTGTAACTTCGGAATGTTGGGACTTCGGTCTGGTGGGACGTCGGACTGGTGGGATCTCAAAATGTTGGGATGTCGGACTGTTGGGATGTCGGAATGTTGGTATGTCGGAATGTTGGGACGTCGGAATGTTTGGATGTCGGAATGGTGGGACGTCGGAATTTTGGGACTCCGGAATGTTGGGACTCCTGAATGTTGGGATTCCGGAATCTTGGGATTCCAGAATGTTGGTACGTCGGAATGTTGGTACGTCGGAATGTTGGGACTCCGGAATGTTGGGACTCCGGAATGTTGGGATTCCGGAATGTTGGGATTCCGGAATGTTGGTACGTCGGAATGTTGGGACTTCGGAATGTTGGGACGTCGGACTGGTGGGACGTCGGACTGGTGGGATCTCAAAATGTTGGGATGTCGGACTGGTGGGATGTCGGAATTTTGGGATGTCGGAATGTTGGGACGTCGGAATGTGTGGACGTCGGAATGTTTGGAAGTGGGAATGTTGGTATGTCGGAATGGTGGGATGTCGGAATGTTGGGACGTCAGAATTTTTTGGACGTCGAAATGGTGGGACGTCATAATGGTGGGATGTCAAAATGATGGGAATTCATAATGTTTGGATGTCAGAATGGTGGGATGTTGAAATGTTGGGATGTCAGAATGTTGGGACGTCGGAATGGTGGGAAGTCGGAATGGTGGGATGTCAAAATGATGGGAATTCATGTTTCGATGTCGGAATGGTGGGATGTAGGAATGTTGGGACGTCGGAATGTCGGAATGTTGGGACGACGGAATGTTGGGACGTCGGAATGTTGGGACGTCGGAATGTTGGGACTCCGGAATGTTGGGATTCCGGAATGTTGGGATTCCGGAATGTTGGGACGTCGGAATGTTGGGACTTCGGAATGTTGGGACGTCGGACTGGTGGGACATCGGACTGGTGGGATCTCAAAATGTTGGGACGTCGGACTGATGGGATGTCAGAATGTTGGGATGTCGGAATGTTGGGACGTCGGAATGTTTGGACGTCGGAATTTTGGGACGTGGGAATGTTGGTATGTCGGAATGGTGGGATGTCGGAATGTTGGGAAGTCAGAATGTTGGGACGTCGAAATGGTGGGACGTCATAATGTTGGGACGTCAAAATGATGGGAATTCATAATGTTTGGATGTCAGAATGGTGGGATGTTGGAATGTTGGGATGTCGGAATGTTGGGATGTCGGAATGTTGGGATGTCAGAATGTTGGGATGTCGGAATGGTGGGACGTCGGAATGTTGGGATGTCGGAATGTTGGGACGTCGGAATGTTGGGACATCGGACTGGTGGGATGTCAGAATGTTGGGACTCCGGAATGTTGGGATGTCTGAATGTTGGGACGTCGGAATGTTGGGACGTCGGAATATTGGGACGTCGGAAAGGTGGGATGTCAGACTGGTGGGATGTCGGACTGGTGGGACGTCGGACTGTTGGGACGTCGGACTGTTGGGATTCCGGAATATTGGGATTCCGGGATATTGGGACGTCGTCGGAATGTTGGGACGTCGGAATGTTGGGACTTCGGAATATTGGGACGTCGAAATGGTGGGACGTCATAATGGTGGGACGTCGGAATGGTGGGACGTCGAAATGGTGGGACGTCATAATGGTGGGAATTCATAATGTTTGGATGTCAGAATGGTGGGATGTTGGAATGTTGGGATGTCGGAATGTTGGGATGTCAGAATGTTGGGATGTCGGAATGTTGGGATGTCGGAATCTTGAGACGTCAGAATGTTGGGAAGTCGGAATGTTGGGACGTCGGAATGTTGGGACGTCGGAATGGTGGGACGTCGGACTGATGGGACGTCGGAATGTTGGGATGTCGGAGTGGTGGGACGTCGGACTGTTGGGACGTCGGAATGTTGGGACGTCGGAATGTTGGGACTCTGGAATGTTGGGACGTCGGAATGGTGGGACATCGGACTGGTGGGATGTCGGAATGTTGGGACTCCGGAATGTTGGGATGTCTGAATGTTGGGACGTCGGACTGTTGGGATTCCGGAATATTGGGATTCCGGAATGTTGGGTCGTCGTCGGAATGTTGGGACGTCGGAATGGTGGGATTTCGGACTGGTGGGATGTCGGACTGGTGGGACGTCGGACTGTTGGGACGTCGGACTGTTGTGATTCCGGAATATTGGGATTCCGGAATGTTGGGACGTCGTCAGAATGTTGGGATGTCCGGAATGTTGGGATGTCGGAATGTTGGGATGTCGGAATATTGGGATGTCGGACTGGTGGGATCTCGAAATGATTGGACGTCGGTCTTGTTGGATGTCGGACTCGTGGGATGTTGGAATATTGGGACGTCGGGATGTTGGGACTCCGGAATGTTGGAACGTCGGAATGTTGGGAAGTCGTTATGTTGGGATGTCGGAATGTTGGGACGTCGAAATGGTGGGACGTCGGAATGGTGGGTTTTCAAAATGATGGGAATTCAGAATTTTGGGATATCGGAATGGTGGGATGTAGGAATGTTGGGATGTCGGAATTTTGGGATGTCAGAATGGTGGGATGTCGAAATGGTGGGATGTCGGAATGTTGGGAAGTCGGACTGGTGGGATGTCGGAATGTTGGGACGTCGGAATGTTGGGACTCCGGAATGTTGGGACGTCGGAATGTTGGGACGACGGGATTTTGGGACGTCGGAATGTCGGACAGGTGGGATGTCGGAATGGTGGGATGTCGGAATGTTGGGATGTCGGAATGGTGGGATGTCGGAATAGTAGAACTTTATAATGGTGGGATGTCGGAATGATGGGATGTCGTGCAGCAGGAGGCAGTGGTCTGGCGGACGCCCAGACCGCACATGGCGTGGCAGGAACAGGCGGTGGTCTGGCGGACGCCCAGACCGCACACGGCGAGGCAGGAACAGGCGGTGGTCTGGTGGACGCCCAGACCGCAGACGGTATGGCAGGAACAGGCGGTGGTCTGGCGGACGCCCAGACCGCAGACGGTGTGGCAGGAACAGGCGATGGTCTGGCGGACGCCCAGACCTCCATCGGCGCGACGGCAGGAGACGGCGGTCCGGCGAACCCCCGATGACGTGGCAGCAGGCGGTGGTCTGGCGCACGCCCAGACCCCCGATGACGTGGCAGCAGGTGGTGTTCCGGCGGACGCCCGGACCCCCGATGACGTGGCAGCAGGCGGTGGTCTGGTTTGTACCCAGACTTCCGTGGCGGGAGGAGGAGTCGGGGACCGCCCGACGGTCGGCCCGACGGTCGGCCGGACATCCGGCGTGGGTTGCCCCCCCTTCAAGGGATGGATCCCAGACATCCCCAACGTCTGGGGGTGGGAGGGAGGGGCCCAAAGAGGTGAGTCCATGGGCCGGGGCCCCATGGGCTCTGAGGCTTTGTAGGGCCCTGCCGCCTCTTTGTCAGGCCCTGTGGCCTCTTGGTCGGGTCCCTGGTAAGGTTCCGGGTCAGGCTCGTGGTTAGGCCCTATGGCCTCCTTATCAGGCCCTGCGGCCTCTTGGTCAGGCTCGCGGTCAGGCCCTCTGGCTTCTTGGTCAGGCTCTGTGGCCTCTTGGTCAGGCCCTGTGGCCTCTTGGTCAGGCTCGGTGTCAGGCCCTGAGGCCCCTTGGTCAGGCTCGTGGTCAGGCCCTGAGGCCTTTTGGTCAGGCCCTGCGGCCTCTAGGTCAGGCCCTGCGGCCTCTTGGTCAGGCCCAGTGTCAGGCCCTAAGGCCCCTTGGTCAGGCTCTTGGTCAGGCCCTGCGGCCTCTTGGTCAGGCCCTGCGGCCCCTTGGTCAGGCTCTTGGTCAGGCCCTGCGGCCCCTTGGTCAGGCTCTTGGTCAATCCCTGCGGCCTCTTGGTCAGGCTCTTGGTCAGGCCCTGCGGCCTCTTGGTCAGGCTCTTGGTCAGGCCCTGCGGCCTCGTGGTCAGGCCCTGCGGCCTCGTGGTCAGGCCCTGCGGCCTCTGTGGTCAGGCCCTGCGGCCTCTGTGGCTGGGGCCAGCTCTTGGACGGCTGGGGCCAGCTCTTGGACGGCTGGGGCCAGCTCTTGGACGGCTGGGGCCAGCTCTGGGACGGCTGGGGCCAGCTCTTGGACGGCTGGGGCCAGCTCTGGGACGGCTGGGGCCAGCTCTGGGACGGCTGGGGCCAGCTCTGGGACGGCTTTGGCTGCTGGGTCTCTGGACTGAGAATCTGCGGGCTGAGGTGTAAGAGAGGTGAGGGAGGATGTGCACAGCGTGCCTACCTTCTCTGGTTCCAAACCGAAAAGTTCCATCAGTAAGGCACGCTGCCACCTGCTTGAAATCGGACAGATCCTCAGTCCAGTTGTGGAGGGTCCGCTCCACTGAGAGGAAATCCAGCAGCTTATTTGTTGCCTCCAGCCTCTGCCATGAGATTTTGGTCCAGAAGGCCTCCATTAAGTCCCAGAAGAGATCAAAGTCCGCCGCGTCCATGGTTGGCCGGATCTTTCTGTCAGGTTGAGGTGTGGAGGGAGGACATGGATGCGGACTTTAAAGGAAAACTGAATTTATTTAACAAAAACAAAGTACCAACATAAAACGCGGCTGAGCCGGAAAAAACTTAGCTGTGAACAAAAACAAAGAACTTAACACGGCATGGATAAATAAATACTTAGCTTCGAAAACGTGGAAATCATGGGAAGCAGGAATCTTGGCATGGGTGAAAAACATGACAAACAACAAAGATCCGGCAAACTGACAGGGGAGGCAGGAAACTCAGGCTACGTGCCCACAACAACGCTCTGAAGCATAAACGCAGATGTCCGTTTTTTTCTCCACAATTTATCTGCGTTCTCACGAGGGTTTTGGGGTTGGATATCTGTCTATCCATGGGAACAGGGAAAACGTATAAAACTCATAAAACTTGCAGTTTGCCGATGTAGTATGCACGCCCCGGACGTAGGTGGCAGTAGCAACAATACCAAATGGCTGTTTTGTGACTACTTCCTCCGCGTCAGTTGGAAGAAAATGGAGAACACTCCTTCTAACTTTGTTTGGACCGATGATTAGGTCCAGTTGCTCCTCAACACGACACAGGACTACAAAGCCAGGAAGGCAGTGGAGAATGTCGATTGGGAGAGTGTCCAAAATAAATATTGCAAAATATGGGAGTCGTTCATGGAGAACTACCCACTTAACGACCCAAAGTACCCTCATGCTAAGGACCAGGTTAGCAAAGTTCATGTCGCAACGAAAATTAAAGCCGTGCGGATAAAATATAGGCAGGCTGTGGACACCCAGCGCCGTAGTGGGCACGGGAGGGTGGTGTCTTTGTTTTTTGAACTATGTGATGAAATTTGGGGTACCACCCCTGCCTCCACAATGGTGGAGCATGGCCTCGAAACGACAGAAGTAAATGATGATGGGGCAGCAGAGCCGGGCGGTGTAGAACTACCAGAAGCACTAGCAGAAGAATCGGTGCAGGAGGACACCTCATCTTCAGAGCCGGGCGGAGAAACTCTTGCGAGGAGGAGACACTTACTTCAGGTAAAACTATGTGTTTGACGCTAGTGTTAGCCCCAACCATCATGGCAATGTAAGGGGCACCTGTCCTGTTCCGGGTAATGTGTGTGTTTTTTTTATTTTTATGACAGTGAGTAAAAATATTGTTTACACGAATTACAAAGGACAGTTGTGTTTGCCAGATGCACAATTACACTCGTTATTGTTTGGATGTTGAAATGGTTTGGATGTCACAATGTTCCAGTCCTACCGTTTTGACACAATTCAAGTGAAGTGTAGTCCACTTTATTGGTATCCCTATTGGTCTGTAACTGACAATGGCACAATATTTGAAATCGAGTTAACACACACACACACACACACACACACAGAGAGAGAGCAAACGCCTAAAGACAATCTTTTGCACACAACCGAAATTGCATACAAGACCTACAACTTAGCACTTGAACATTGCTCTGTTTTGGACACAGAAGTATTGAAATATTTTCATTAAGATATTGTAATATTGTCATGAAGGTGGATTGTGCATGCATGTTGTACAGGACAAGGACAGATGAACGATTATAAATCCACTAATGTTTGCTTTGGTCTGTTATTTTGTAGGCCAAACTCAACAGCTACAAGACAACCAGGTTGCAGAAGAAAGTGCGGAGCGATGAACACCATGAAGACCTCCAAATTAAAAAGAGGATTGCCGACATCATGGAGAATGCGGAAAGGGAACACAGTTCCAGGATGGATGCATTAGTGACTGCCCAAATCAGGATGAGCCAGTCTTTTGAAACTCTTGTGAGACATTTCACCTCACCCTCATACCGACCAACATGGCTTTCCCACACAACGCGCCCACATACCCACAGCCCATGGCCTCAAGCTCATACTTACCACCTGCCATGCCCTCCTCCTACCAATAGATACCACAAGAACCACGCATGCCCTCCTATAACCCATACTTACCACAACCACCCAGGGCCACCTCCTATACACACCAGCTGGTTTCAGAAACCACTGAGGAAGAAGACCAGGTTGATCTTCTTTCATTGTAAGTAGCCTAGCCGTGCTTACATACTGTCAAATGACGCTTGTTCTGGGAGGGGGGGGGGGTGTTCAACGTTGTTGCCGTTGATGCCACCTCATGTGGCTATGCAGGCCGATTTTCGAGTGTAATTTATATTTCTATTTCTGTACAGTGTTACTGTATATTTGGTTTATGGCTGTCTTTGCATGATGTTCACATGCACTTTATGTCCTGAATATTTGACATAAAAAGGTTTTTTAGCAAAACTGTCATTTGTACTATATACATTTTTTTTGTGGATTTATGTTTTCTGTATTTATGTTTAAACAAAGTAAAATACTTTATTTCCCCCCTGATTTGCATGTGTTGTTGAGAAAAGTCTTACACACCTCATTTTGACAGGTCAAGAACATCTACTGGACAATCAGTTACTAACAGAATGCTCCCCCTTGTGGTCCTCATTTGTCATCATGTCTGCTAATCCTATGTAGTTACACAGAAAGTGTCACAACTGAAATCATAGGAGATATGACGTTTAAACAGTTGTCATATTGCAGAACCACTAAACATAGTAATCATAATCATAGTAAATGAATGCAGGTTATTTTGACAAAAAAGGGTTTTATTCATTACCTGTTACTGAGAATGAGTACATAAAGTCATGAACACAGAACACAACACAAAACATAACATGACAAGTTCTGGAAGACTGAACACAGTTCATAAGTCATGAACACAAAACTATATGAACACAAAAAAAATAATGTGCATAAACATAAACATAAACACAGGTGTCACCAGTAACTGTTTTACTTTGGCAAACAAGCTGATTTTAAAAGAACATGTTATGGGTCCAGATACTTGGTGAGGACTCTCCTCACCCGCTTTCCACCTGCCTCGTTGCAGTCTGTGGTATAATTGTTCCTCTGTGTGGGAGGTTGCTGGTCCTGCTCCCTTTGCATGGCTTCCTCTTGTGCATGTTGATTTACGGTGTCGTGGCAAGCCTCACAGTAGTTGTTGAGGACAAAACAGGCATAAATCACAGTAGGCAGGTCACTGAGATTTATGTCCATTTGTCGCTTCAGGCAGGCGAACCTGGCCTTGAGGCGACCGAATGCACACTCTATGACCATGCGTGCCTTGCATAGGGAGAGGCCAAAGTACTGCTCAGAAGGGGTTGCGCCTCCATTTGAATATTCCTTCATCAGGTATGGGAGGAGGGGATAGGCCGGGTCTCCCAACAGGAAGATGGGGATGGCTTCCTCATCCTCCACTATCTGCTTCTCCAGTGAGGGAATCTTCCCAGTCTTCAAATGACTGTTGACTTTCGAGTTGGCGAATATCCGGGCATCATGCACACTACCTGGCCATTTCACCACCACATCCATGAATCTGCAACACAAATGAAGCATCATGACTTCAGTTTTTTTTAACAGAAAACCCACACAACTTGTAAATTTCTAACAAAAAGAGATTAATGAATGGGTGTGTAAATATAGCTAAATGTTGTGTCAATATGGTACTGTAGGCCTATTAATATAGATACATGTATATTGGTGTATATTGGCTATATTCTGTTACATTTTTTGTTACAAGGCTATTGGATGGGACAGACTGCTCTGTGCCCAAGTGAGTGATGGTGGTGTATAGCTGATGTCTTTGGAGTGATAAACTGCCTGTAGCCTTACCTGTACTTGTGGTCACATACAGCTTGGACGTTCAGCGAGTGTCTTCTCTTCCTGTTGATGTAATCAGTGGCGTTCACAGGCGGCTGTTTGATGTCAATGTGTGTCCCGTCTACTGCTCCCAGACACTGGGGCATCCCATGGTCTTCTAGGAACCCAGCCACTAGCTCCTCAGTATCCGGGACAGTGAATGGCAGCTTGATATATTTGGGTCCGAGATGAACCGTAATTGCACGGCACGTGTCTCTTATGATTCTTGAAACTGTAGATCTCCCCAGGCCAAATGAATTTGCGGTTTTGCGGAGGCGCCCCTCATCGCTTAGGTAGTACAGTGTACATGCCACCTTCTTCAGAGCCGGCACTGGCTGTCTCATATTTGTCCATTGACCCTCGATGTGAGGACGAAGTAGGTCAGTCAGGGCATAAAGGGAGTCTTTGGTCATGCGGAAATTCTCGTACCACGCTTGCTCGTCCACCACATCATTCACGAAGTTATCCCACCATTCGGAGCTTCTCCCTGGCCTCGTCCACACTCATCTCTCACTTCGTTGTGTCTCCTCCGGTGCGTTAATAATGTCCAATATACGCTGGTATCGTCTCCTATGATCTAAATGACTCTCGGTCAAGAGTCTCGCCATTTGTTGGCATGATTCATGCATGGTATTTAAGGCGGCTACTGCTACACGTTCATCCATATTGTTCTCATATACCAGGTTCAAATTTGGCGCTAGAACATCAGTAGGCTACTTCCAGATGCGTGTGCAGAAAAAAACGTGTGCAAAAAACGCACTTCTGCGTTTTGAACTGTTCCTACGGCGACGAGAGGTTGGATCGTTTACAAGATGTCCACTCTGGAGGGCGTTTGCGTTTTCTCCATTTTGAACTAAAAATGCCGTCGCCGTGTGCAAGATAGGCACATCTGTCGAAATGTTCTGCGTTTATCTGTCGTTACCGTTGTCGTGGGCACGTAGCCTAAATAGGGACAGTGATCAGTGACAAGGTGCAGCTGGTGGGGAATAACGCAGGTGAATTGAGTGAACCTAATGAACAGAGTGCAGGGGAACTAAGGCAAAACTAAACATGGACTGAAAACAAAAGTATAACCTAAAACATGAAAACTAAAAACGAGTCCCTGGGCGTGACAGTGTGAGAGTGGAGGATTTCATCTTACAAAATGGATGAGTAATAGCAGGACTGTTCTAGCCTCCATTCCTGAGTCAGAAAGAGCAAAAGAGGTTAAGGATTTGGACCTTAGTCATGATGCATTACCTGACGAAAGAGTCCTTGGAGTGAACTGGTGTAAAGAGTCAGATGTATTCAAGGTCAGAATTAATGCAAAGAATACACAACAGACTAGACGTGGCATCCTGTCATTTGTAAGTGCTGTAAATGACCCGCTGGGGTTTTTGTCACCTGTCATCCTTCCAGCTAAAATGATCCTGCAGGAGTTGTGTGGCAGGAAAGTCTCATGGGATGAAGTTATCCCTGCTGAACTGAATCAAAAGTCACAAAAGTGGATTTTGGATTTAGCCAAACTTCATGGTTTCACAGTGGACAGATGTCTAAAACCAGCTGGTTTTGGAAAAGTCACATCTGCACAAATGCACCACTTCGCAGACGCGAGTGAGAAAGGTTATGGAGTTGTCACCTACCTTCGCATAAAAAACAAAAAGGGTTCAGTTCACTGTTCATTCATCATCGGGAAGTCCAGAGTGTCTCCGTTAAAGCAAATGACAATTCTGAGACTGGAATTGGCAGCTGCTGCTGTCGCTGTGAAAATGGACAGGCTTATGAAAAAAGAGCTGCAAATGCCACTGGAAGAATCCATGTTTTGGTCTGACAGTACCACTGTGTTAAGATATATTGCTAGTGAAAATGCTAGATTTAAAACTTTTGTAGCCAACAGAGTGTCGCTTTTCAGAGACAACACTAAGCCAAGTCAGTGGATGTATGTGAACTCTGAGCTGAATCCAGCCCACCATGCATCCAGAGGTATGAATGCAGACACATTCATAAAGTGTCAGGACTGGACTGGTGGGCCAGATTTTCTGAAGAAAGATGAGAAACACTGGCCAGTTTCACCTGTAATCAAAGAGGTACAGAAAGATGATGTAGAAGTTAAAGCTGCAGTGAGTGTGAATGCTACAAATGCATTTGAGGATACACTTAGCAAGCTCATTTGTCACTATTCAGAATGGCACAGATTAACAAGAGCAGTTTCCTGGATGATGAAGTTGAAACAACTGCTCCGCAAACTGAGCGCATATCACAAATTACTCACATCACAAGCAAGTGAGAAACTGAGTCATGAAAGGAAAACTGAGATTGTCGCAAACCAGATGCAAAAGTTCCAAACAGCTATGGGTGGCTCTTTGCTCACTGCTGAAGATATTGCAATGGGGGAGATTGAAATGATCAAACTGTGTCAAAAGCAAGGATTTTCTGATGAACTGATGACTCTTCAGAAAGGTGACGAGTTGAAAAGAAGCAGTCATCTCATCAAGCTTGATCCTGTTGTGCAGGATGGGATTTTAAGAGTAGGAGGAAGGCTGCATCAGTCTGCACTTCCAGTAGATGCTAAACATCCTGTGATCCTTCCTAAGAACCATCATGTGTCAACCTTGATCCTCAAACATGTTCACCAAGAAACAGGACATAGTGGAAGGAATTATACATTGTCCAAGCTAAGAGAAATATTCTGGGTTCCACAAGCAGACTCAGCTCTTAGAAAGATACTTTCAAAGTGTGTAATATGCAGAAAGATATCAGCAAAACCTGGTGAACAGAGAATGGCAAATCTGCCACAAGATCGCCTGACACCAGACAACCCTCCATTCACCAGTGTAGGAATAGACTATTTCGGACCTTTTGAGGCCAAGTGTGGGCGGAGTATGGTCAAGAGGTATGGGGTCTTGTTCACATGTCTTGCAGTCAGAGCAATTCATCTAGAGGTTGCTAATTCTCTTGAAACTGATTCCTGCATAAATGCCATCAGACAATTTATAGCCAGGAGAGGCCAGGTGTCTATAATGAGGTCAGATAATGGCACAAATCTGGTGGGTGCAGAGAAAGAAATGCGTGAAGCAATCAAAGGTTGGAATCAGTCAAAAATCTCAAATATGCTCATGCAGAAAGGAATCACTTGGATATTCAATCCACCAGCAGGATCACATTTTGGAGGCATCTGGGAGAGGCAGATTCGTTCTGTGAGGAGAATTCTTAACCAGATTCTGAAACAGCAGCCTCTTGATGATGAACGTCTCCACACATTGTTTTGTGAAGTCGAGGCTATTGTAAATGGTAGACCTATAACAAGAGTGTCAAATGATCCACATGACATTGAGGCTCTCACACCTAACCATTTACTTCTTCTGAAAAGACAACCTGTGCTGCCTCCTGGAGTGTTTCAGAAAGAGGACTTGTATGCCAAGAAGAGGTGGAAACAGGTACAATACCTGTCTGACATCTTCTGGAAGCGTTGGACTAAGGAGTACCTGCCGCTTCTGCAGGAGAGGCAGAAGTGGACTGATATCAGGAAAAATCTAAAGGAAGGAGATGTCGTTCTCATAGTGGACGACAGCGCACCAAGAAGTTCATGGTTGATGGGAAAAGTTGAAAAGGTTGTTTCTGATGCAAAAGGTCTTGTGAGACGTGTCTTTGTGAAAACTAAAACTAGTCTTTTGGAAAGACCAATAGATAAGTTATGTTTATTGCTTGAAATGGATGAATAAGTTCTTATTCTGTGTGTGATACACTTGTGTTTAGAGCATGTGATTTAGCTACACACTAAACTTGGGTGATTGTTGAATTAAGATAATGTTGGATAGATGTATATTTGAAGTACTGTTTATGTGAAGAAATTTATGATGGTTCATGTAAACGAAGGGAACAAAAGTAAGTTCATTACATATTCAGTGTTTCAGATAAATGACGCTTTAATGTGTAGAAATGTAATTGTTATGTCCCAGCAGTAACAATTAGGGGCCGGAATGTAAGCGCCATTTATTATTGTTTAGTTAGTTGCACTGATTTGGGCTGATGTTGTTGGAGGAATAAGTTCATGTATGCTTTGAATTTAGAGCCATCTGTGTTTCCATTGACGTTGAATGCAGTTTACGTAGAAAGCGCAGGAAGTGAAGTTTTGTTGTTAACCATGTGTAAAAATAAATGAGAATATGGCAGAGCAACACAGTCGTTTTACCATCTGTGTCGGCACACAGCCAGCTCAACGAGTAACGTGGTCTCATGTCATTTCTTTTTTAAGTATTTTAATGGGCTTTTTATGCCTTTAATGATAGGACAGTGTGAGAGAGACAGGAAGCAGGGGGCAGAGAGATGGGGAAGATATGCAGCAAAGGGCTGCTCGGTGCGGGAGTTGAACCGGGGCCCGCTGCATCGAGGACTAAGCCTCTGTACATGGGGCGGCTGCTTAACCCACTACGCCACCGACCACCCCTCATGTCATTTCTCAAGAGTGGTTAAAAGAGTAAGAAACAAAGAAAGAAGAAAAGAACGTAAGATAGCCACTACAGCCACTATATAACGCTGTTTTCATGTAGTTGTTAGCTGCTCACTGGTGTGAACTATGAACCTGAACGAGTGTGTACAAGTATAGCAGATTTTCAGCTTCCCACATGAGAAGCCTAGACAGAAATGTTTGTTTTGATTTAAAAACCTCTTTACTCCATGACCCTTTCTCATAGTGCAGAATTAGAACCCCAGAATGTTCTAATTTATTCGCTGAGCCCCCTGTGACATCACACAGAACCCCCCTTAAAGCTGCAGTCGGCAGGTTTTCAAAATTGCGAGTCTAAAGTCGGAAAATTCGAACTGATACAACTTTCAGGTCCCTCCCCCAACCTCTAACAAGCTCCGAATCGCCCCCCACACCCCTCCCCCTCTGTGGACGAGGTTGTGCACGTGAGTTCACACCAGTGTGAGCGCACACAAGCTGGGGCAGACTCACGCTCAGCAGCGTCGTGTGCACAAGCTGTGATTGACAGGTAGGATTCCTCCACTCTAACTGGATTGGTTAAAAACAGCCGGGAGCGCTCGGTTTTTGCAAGCATGATTACAGGCTTCAGAGGGAGCTACAGATTTCGTTATTTTTTCTAAACAGCCTATTTAATATTCTACTTCCAGAATCCCATGACAGTTCAAGCTAATATGACTAAAAAAAAGTTGCCGACCGCAGCTTTATTGTACAGAATACTGAACCCGTGGCAGTCGGATCCTTACCAGACCGGTGCAGAGTAACACCTGTTTCAGTAGTTTGTGAAATCCTTTAACTAACTTCAACACTGTTGATATACAGCTTGCAGACATCCATTGGATCTCTCAGTTTTGAATGAAGATGATGCCCTTCAGTGATGATGACGATGATGTGAGTACAACCAACTGCTCGATGCTGTAAATTGTCTCTTTGGGTCTTAAAATTCTTTTGGGTGGGCATTGATGACAGATAAGCCACAGAAATGTATCACTGCAGTAATGGACAACTGTCGGCCCAGTTAAAGTACATTACAATAATTTGTCTGAAATCACTAAATTCATGACATTTACCATTTATCATTATCTAAAATGTTCTATTGTCTTTTTTTTTTCCAGCTGTTAGTCTGGGTATTGAGGTCCGTCAGTCTCCCTCTGATCTCATAAGAAATCCTGGTGACAAAATGCAGATTTTCTGCAGCCACAATAAAACTGACTACAGAGTGATACTCTGGTACCAGCAGTCACCTGGAGACACAGCTATGAAACTCATTGGATATTTGAACTTCAAAACTGTCACAATGGAAGATAAATATAAAGATGGTTTCAGTCTCGTTGGAGATTTGGGTGGAGACGCAGCAAAGAATGGATATCTGCACATCCCAGATGCAGGAGTGAATTACAGTGCAGTTTACTACTGTGCAGCACGAGAAGCACAATGACAGAAATCCCCTCTGAACTGTACAAAAACTGCACACCATTTTTTTTCTGCAGGTGTTTTTTTAGAGGGGCTCCCAAAGCAGCTGCTATGTGGTTGCCTTTCAGTTTGATGCATTCGCAGCACACTTCAGTAACACTGTTTCTGTACACTTTAACTTGGTGTCTCACTTTAAAACGATTTATACATCCAGGAAGGCAATCTACAGCAGCAAGAATATGTGAAGCCACTCCCTCCTTCCACTTCATCAGTTACAGTGATGGTGTTTCTTCATCCTCTTCATTCCTCTTTAAACCTCACTCATCTCATTTGAGCCATGATTTGAGCCTTAACACAAGTATAGATGCTGAGACTTTTCTGACAGTATCAAAATCTGCAAAACTCTGTGAAACATAGTTTTATGAGGGTTTTTTTCCAAGGCTTTTAAACAAATCATCTGTGCTGTTAAAGGGATATGCCACCCCCAGGCCAAATTTAGTGTATCCCCGCATTCCCGAGACATAAAGGCTTGGTTTGTTCATGTCGGATTGGGAACTAGTTTCCAGTGCGGAAAACACAGCCGAAGCACACTCCCCACTACGTCATTGGAAATCCCCACCCCCAACTTCCTCAAACAAACCAGCGTGAAGCAGCCAGGGGGTAGGGATTCCCAATGACGTAGCGGGGAGTGTGCTTCGGCTGTGTTTTCCGCACTGGAAACTAGTTCCCAAACCGACATGAGCAAAACAAGCATTCCGTGTTGATTTACACAGTGAAATATTCTGATTGGCGACGCTGGCGACGCTAGCATGTATGTATTACGCGCAACCAAGCAGTGGTCAGTGCTGTGAGATTCGGACAATGCCTGGGTCGCCAGGAAAACGCTCCCACACACTTATTTATGTCTCGGGAATGCGGGGATACACTTAATTTGGCCTGGGGGTTGCATATCCCTTTAAAGGAGAAAATGTTCTGCCTTCAAATTTTTTGCTGCATGCCAGGTAATCATTTGAAAAAGTATTCCTTCTTTATCATGTGGATGTTTTTCTGATGCATTATCCTGATCTAAAGTTCTCTTTTGCTCTTGCTCCAGCTGTTCGTCTGGGTCAGGCACGGACTGAGCGGTCTGGCATCCGGGCACATGCCCGAAGGGCCGCGTCCCCGCAGTCACGGTCGGTCATCATGCTCCCTCGTCATCCTAAAAAGTTCCTTCTTACTGACCTTTCAATGGCACCTTTTCGCTATTTATACCACTGAAATCGCTATACATTACACACTGACGGTGGGACCTTGATGATGTGTTTTGTTATGGTTAATTTACATTACATTATTTTATTTTATCTGAATATATCTTCGTACAATGTAAAAATGTTTAAAATAAAAGAAATGTATATCTGTCTATGTTTTGTATGTGTTTGAGACAACTGGAGTAAAGCACTGCCTTGTGGGAATTTCATTTTCCCGGCTCCCGCCAAAAAAAAATAGAACGTAGAAGATTCAACATTCTGTAGCTTGTTGGTCAAAGTAAGAGATAAACGGGGATGGTAGATGTCGCGGATGGATTACTTACAACAATTTTAAAAAATGAATCGAGGACCAGGAGGAGGTATTAAACGACAGAAGGGGGGAGCGGAGAAAAAGATGGACAAATTGAACAGATTTGTCTCTGCAATCGCCAAGAAATACATTCACAATGGGATAGCAACTACACAAATATGGATATTAACAAGATGTGTTGCACAGACGCTACGAACAAGACAAGGTAGGGGCCGAAGGATTTCCACTAATCATTGTGTCCGCCGTGGCACTATTTTTTTTTTAATATTTCATCTCATCTCCTTCACGTAGGGTCTGTCTGTATTGTCACTCACTTTTCTAAATCAGTGTGTAGCCTACTGTCATAAGCTAGTCTGTGGCTAGTCTGGCTAACCTAAAGAGTAATACAAGGCACACTTTTCACGATGTGTAAACCTGTTTAGCTTGTGGTAACTTCCTGGTAATCTATGGCAGGGCTGTTGTAGTTGCTCTTATTCCTAACTTCATGACTTGGTAATGGGTTCTCGATTTGACGACTTGTCTTGCTGCCAATTTTACAATATCTCCATGTTGCTTTGTATTTAGCTCTGGACTGGTTAGCATAGAAGTTGGACTACCATAACAGTCTTGTCATGAAGTATTAGCTGGGTCTCTCTCGAGTGGACAGCGATCTAAAGAAGGGACTTTTGCATATAAACACAGGGTGCAGAAGCGAAGTGGACATCAAAAACAAGTGGACGATTGTGTGTGTGTGTGTGTGTGTCTGTCTGTGCGTGCGTGCGTGATGTTGTTTCTAGTTTGAAGCTTAATTTTGGTTTCTGAAACTTGAGTTTTGGATGTGGATGTGGTGTGCTGTCACCAATGTTTCTATTGAAGGTGCGCGTCACCATTTTTCTATATATCTGTGTGTTGCAAGTAATTACTACTGCGAATTGCCTCATCATTCCATCTTCTTTGCCTATTTATGTAGGAGGGGCGCCATTTTGAACTCCTCACAGGTTTCTGATCTTCTTGATCCTCAGGCACGCTCAGGATGGGAGATTGGACCGAAAAAAAAAAAAAAAGAGTTTCAGTGCAATCTGTTGGTTTCCTTAGCTAGGAAATTGTTTTTGAATTGGCTCTATATGAACGAATTGGATTATTTTATGAATAATTATGATTACAATTAATTGAATTCCAATTGGCTTGAATTGGACTTTATTATCTAAGTGCCTTGAGATGACATTTGTTGTATTTGGCGCTATATAAATAAAAATTAATTGAATTGAATTGATGTGATCCTTTTGCCTACAGCAATTTCGGTCTGTAAGTGTGTGGCTCACACTAACTCAGATGATCCTGTTGCTCGTGGCAATGCTAGAGCTGATGCTGCAGCTAAGCAGGCAGCTAACTCTTTTCCTGTTTTCACTTCCCTCTTTTTGCAAGCGGAAGACACGCCCACAGATTTCCATGCTTTGCAAAGTTTTGCTTCTGCAGATGAAAAACGCATTTGGTCCTCAGCGGGTGCAACTCATATGCACAAAAATACTGTCAGTCATGTATGGTTTGTGCTACACACAATGCAGGAAAAGCAATACACACTTCACAAGCTGCACATCCTCCGCCAGACAGACCTTTTGAACATTTAATGATGGACTTTGTTGAACTCACACCAGCTGAAGGAAAGAGATATGCACTCGTAGTAGTGGACATGTTTAGTAAATGGGTTGAAGTTTTTCCTGCAAAACATGCAAACAGTCATGCAGTAACTAAAGCACTGCTAACAGAAATCATTCCAAGGTGGGGCATTCCAGAGAAGATCAGCAGTGATAATGGCAGACACTTTGTAAACACAGCATTGACCGAGGTTGGTAAGTTCCTGGGAATAAGCTTGCGCACACATTGTGCTTATCATCCACAGAGCGGAGGTGCTGTGGAGAGAGAAAATGGTACTTTAAAGTCCAAGCTAGCCAAATGCTGTGAAGAAACGGGTCTGCCATGGACAAAAGCATTACCTATTGTGCTCACCTATATGAGGATGAGAATTAGAGCTCAAGTGAACCTCAGCCCATTTGAAGTTTTATTTGGCAGACCTCCTAACCTTGGAGTGGGACCTGTAACCAGACCCCTCCCCTCCACAACTGTTTGTGATGATGCAATGTTGTCTTACTGTCGAAACCTTTCCACTGTCCTCTCTCAAGTTTCACAGACAGTGAAAGCAGCACTTCCAGCCTCAGCGGACACACCCCTGCACCCACTCCAACCAGGTGATTGGATAGTGGTGACGGAATTTCGCAGGAAACACTGGAAGTCCAAACGCTGGCAAGGCCCGTTCCAGGTGCTACTGGTCACTCACACAGCTGTTAAAGTCGCAGAAAAAGCAACCTGGATTCACGCCAGTCAATTTAAGAAGGTGCCAGAACCAGTAGATGACTTCCACCCTGACATACATCAGCCTAACCAACTCGCCCTGAAGGACGAAGAAAAGAGTCAACAGTAAAAGCTGTACTCCACCGGTGTGTTAAGTGCTAGTAACCTCTGACACCGAAGATTGAGACATCCTCACCGAGACCTGCGATGAAGCGACGTGATCATCACACGTGTGAACAATGGCAGAAACTGTTTGTTGTTTGGACCCTGACATGTGTAATGTTACCATCCCTGTCACATGGGGAAGGAGTAGTACTCAGAATTCAGTAGCTTTTCATTGTATTTTTACTTATTGCCTATTTGATTCTCCCTCCATGTCTCATTATATTTTTAATGATACTTTGCATTCCACTCGCCCTGTCCCTGACATGTTTTGGCTGTGTGGCCGTCACAGTAAGCTACATTCCAGTTTGCCTGCCAATTGGACTGGTAGGTGTGCCCATGTGATGTTGGTATATAATGTCCGTATTGCTGTTGATCCTTTTGCTCCTCAACCCACCCGCTCAGTACGCAAACGCTCTATTCCTGGCAGTTTTGATGATCGTGTCTATGTTGATGCAATTGGAGTCCCCAGAGGTGTCCCTGACGAATACAAAGCCAGAAATCAGATAGCTGCTGGTTTTGAGTCCATTTTCTTATGGCCTACTATTAACAAAAATGTGGACTGGATCAATTATCTTTTTTATTACCAACAGCGTTTTATTAATTCCACTCGTGATGCTATTGAAGGACTAGCTGAACAGCTAGGCCCCACTTCTCTTATGGCTTGGCAAAACAGAATGGCTTTAGATATGTTGCTAGCTGAACGCGGAGGGGTGTGTGCTTTGATGGGTGATTCATGTTGCACTTTTATTTCTAATAATACGGCTCCGGATGGCTCTGTAACCAGAGCTCTGGATGGCCTCCGCTCCCTTAGAGAAGAACTGGCTTAAAACCTCCCTTACTGGTTGGCTTGATTCAATGTTTGGCAAATGGAAGACTCTTATTCTCTCCCTCCTCACAGGGTTAATTATTGGATTGTGTCTATTGGCTTTTTGTGGCTGTTGTATTATTCCCTGTGTGCGAGGCCTCATTGTGCGCGCCATTGATAAGTCTGTGTCTTACCAAATGATTCAACTGACTCAGCAAACTCCTTTGCTTTCAGGTTGTCCTTTTAGTGACTCTGATTTGGACATGGATGATGATGTTTCTGTTTAATTGTTGATGTTTTGATTGTTTATCATTGGACCCTTTATCACTATGATGCCTTCGTTTTAAACTCACGTTGTGTGTGAATGCAGGCTGATGTTTACTGATAAAGTTATTATTTTTCTTGCTTCTTTTGGGTTGATTAATATAATGGTATTATTTTAATCAAAAGGGTGGAGTGTAAGGGAAAAATTAATTCACATATACATTGTATGAGTGTTACTCTGTATCACCCGGTAATAACTCATTTAAGACACTTGTTTTTCTCTTTTCTCCCTCTTTCAATGAGGGTTTTGTGCTCTTATGATTTAACAACTTTAAGGAGTTTGACAGGGAAGATGTCACGGTACAGAGGCGCCTTGGCGGTAGAAAGGGAGGAAAGATAGATAACAAAGTCTTGAACATATCAAAGGAGTGACTACGTATTAACCTGTATATTAACTGACTTGTTTTCGTCTAAGAGTCAGAGCAACTCTGAACTCTGTTCTGTGTTGTTCTCTCTTGCAAGATATTATTAAAAGCATCTTATCTCCTCAGAAAATAACTGACTCTGTGCCTTACTAAATTTTCCACAACACAGCATAGAACGTACGACAACGACCAGCAGACGGCGCCAGACCCCGTGCCATTGTGATCCGGCTCCTCCGTTTCTTAGACACTGTCAAGATCATCGATGCTGCCCGGAGCAAAAGCTCACTACAATATGGCAATTCGACTATTATGATTTTCCGAGATATGTCTGCAGTCCTGTACAAAAAGAGGAAAGCCTTTGCGCCACTGAAAATAATCCTCAGGGAAAAGAACATCACTTTCAGACTGCTACATCCAAACACTTTTACCATGGATCTAGAGGGAGGAAGGCGCACATTCACATCACCGAAAGCGGCTGAAAATCATCTGAAGAAGTATCACCCAGACGTGCTGCCACGAGACTCCTCCAGCAAGCCGGATACCATGGGCTAATTATTACGATCTTGCTTCATGTTTCGGTGTCGCAACTTTCTTCACGGGAGTGAGGAAATAAAAGGAGCCACGCACAGACAGGATCCACTTTTGATGGCGAGGAAGCTCTTCTTTCTTTTTTTACCTGGGCGGACTTTTACCGTTTCGTTGCGCCTGCTTAGCACGGGCCGTCATTGACATTGACTGAGGACTTTTGTTTCTGCTCCGATTTAATTTAATTCTTCATCGTGGGATTATTGCTATATTGAGACAACGTTACTGTGCGTTGGTTTCTCTGACACTGGTACAGACGATGTGTCTGCGAGTCCACTATTATTTTATTTTTTTCCTGTGGACGCTGAGTGGAATTCTTCATTGGTTACATCATGGGCTCCAAATGTAAGTAATCTATTGTGATGCTTATATATGTGCCTGGAAGGATGTTTTTTTTTGTTTGTTTTGTTTCCTTTTTCTTTTCTCCTTAGATAACGAGAGTGGCAACATTATTACGGCAATGATTACTTTTTAACTACGAGGTTCGATGTTCCCTGTTCTACGTTATAACACCCTTAAAATGTGTCCTCGGTTTAATTGAGTGTAAATGTTTGTTGTAATCCTGGTTAAATTACTAGTATATTAGGCTAATAGACTATTTCAGTTGTAGAGAGGATTGGTACCATTTAATAATGCAGCAAATTGGGTTTCAGCTGCATTAAAAAAGCGTCAAGAAGAATGAGGGTTTGGCACTTCCTCAGTTGGGGAGGAAGATGGGTTAAAGGGGGGCGTAAAGGGTTTGGTTTATCCTTTTTTGTCTTTTTCTTTTCTTTTCTCACCTTTATATTTGCTTTTACTGTACACAACATGGAAATGTATGGGTTAGATGAGGCAGTGGCTTGGGATAATTACCCTAACTGGTTTTATTGCATCATTAACTTATGGAGAGAGTAGACAGGGGAAATGACATCTGTGGCTATTAGGTATTTGACATGGAACACTAATGGCATCAACAAACTGTCAAAACGTAAAAAAGTACTTAACTTTCTGAAAAACCACAAAATAGATATAGCTCTGCTACAGCAGACCCACTTAACAGATGCTGAACATGCCAAACTGACAACAGTGGCAGGGGCAGACATTTTATTCATCCTTTACATCCCAATCCAGAGGAGTTGCCACATTGATAAGTAAAAATGTCCCTCTGCAGGTGGATAATGTTGAGAATGACAAACAGATACTTGATACTTAAAGGCTCCATAGCAGGTGAACCTATTACTCTAGTTAATATTTATGGCCCAAACTATGATTGCCCTCAATTCTTTCAAAGACTGTTTTTCACACTTACATCTCCCTCTAATGAGCTCATTATAGGTGGCGATATGAACCTAGTTTTGGACCCATCCAAAGATCGTTCTTCTTTAAATCCCCATATTCTAACCCAAGCAGCCAAGGCACTCAAAAAGGAATTGGTAGACTTCAAGCTTGTGGATGTCTGGAGGGAAAGACATAAACTAATACGCGAGTACTCTTTCTACTCACATGCTCATAAAAGCTATTCCAGAATTGACATCTTTCTTGCTCATGCTGAAAGAATCCACCTTATATCTGCGTGCGAATATCTACCTATGACCCACTCAGATCATGCTCCTCTCATGCTGCTGGTGGCCCAGAGGAACATTGCTAATGGGAATAGACTATGGCGTTTCCCCACATACCTGCTCAATGATGCAGATTCTGTCAGAACCACTCTAGTCAAAACGAGACGAGAAACAGAGATAAGTTTCAGAAGCTTATTCTGAATGCATACAATTTGTGTTTGGTGGTATGGCTCTGTTCGGAGGAAGTTCCCGACTTTTCCATGAGCTCCATGGAAGCCAAGACAGGGAACAGCAGCATCCTCAGGTGGAGTGCCTTCCATTTGCTGTAAAGGCAACAAACTCCCTAGAACAGAGCAAGCAACAATGACAACAGTATGACATTGTTTGGCAATGAGAAGTCGGTGGAGCAGGGGAGGTGGTGGGTGCAAGCAGAAGCGAAAAGAGCAGTGACAGCAAACCAATTGGCAGTTTAAATGAAGCGCCCCAAATGCCAGCATCCAATTGCGAGCAGCAGCTGATTAACCATAGCGCAGTTGGTTTGTGGACAGCCATAAGGGTTGGGTCGGCATCAGCCAATAGGCAAAGGGCGCGTTGACTACGTGGTCAGCCAGAACTATCGCAGGTTGCTCCATTTCTGTCAGAACCACTCTAGTTAAAACGAGACGAGAAACAGAGATAAGTTTCAGAAGCTTATTCTGAATGCATACAATTAGTGTTTGGCGGTATGGCTCTGTTCGGAGGAAGTTCCCGACTTTTCCATGAGCTCCATGGAAGCCAAGACAGGGAATAGCAGCATCCTCAGGTGGAGTGCCTTCCATTTGCTGTAAAGGCAACAAACCCCCCAAACAGACCATACCGGAACGCAGACCAGCCAATTGGATTAGTTGGAACCAGGGTATCCTACAAACCCCAAAGCAAAATATTAGGCTACCAAACGTGTGTCACCATTATGATTAGTAGTAGTAGTATTACAAAAATAATTATTATTAACCGCGACTATGCTTGACGTTAAAAAGGTGGAACTGCCGTAGCCCTATATGAACACAGACTGAAATATGTTGCGAGTATTTAATTGGGGGAAGCATTGAAACTCAACCCCTTAGGTACACCATATAAAATATAGTCGGTCTCCACAGCAGCGACAGAGCTTTGCGGCAGGGCAAAGCAGAGCAAGATCCAAGCAAGGCAGAGCAAGATCCGATCCAAGAACAGCAAAACGAGATCCCAGCAAAGCAGAGCAAGATCCAAGCAAAGCAGAACAGGATCCAAGCAAAGCAAAGCAGAATCCAAGCAAAGCAGAATCCAAGCTCAACAGAAAAGACCTAAGTAAAGCAGAACAGAATCCAAGTAAAGCAGCACAAGATCTAGCAGAGCAGGATCCAAGACAGAACAGACCCTAGAACAGCAGAACGAGATCCAAGCAAAGCAGCAGTGTTTATCTACACAGATCAGCTCTTATATTCAGGGCCTATCAAAACGATGAGCCGAATTAATACAAGGAGAACATACATGAGCAATAATAATCACAGTGATCTACATGATGAGATTAATTCGATTATAGCTATAGTTGGGTTATGCTCCCTATTTGAGCAAGGGCAATACCCATCCCCGAACACATGGCGGCGAATGAACCAAACCACAGGCACAAAGCACACCACACCCCGGCACGACAGGTGGCGCCGCACCCATCAGACTGTAATGCATACATACCAATCAGCAGCGTGTAGCACCTGTTGGGGAGGTGAGGCGCGCGCTCCACCTTAGAAGCATCACCGCGAGGACCCACGGACCAATTAGGAGGATGGCTTGTAATCCAAATGCGCCGGCATGAGACCCGCGCCACACAGCTACAGTCACACAAAATCATGTGAAATCGGTGTAAAATAAGCCGCGTGTCTACCCGCGGCAGCCCTGCCACATTACAGGAGCCCGGCCGCGGCCTCGTCCTCGACTCTGCGCGCGGCGCGCTGTGGACAGCCCGCCCAGTGTCGCGTCTTGGCTCGGCTGGACTTGGGAAGGTTGGGTGTCCTCCACGGCGTCCATCTCAGCCGAATCTTCCGAGTCCTCCGGCAGACTCTCCGACTCCGCCGGCAGGCGGGGATCCATGCCGGACGACAGGGTAGGCAGCAGCAATAATAATACTAGCATCGGCGCGTATGCTGATCGGAGCTACGTCTAGCAAGCAGAAGCGAAAAGAGCAGTGACAGCAAACCAATTGGTAGTTTAAATGAAGCGCCCCAAATGCCAGCATCCAATTGCGAGCAGCAGCTGATTAACCATAGCGCAGTTGGTTTGTGGACAGCCATAAGGGTTGGGTCGGCGTCAGCCAATAGGCAAAGGGCGCGTTGACTACGTGGTCTGCCAGAACTATCGCAGGTTGCTCCATTTATGTGAAACTTATCAGAAATAACATTGATAGTTTTTTTAACATTAATAATGGGACTGCCTCGCCAACCATTGTATGGGAATCCTTAAAGGCTAATCTGAGAGGTGAGACTATAAGTTATGCATCATGGAAAAAAAAGCAGCATCTGCTTAAAACTGAAACACTTGAATCAGAGATTAGGAATCTTGAGAAAGAGCACTTTCAAACACAAAGCGAGATAACCTTTGACTTGCTAAACCACAAAAGGGTTGAATATGACATCCTAACCACTCAGGTGGTTGAAAATGCCATGGCTAGAACTAAACAACGTTATTATGAACACGGAGATAAAAGCGGTAAACTATTAGCCTGGCAGATCCGAAAAGAAGATAGCTCAAAATGTATCCCATCAGTTAAGATTAAAGATGGTACCACTGTAGTCCATGATCCTAAACTTATTAATGAGACCTTCAAGGACTTTTATCTGGACTTATATTCCTCTCATGATGTAGACACTAGTAAAATTAATGACTTTTTGAAGGGACTGGCCGTACCGGGACTGACTGCGGAAACACGGGATAATCTAGAGACTGACATCACCAAACAGGAAGTCTTAGAAGCAATAGGAAAGCTTTCAGGTGGAAAATCGCCAGGGCCGGACGGGTTCCCTATGGACTTCTACAAAGCTTTCACATCTAGTCTGATTACAGCGCTAATGGATATGTATAAGTGTAACAAGGGTTAATTTGACTTGTGTATAATTCCACAAAATTATTGTTTTAATTGTTTTTTATGACATTTATAAGATTAGTCAGGTGGAACTTTCGTTTTCGTTTACTGTTTCTGTACGTTCTTTTATGGGGGAGCAACTTTTGTGACAAAAGATACGGTCCCGCCAAAACTCTTCCTCTCTTTTGTGATGTTCGTGAGGAAAGGTGAGCTCCCATTTTGTCACTTATATTTGTCATTTTATTTTGTCTATGTTGCTCCATATTTCACTTATTTGTGCTATTGTTTGTGTCATTGTAATTGTGCTCTCTTTTGTGATGTTCGTGAGGAAAGGTTGGAGAATAAAAAAGACCTTCGAAAGAGCAGCAGTGTGGTCTCCATCTATTAACCATTAATAACACAACGCAGAGGTGTCATACCGGTTACATAAGCATGTGTAGCCCACCTATACCCATCTAAAGTGGGTAAGGGCTCCTGAGTTCGTAAAACCCATTAACTTACAACTAATAGTTCTAATAAACTTCTTTATACACTCTCGTGTTTAGACCTATGTCGAGTTTCACTCACCTTTGCGTAAGGACAATAGCTCTTTATGTTCTTTTCACCTAATAGTATGACTGAGAAGGAATAATAAACTCTGAATACACGGTAAAGGGAAATACATGCAATGAAATACCCAAACTCTATTCCTTATTCAAAATACTCCTCTATCAGAAATAATGAAACACACACACAGGAGAAAAGTTCAGACTTCAGGAACATATATTAAACACAGTAATAAATTCACAAGAATGCAACAATGTTTCAGTCTTTTGATTTCACAACAAATGCAAACTAAAGTGGGCCCACACTTCAATGTCCACCTAAGCCGGCATATAAGTAACTAAATAATCTCAGAAAATAAAACCCCACGTTGCAGGCCTGATATGCTGGTGAAGCGTGGAAATGTGATACCTTACTCCAAAAGGAAACCTTGAACCTCCTTGGAATTTCACCTGTCCTTAGTCCCAGCCAGAAAGAAGATGATGGTGCAGGATGTTGTCAGCTCCTCTACCAGTCTCTCGATCCACAGGAATCAACAGGCAGCAGAACAGTCCAGTGAAGATGGTTTTCCAGCACAGTCATATAGCTTTCAGTGTAAGCTCATATCTCTGCATAAAGTTTAACTCTGGAAGCTCCCACGACGGAAACCTTAGTTAAAATATTCTTCTGTTAGCCGATTTAGCTTTCAGTCCTCCATGTCCACTTTGTTAGCGAATAATAATGCATTAGCGAGCATTACATATAACTTTAAGACTACTGTACAGCAAATTCCGAGTTGAAATAATCACAGTAGCTTCAACAACAAGGTAGAGTTGATATCTGCACATAGACTGTCGAGTTGAAAGTCTAAAATATCAGCAAAACACCCGTTTTCTAATAACTTCGCCACGTGTTGTTAGCGCGGTTAATCTCTCTCATGCTATCGCTCACTTCCTGTTTCAGTTCTACTCTCCTCCCAGTTCCTGATCCTTGACCAATCACGGACTGGGAAATTAGTTTGGCTCTACATCATTTCCTCTTACATACATGGGCTCTTCAAACAAAATATAATGAAGATTACGTTTTTATAAACATATTTAAACTTCTTATACCGTAGTATATTAAGTACTTAAAGGCACACAACTTATTTATAACAGTTTTAACATATTTAAGACAACATTTTTTAACACAGTCTGAATTATTACTCTTTTCCTGAACTTAATTCAATACAAAATACTTTAATTTTGGACTGGGTTACACCCTCCCCCTCCAAACGTCTGGTGTCCTCAACAGACTTTTATGAACACACACGTAACTCAAAAATGGGAAGGGCAGTTTTAGCAAATAGTTTAACACTGTATTTTTATGACAACACCCCTATGAACAATAGTGATGGGTTTGTCACTAGCTTTACCAGGTTCATCATAAGTAAGTCTCACTACTGGTTTTATTGTACGCTTTGGTCTTGAATGTGCATTACTCATTCTGCTATTAGAGCTACTCGGACATGGCCTGTCATCTTCACTAGAGACAGGTCCAGGTTCAGATTCTGACTCCGTTTCTGGATCAACATCATCACAGTTTGACTCCTCCACTACAGGGCTTGCTCTATGTGAGAGGTCTTCATTCACTGCAATATGAACCTCAGTCTCCTCTGGTTCATGTCTGTTGCTGTGTCGTTGAAGTATTCCCTCAAGATATGTCCGGTATGGTCTGTGTGGTAATTCCCACTCCAAATCAGATGACTCAGTGGACTCTTCATACACCACTTGAACTGAATGATCATTTCTGTGTCTCTTAGACTTAGTTCCTCTTTGTGCTTTTTCTGGTAACTTTGTGTTCACCTCTGGAAGTTTATCCACTACTGGTAAACGCACATAGTCTCCTATTGGCAAGAGGTTGTCTCTGTGCAAAGTTTTAAACTTTCCCTTTCCATTTTGCGGCTTTACCTTATAGACAGGCAGATTTGGCATCTTCTCCACAACAACATAGGGAACATCACACCAGCGGTTCTCAAGCTTATGTTTCCCTTTTAAACCAAGATTTTTCAGCAACACTTTGTCACCAGGCTCTAGGTTGTGAAACCCAAGTCTTTTGTCATATGCTTTTTTATTACGCAGATGAACTTTGTTGGATGCTTCAGTTGCCATCTCATAAGCCTGTTGCAGGCTATCTTTCAACTTTGCAACATAAGAGGAATGCCCATGGTTCCCCTCTTCATTCAGAGGTGTCCCAAAGCATACATCCACTGGGAGTTTGGCTTCTCTCCCAAACATTAAGAAGTATGGAGAAAATCCAGTTGCATCACACTTAGTGCTATTATAAGCATGCACTAAGTGTACAACATGCTGGCTCCATTGCCTTTTCTTTTCTTGGTTCAATGTTCCAAGCATGGACAGCAAAGTCCTGTTAAATCTCTCTGGCTGTGGATCACCCTGTGGGTGATACGGGGTTGTGCGAGATTTTCTAATGCTCAACAGCGCCAACAGTTCCCTGATGAGTCGAGACTCAAAGTCTCTCCCCTGATCGGAGTGAATACGTGCTGGGAGTCCATAATGCACAAAATACTTCTCCACTAAAATCTTAGCAACTGTGAGAGCCTTTTGATTTTTAGTAGGGAAAGCCTGAGCATATCTGGTGAAATGGTCAGTGATTACTAACACGTTACTGATACCTTTGGAATCTGGTTCCATGGAAAGGAAATCAATACAAACAAGATCCATTGGCCCAGCACTAACTATCTGATTCAAAGGTGCTACTTTTGAACATGGAGTCTTTCTCAAAACACACTCTCCACAGTTTTTTATGTACTGCTCAACATCTGTGGACATTTTTGGCCAGAAAAACCTACTTCTGAGCATATCAGTAGTCCTTTCAACTCCTAGATGACCTAAATCATTGTGAAGGGATTTCAGCACAATTGTCCTGAACTTGGCAGGCAAGACAAGTTGGTGAGTTGTTTCTAATGACTGACTTGTACTCACACGATGTAACAGTCCATTTTCCATTTTTAACTTTCCAATCTCTCTTTTCATAGCCATCATTTCCGGACTGGATTTGAGGTCATCAGGCCATTCTCCACAGTTTAGTGCTTGGATGGTTGGTCCTACGAGAGAATCTTCACTTTGAGCTGTGATTAATTCTTGTCTTGACATTTGTCCTAGTGAGTGGAGCTGCAAACGTGTAGGATAAGCATATACGTCAGGGATGCACTCAGGAGAAGCTCCAAGCTGTTCTGCATATTTAGGGGATTCTGCAGAGTAACCATGGGTGTCAACTCTCTGACATACTGACTTTACTCCAGCTTGAGATATACTGTGCCACTCAGAATCTTTCTCTCCCGGCTCCATTCGCGACAATAAGTCAGCGTCAATGTTGTTTTTCCCCGGTCTGTAGATTATGTCGAAATCATAGGCTGATAAGTCCGACAGCCAGCGATGCCCAGTAGCATTAAGCTTTGCTGATGTGAGGACATAAGTTAGGGGATTGTTGTCCGTTTGTACAGTGAAGCGTGCTCCATAGAGATAATCGTGGAATTTCTCTACCACCGCCCACTTAAGAGACAGAAACTCCAACTGATGAATAGCGTAGTTCTTTTCCGAACAGCTTAACTTGCGGCTGGCAAACGCCACTGGTCTCAGTCCCTCCGGATACTCCTGATAAAGAACAGCGCCTAGGCCATTGAGACTGGCGTCTACATGCAATATGTAGGCTTTACTGGGGTCAGCGAAAGCCAAGACCGGGGCATTTGTGAGGCAGTGCTTTACTTTCTCAAATGAGTCAGTGCATGACTGATCCCACCTTCCTCCAAATGGCTCCCGCATCCAGATAAACCTTGCTTTGACCCTTTTTGGGTTTCCTCCCACGCTGTGTGGGTCCATATCCTTTAGTTAGGTCAGTCAATGGGCGAACGATGGAGGAATAATCCTGGATAAATCTCCGGTAGTACCCACAAAATCCTAAGAATGACCGCAGAGTCTTCAAATTAGTAGGCATTGGCCACGTGGTAACAGCTTCAATTTTTGCTGGATCAGCTGCAACACCCTCAGCAGACACTATATGACCTACATATTTAACCTTCGTCTGACAGAATTGACATTTATCCAGAGAAATCTTGAGCCCTACTTCCTGGAGTCTGTCAAGAACCTTTAGGAGTCTCTCCTCATGTTCTTCCAGAGTCTTTCCAAAGACAATAAGGTCATCAAGGTACACAAGTACTTGAAGGAGGTTCATGTCACCTACTGCTTTTTCCATCAAGCGTTGGAAAGTAGCAGGAGCTCCTGTAATACCCTGTGGCATCCTCTCAAACTGATAAAATCCTAGAGGGCAAATAAAAGCTGTTTTTTCTTTGTCCTCTTCTCTCATAGCTATCTGATAATAGCCACTCCTCAAGTCTAAGACTGAAAACCACTGACTACCTGAGAGGCAGTCGAGAGCTTCATCAATGCGGGGTGTGGTGTACTGATCGGGCACAGTTCGACGGTTAAGTGTCCGATAATCAATACACATCCTTACATCTCCATTCTTTTTTCTTACAATTACAATGGGAGATGCATACGGACTTTTAGACTCTTTAATGATACCTGCAGCTAGCAGTTTCTGTATATGACGGCGAACATCATCAATATCGGCAGGAGTGATGCGTCTGGAGCGCTCCCGAAATGGGCGGGGATCTGACAGTCTAATTGTGTGCTCCACCTCTTTAGCAAGTCCCACGTCCAGTTCATCAAGAGAAAAGACAGCTGCCCTTTCAGATAGCTTCTGACGAAGTCTATGCTTCCACGGTTCTGGCACGGGCGACTCTCCAAAGTTAATCAGACTTGCATCAAACCCTGTATTTACTGCATTTTGTGTGGAAACTGTTGTGACAACATCAGCAACACACAAGCAACCCACAACAGTGCCAGCTGGTACTGTTATGTCTTTCAGGGATTCATTCTGAAACAATAAGGTTAGCTGGTTCAGATCCACAGCATTACTTGGAATAACCATGGCTTGCAACAGCACACCAGCAGGAAGGGGATTTGCGGTTGAAGATTCCACCAACAAGATGTCAGCAGGAAGAGGCTTTTCTACTTCCACTTTGCAGGATGCTCTACATTTACCTCCAGCAGGAAATGTAAGGTCTCCAGGACCCTCCCATTTTATACAGCCGACCTCTTCATTCTCTTCTTCTAAATCCAAATTTCTTTCTACACTTTCAGGCTGAACGCTGTGTATTCCTAGTGTCTGAATATGCACTTCAGATGTTTCTTCACACAGCTGAGCCAAGCGTTTTGGAAGATTGGCTTTTGCATTGGTTCCAATTATGACAGGGGTCTGGTCTGGACCAGGTGGATCTGGACAAATCAGAGCTAAGACTGACAAAGTAGCTGGAGCTCCGGTCACCTTTTTAGGAAACTCCATATCTACTATCACATAGCCAAGATATGGATAGCTGGAATCACTCAAACCCCATATGTCTAGTTTACTGACGGGGTGAATCGGTGTGTCAGACAGGTACCTCCTGTACCAGGACTCAAAAATGATGCTGACCCGGGAACCACTATCTAGTAGGGCATCACATACATTGCCATTAATTTTTAAAGGTTCCAAGGATGGTGGTCCTATTAAGCCTTCTGGTAGCCCAACAGGTTGTAGGTTGCCCACTGCACTCTTCCTCACTGTACAACTGTTCTCCTCAACACTTTCATCAGTGGCAGGCAGTGGATTAGTAGTTTTAGCTTTTTTGAGTGCTTGAATAAGCTTCTGAATAACTTTATTTTGATTTTCAGGACTTCTGCATTTACCTGCCATGTGTCCACTTTCTCCACAGCGATAGCAAAAACGTTCCTCCACGTCAGAGCGTCTGTTAGGAGTGTGCACTGTCATTACAGCTGGTGGTGTTTCAGCCTGATGTTATACTTTGGACTTGACTTTTTGCTGTAGCTGTTTAACTTGTTTCTTTAGAGCCACAACTTCAGAGTCAAGACTCGTTTCTTTAACTCTTTCTCTGTCAGTGGAGCATGTTTCATGTTTATCTGCAGTATTTTGAAGGGGTTGTGAAGAAAGTGCAGCAAACATTGACTTTACTTCTTTTATCTCAGCCCTCAGACTCTGAATTTCAAAATGATTGTGGTCCACCTGAGGCTTGGGGTGGATAGTACGTACTGATGGATTTAATTTAGCCCGAGATGCTTCATACTCCTCTTCAGCACGAATTTCACGCAATAGTTCAAGAAAAGTTGGAGGGTTCTCTTTTCGTTCCCTCAATCTGAGCTGAATTAGCATTAGGTCTGAACCTACTGCGCCTTTAAGCAGCTGTTCAATCCGGGCTTTGTTCATGCTTGTAGCAGGAAGGCCATCTCTTTGCACTACTTTTGACAAGCAGCGTTCTAGTCTTCGCAAGAAATCTGACAGTTTTTCTCCAGACTGCTGTTGCAACAGTCTAAAAGCAAAGTATAAATCATCTCCTGACTCTGCCATCCCAAATGCACTATCAAGGGCTTCTAAGCACTTTTCAGGACTGATATCTGGATCAGAAAGGCGAACTGCTTTTATAACTTCTAATGCAGGGCCCTTTAAGCTCTCCATTATCCTCCGTCTTTTCTCTTTAGGGGAACATTCACTCACTTCCACCATCATGTATGCCTGCTCCAACCAATGATCAAATTGCTCCTCACCTGCAGGAGTAGGCACTATGCCTGAGAAGATACGTAGGCGGCGATTGTTGTATCTTTAATCATTATTGTTCACATTCAGATTTAGTTTAGATATTGTATGGATAGTATTTAAAGAACGGTTGTTTCTAGACCTGATTGATTAGTTCTTGTATGTGGTGTTGCATGTTTGGACTACAAGGGGGCGTTTCTTTGTTTGTATGTCAGTTGAGAACAGCTGAAGGTTCGAATTTAGAACGAGAAATAGGAGTGAGGAAAAAACAACGTATATTTAGAGTTGACTGTTTGTCGTTATTTTATTTGTCCTGTAATAGTCTTTTATTTGGATCAGTAAAAAACCCTAAAAAGACACCGAGAAGTACTGCTTCGTTTGTACGAGAAGCTGCAGCTAAGTTCCCACATTTTGGTGCCGAAACCCGGGATACGGGAGACTTAACGACTGAAGAAAGGAACCGTTAGCCGATAGCTGCAACTAACTGACCAACGGCAGGAACCGGGACAATATGGAGCGGCTACAGAGACTAAAACAAAGGCGAGGAGTTGTAAGAGCCTCAACGACAAAATTGCTGCGGGTTATTGAAGAGGAGACATCAAAGGACGATGTGAGTTGTGACCGCGTACGAGAGCTGCTGTCCATGTTATCGGTGAAGGAAGCGAATCTCCTGGAGATGGAAAAAGAGATCGAAGAGGAGATACCGATGGATGAACTGGAGGCGGACATCGTAAAGACGGTGGATTACCAGGACAACCTAATCCTCTGGAAAGCTCGAGCTACCAGACTGATTGAAAGAGAGGGAGCCGCCGCGGGCGAACAGATGTCACCGCGGCTGAGCGACGTGAGCGCCCCCTCGAGCAGAATGAGCAGACCATCGGTAAAGTTGCCCAAGTTGTACATAAACAAATATGACGGAGATATATCGATGTGGCAAGAATTCTGGGACCAGTTTCAGACAGCTATCCATGATAATATTGAGCTAAGCAAAACTGAGAAGCTTACTTACCTGAAGTCCTATTTGGTGGGTCCAGCAGCCAGAGCCATCGCGGGATTAAAGGCAACAGAGAGCAATTATGACGCCGCCATAAACATGCTCAAGGAGAGATTTGGAAGAAAGGACCTGATTGTGAGTGCACACATGTCTAAACTGTTGAGCTTGACCCCAGTTAAAAGATCCACAGACATTGGTGCTCTCAGAAGACTTTATGATGAATGTGAAATCCAGATCAGAGGCTTAGAGGCAATGGGAGTAGTGTCAGACACATATGGAGGATTGCTGTGCCCCATATTACTGCAGATGATCCCAGATGACCTTGCTCTTGCTTACACACGTGAAATAGGTTCAGACCATGAACTGAAGGTTCTAGAGCTCATTGTTTTTCTACAGCAGGAAATTGAAAGCAGAGAGCGTGCCATGCACCTGACAAAAGCAGGAAGTCACAACAAGGAATCACAGTCCCCTAACCAGCACAGATACAAACCTGATTCAGCAAGCGGAAGGTTCAAAAAGCCAAGTCTGCCATCAGCTGCCATGCTCTACACCAGCAGCTCACAGTTCCCGCCAGGATGTATATTCTGTGACAGCACAAGTCATAAATCTGAACTGTGTACAGACAACACACTTGACCTGCGAAAAGAAAAATTGAAGAAAATGGGACGGTGTTTCATATGCTTAGGACAGCGACACATGGCCAAATTCTGCAAATCCAAGGGAGTGTCATGTAGTGTGTGTGGACGGAGACACCACCCCACAATGTGTGACAAAGGCGAAACCAGTGAAATGCAGAGCAGCGCTCAAGAAACAACTGATGCTGTCATCTCATCTGTGACCCCACACACAGTTAAGACAAGCACAGCCAAGCAGAAAACGGTTCTCCTGCAAACAGTAACAGCATTGGCAGAGGGAACAAGGGGGAAGAAGAAGGTACGTTGTCTGATGGATGGAGGAAGTCAACGGAGCTTTATCCTGGAGAAGCAGGCAAGGGCATTAGGATTACCAGTTGTGAGAAAAGAGACTTTAAAGCTCCACACTTTTGGCAGTGACACCCCAGTAGCAACGGAACGAAATGTTGTGAAATTAATTCTGAAAAACATCTGTGACAAAGAGAAAACCCTTGATATTGAGGCTGTTGAAACACCACATGTTAGTTCTGCCATCATGCAGGTTCCAGGAGAGCAAATTCAGCAACAGTTAGAAAGAAGAGGACTGACATCAGCAGATGTCTCAGGCAGCACTGACCAGGAGCTGGAACTTTCTGTATTGATAGGTGCTGATGTCTACTGGAAGATGGTTTCTGGTAGAGTTGAAAGACTGTCAGACCCCTTAGTTGCCATAGAGACAATGTTTGGCTGGACAGTACAAGGCCCAGTGTCCATGTTAAGCATGAGTGAGACTTCATGCATGAAGATCTGCACTGAAGAGATCATGCAGGTTTCAAACCAGCTGCGTGCATTCTGGGAAATAGAGTCTCTGGGCATCTCCTGTAAGGGTGAAGAACGGGCAGCGGACACTGAGGCCCAAGAACACTTCAAAGGGTCAGTCAGCTACAAAGAAGGGCAATATGAGGTTAAGTTGCCATGGCATGAAGATAGAACAGAGCTTCCAGACAACCTGAGAGTTGCCCAAAAAAGATTTGAAGGTCTGAAAAGAAAACTGAAAGCTGATGTAACACTGTTCAAGAGATACAAGGATGTAATAGATGATTATCTTCAACAAGGAATATGTGAAGACGTCCCAGACAACAAGGTCACAGAAAACAACGTCAAATACTACTTACCTCACCATGCTGTGATAAGGGAGGACAAAGCAACAACCAAGCTGAGGGTCGTTTTTGATGCTTCTGCACATGAGAACGGCTGTCCATCTCTTAATGACTGTCTGCTAACTGGACCAAATCTGAACCCAGACCTACTCAACGTGCTTGTCAGGTTCAGGTTGCACCCCATTGCATTCATGGCAGATATCACAAAGGCGTTCCTACAGATATCAATCGCAGAAAAGGACAGAGATGTGTTGAGGTTTCTGTGGCTCACTGGTTGCCCTGATGCTAAGAACACAAACCTGCGTGTGCTGAGAATGACTCGTGTGGTGTTTGGTGTCTCATCAAGTCCATTTTTGCTGGCAGCCACAATCAGAAATCACCTAGAAAAATACCAAACAAGTCACACACAGGTCATTAACACTCTGAAAGACTCTCTGTATGTTGATGACTTTATTGCCAGCTCAAGCAGTGTTGAAGAGGCTTAAGCATTGACAACAAGTGCAAAGAAAATAATGTCTGACGCAAGCATGAACCTCTGTAAGTGGACTACAAATTCCCCTGAACTGAAGGCCAAGTGGCAGCAAAGTGACTTTGACTTCGCCATGGATCCTGATACAAGCGGCTGTGTGTTAAAGGTGCTAGGCCTTGTGTGGAGGCCAGAGACTGATGACTTTGTTTTTAACCTGAAGCACCTTATGGATATTTTTAAGGACAAGGAGAACACAAAGAGGAGTGTCCTGCGCTCTTCAGCTAAATTATTCGACCCTATGGGCTTTCTGACACCATTCACGATAAGAGTGAAATGTCTCTTCCAGGACATGTGGCAAAGAGGCATCAGCTGGGACGAGAAGCTGCCAGATGATCTTTCACAAGGCTGGCAGCAGTGGTGTATGGAACTACTTCAGCTCCATCACATTGTCATTCCCAGGTGGTATGGAACTGAGACACTGCAAAACAATCAAGTTCTTCATGTTTTCAGTGATGCAAGTGAAAAGGCATATGGTGCAGCAGCATATCTCCAAGGAAAGACAGCTGAGGGAGAGTCCATGACTAGACTGGTCATGTCCAAGTCCAGAGTTGCACCCATTAAGAAACTCACACTGCCACGCCTGGAACTAATGGGGGCTCTGATTGCTGCAAGAATGGCAAACAATCTGCTTCAAGCATTGGATATGCAGCCGAACCAAATCCGAATGTGGACAGACTCCATGATTGTGATTCACTGGATTTCCAGCTCACCACACAGATGGAAACAGTTTGTTGCCAACAGAGTGATGGAAATTCAGTCCCTGACCACACCAGAAACCTGGTCCCACTGTAGTGGAAAACTCAACCCAGCTGATCTCACTACAAGGGGCCAGTCAGTCACAAGGCTGAAGGAAGAGGAGCTTTGGTGGTCAGGGCCACAGTTTCTGAGTTCAGCAGTGCAGCAAGAGTTTCCTGACGAAGGGCTCTATGAAGAGGAGGTAAAGACTGAGCTTAGACCAAGTCATGTCACAGTCCAGCTCAACAGCATGGAACCAACATCAACAGATCCACTGTTAAAGCTGAAAAACTACAGCAAGTTAAAAACAGTTCTCAGAGTCACAGCATGGATTAAAAGATTCACACACAACTTACGTTCAAGTGAGAGGAAGCAAGGAGAGCTGACAGCCGAGGAGTTGGCTGAAGCTGAAAGATACTGGATTCTGGAAGCACAAAATCAAGGTTTCCAGAGGGAGAAATGTGAATTAAGAGCAGAAAAAGACATTCACAGAGGCTCGAGAATTAGAGACCTGAAGCCGTTTCTAGACGAGCACGGTTTGATCTGTCTGGGAGGAAGACTGCAACACTCAGACATGAGTTTCGGTGAGCGGCATCCATACATCCTGCCTTCAGACCACAGACTCTCTGAAATGTTGATCAGGCGCTGTCATGACCAAGTGATGCATTCAGGTATGAGAGATACTTTAATGCAACTAAGAGACAAATATTGGATTCCACGAGCCAGACAAATGACAAAGACAATAATTACAGCCTGCACTACTTGTAAAAGATTCAGAGTAAAGGCAATGCAGCAGACAACAGCACCCCTGCCAAGAGATCGGATTACAGAATCTCCTCCATTTGAGACTGTTGGGGTGGACTTTGCAGGCCCTCTGTATGTCAAGACTAAAAAAGACAAAGTGGAAAAGGCATATATAACACTTTTCACCTGTGCTGTGACACGTGCAGTCCACCTGGAGCTGGTGTCCGACATGTCGACAGAGACGTTCCTCCTGGCGTTCAAGAGATTCATATCCAGGCGAGGCCTCTGTAAGATTGTGTATTCAGATAATGCCCGAACCTTCAAACGAGCTGATCAAGACCTCAGAGAACTCTGGACGGCCATCAAGGAGCCTGAGCTCTTAAGGTATTTCACTGAAAAGGGAATCACATGGAAATATATTGCAGAACGAGCCGCCTGGTGGGGGGGGTTTTGGGAAAGACTGGTTAGATCAGTTAAGACATGTTTGAGGAAAGTGATGGGAAGGGCTTCACTGAGCTTTGAGGAGATGACATCTCTATTGGCAGAAGCAGAAGCAACAATAAACTCACGGCCACTCACCTTTGTCTATAATGAACCTGAAGAGCCTCAGCCCCTCACCCCAGCTCACTTTCTGATTGGAAGGAGACTCTGCTCCTTGCCACCCAAGCCTTTTCATGCTGCCAGTCACAAACCCCGTTCCAGTAGAGAGGAGCTAACACGGAGATGGAAATATCGCCAGCGCCTTCTCAACGACTTCTGGACCCGATGGAAAAGGGAGTACTTACTGGAGCTAAGATCTGCCCATACCAGTAAGAACTCACATTCTACCCTTCTCAAGGAGGGTGATCTGGTGCTCATTGGAGAGGACAGGACACCGCGCCAGATTTGGAAGACTGGGATAATCAGGGAACTCTTTCCAGGAAGAGATGGTCTTGTGAGATCTTGTGCTGTACGCACATCAGATGGGACAATATTAAGAAGACCAGTTCAACTGCTGTACCCCCTAGAGCTGACATGAAATGACATGACCTAGAGATGAACTGTCTTCATGGGGGGGAGGATGTTGTATCTTTAATCATTATTGTTCACATTCAGATTTAGTTTAGATATTGTATGGATAGTATTTAAAGAACGGTTGTTTCTAGACCTGATTGATTAGTTCTTGTATGTGGTGTTGCATGTTTGGACTACAAGGGGGCGTTTCTTTGTTTGTATGTCAGTTGAGAACAGCTGAAGGTTCGAATTTAGAACGAGAAATAGGAGTGAGGAAAAAACAACGTATATTTAGAGTTGACTGTTTGTCGTTATTTTATTTGTCCTGTAATAGTCTTTTATTTGGATCAGTAAAAAACCCTAAAAAGACACCGAGAAGTACTGCTTCGTTTGTACGAGAAGCTGCAGCTAAGTTCCCACAGCGATATCCTCCACTTTCCGTTGAAGGTTTAGTTGCCTTGTCCAGTAGATCACTCACAGCACGAATGAGGGACTCTGTGGATGAGGGAACTGGCTCTGGACCAGCGAGAAGAGCATGTACATCCTCTACAGTCTTTCCTTCTGCTTGTAAAAGAGCATTTAGTTTGACACTAAAGTCTTCCTCAGCACTTGAAGATTCTACAGTAGTGAATATAGGCCATACTGCCAACTCATCCAAAGTTAGTACTTCATTTGGCACATCTCCATTTGTTAGTTTCTCTCTGCACTCACAAAGCACTAATATTTGATCTGTTGATTCTTCCAACATTCTTCCCCTCACGCGCACACGCCCGAGACACTTTATCGTTTGCAATATCTCTTCTATTTGCGCAATTTCTGTACTTTCAGGGACTTTTGTCAACAACGCATGACTCTCATCTATGCCCTCTCCTCGGCACCAGTTCTTAAGTTTATTTGCAAAAATCTCGGTCTGCTGCATTTTCTCTTGCTTTTTCCTTTAACAATAACAGTCAGAAAAGTACTTTGAGCTAATGTATCAAGAAACTCAAGACACAGGATCCCAGCGGTGCCTCCATTTATGTAGCCCACCTATACCCATCTAAAGTGGGTAAGGGCTCCTGAGTTCGTAAAACCCATTAACTTACAACTAATAGTTCTAATAAACTTCTTTATACACTCTCGTGTTTAGACCTATGTCGAGTTTCACTCACCTTTGCGTAAGGACAATAGCTCTTTATGTTCTTTTCACCTAATAGTATGACTGAGAAGGAATAATAAACTCTGAACACACGGTAAAGGGAAATACATGCAATGAAATACCCAAACTCTATTCCTTATTCAAAATACTCCTCTATCAGAAATAATGAAACACACACACAGGAGAAAAGTTCAGACTTCAGGAACATATATTAAACACAGTAATAAATTCACAAGAATGCAACAATGTTTCAGTCTTTTGATTTCACAACAAATGCAAACTAAAGTGGGCCCACACTTCAATGTCCACCTAAGCCGGCATATAAGTAACTAAATAATCTCAGAAAATAAAACCCCACGTTGCAGGCCTGATATGCTGGTGAAGCGTGGAAATGTGATACCTTACTCCAAAAGGAAACCTTGAACCTCCTTGGAATTTCACCTGTCCTTAGTCCCAGCCAGAAAGAAGATGATGGTGCAGGATGTTGTCAGCTCCTCTACCAGTCTCTCGATCCACAGGAATCAACAGGCAGCAGAACAGTCCAGTGAAGATGGTTTTCCAGCACAGTCATATAGCTTTCAGTGTAAGCTCATATCTCTGCATAAAGTTTAACTCTGGAAGCTCCCACGACGGAAACCTTAGTTAAAATATTCTTCTGTTAGCCGATTTAGCTTTCAGTACTCCATGTCCACTTTGTTAGCAAATAATAATGCATTAGCGAGCATTACATATAACTTTAAGACTACTGTACAGCAAATTCCGAGTTGAAATAATCACAGTAGCTTCAACAACAAGGTAGAGTTGATATCTGCACATAGACTGTCGAGTTGAAAGTCTAAAATATCAGCAAAACACCCGTTTTCTAATAACTTCGCCACGTGTTGTTAGCGCGGTTAATCTCTCTCATGCTATCGCTCACTTCCTGTTTCAGTTCTACTCTCCTCCCAGTTCCTGATCCTTGACCAATCACGGACTGGGAAATTAGTTTGGCTCTACATCATTTCCTCTTACATACATGGGCTCTTCAAACAAAATATAATGAAGATTACGTTTTTATAAACATATTTAAACTTCTTATACCATAGTATTTTAAGTACTTAAAGGCACAAAACTTATTTATAACAGTTTTAACATATTTAAGACAACATTTTTTAACACAGTCTGAATTATTACTCTTTTCCTGAACTTAATTCAATACAAAATACTTTAATTTTGGACTGGGTTACACCTGCAATTGAAATTTATCAGTTACCTAAAACTTTAGAACAAGCTCTGATTACAGTTCTATTAAAACCAGGCAAAGACCCAAAACTCTGTGGATCTTATAGGCCTATTGCCCTCCTCTCATCAGAATATAATATCTTTACCAAGGTTATAGCCGCTAGACTGCAGAATGTGATACCTAGCCTTATAATTAAAGATCAGACTGGCTTCATTCAAAATCGCTTTTCCTCTGATAATATTCGAAGGTGTCTCAACATAATTCATTGTGCCAAAAAAATCAATACCTCTGTAGTTGCCCTTTCACTAGATGCCGAAAAGGCGTTTGATCGTGTAGAATGGCCCTTTCTTTTTGCAGTTTTACAAAAAATGAATTTTGGTCCGAATCTGATACGGATGATACAGATACTGTACCTCAATCCATCAGCTATGATTCGAACAAATTCTAACATCTCCTCTCTTTTCCCCTTGTCACGTGGTACACGTCAGGGTTGTCCCCTGTCCCCGCTTCTCTTTGCACTGGCAATTGAGCCTCTTGCACTAGCTATAAGAGCGCACCCTGTTATAGAAGGTGTCATGATTGAAAAGGAAAAACATGTAATTTCGTTATATGCTGATGATATAATGTTATACTTGACCAACATAGCGTCATCGCTCACTGCTCTTTGCACCCTACTAGATGAATATAGTTGCATCTCTGGATACAAAATAAACACAAGTAAGAGTGTGATAATGCCTCTTAATTCAACTGCCCAGGAATTATCAAAAGAAAATATCCCCTTTCGTTGGGAACTTCACAAGGTTTGTTATCTTGGTCTGCAAGTACCCAACCAACTAGACCACATTTTCTCCCTCAACTATGGCCCCCTGTTTAATGAAGTGGAAGCAGACTTGGACAGGTGGAAGTCTCTACCTATATCCCTAATTGGCAGAATAAATTGTATAAAAATGAATGTCCTACCCAAGTTTCTTTACCTTTTTCATGCACTGCCAACACCAATCCCCAAAAATTCTTTAAAAACTTGGTTAAACAGATTTCTAGATTCCTATGGAACAATAAAGTTCCCAGAGTTAAGCTCAAAACTTTGTGTCGTCCAACTGAGGAAGGAGGGCTGAACCTTCCTGACTTTCAGGTATACTATTGGGCTGCTCAAGCTAGGGCTATCTGGATATGGATTAAAAACTTAGAACATCCTCCGGCATGAAAACAAATCGAACAGTCTCATACAGCGGAAATGTTGTCAAGTATCCCATTCATCAACTGCTATCACAGGCAGAAATGCATAACGCAAAATCCAATGATAAAACATTCATCTAAAATATGGCATGAAATCAGAGTAAAGTTCCTAAGTGTCTGCATGATATACAGATTTACTCCATTCCATTTGAATCCTGTTTTACCCGGGGCATTGAGAGATGGCATTACTAGAGACTGGTATGATAGAGGTATATGTACATTTGGACATCTGTATGAGCACAATAATTAAAAATCCTTTGAACAATTGAGATCCTCTTTTGGACTCTCTTCAGCGCACTTTTTTAAATATCTACAGGTTAGAGATTATATTAGAGTACAACAGGGTGGGAAACTTACCCCTCTATAGGATTTCCAGATAGATACTATGATGTGAGAAAAACATAATTCTAAGGGTTTTCTGTCCTCATGAGCCTTACAGAAAGTAAAGTCCTTAATGCAAAGGTTAAATAGGAAATGGACATCGGCTATGCTTTCGAGGACTCTGAATGGAAGCTGATTTGTGATTGCTCTCAGTCTTTCTCCTATAATAGCCGGCACAACATTTTACAGTTTAACCTTATACACAGGGTTTACCTGACACCTCAACGCCTTCACAAAATAAGCAGTCGCTATTCATAATATTGTCCTAGATCTAAGACGGAAAAAGGGACTCTTCTACATATGTTCTGGACATGTAGTTGTCTGGAACAATACTGGAGGTCTATCTTAAACAATATTAAAGGAATTGTGGGGGTAGACATCCCAACCAACCCGAGACTGACGCTACTGGGGGATGTCTCAGTTTTGCCAATCAATGTGAGGGACAAAGTTCGCTTTATCAGACTGGCTCTAATTGCAGCTAATAAATGTATAGCCATTCGCTGGAAAAGTGGGGAGCCCCCTGGTGTTTCCTTGTGGCTTAAAGAGCTCTCATCATACTTACCCTCAGAAAAGATTATGTTTAATCTCAGGAAAAAAACTCTGCTTTTTGATAAATGCTGGGGAAGCTTTGTGACCTTTTTGCAAAATAACACTTCTCTTAATTGTGATGGCCATGTTTAGACCTAGCCACTTAAAGTATTTCATTATGTACAGGCTACTGCATAACTTATCCTGCAAGTATATCTATGTTGTGTACCTTTTCTTTTTTTTCTTTTAATAAATTTTTTTATTGTTTTTTTTGTTTGTTTTTTTTCCATTTTCCTTTTTAAACCTTAAATTGTATTTGTTTATAATTTAGCTTATGTATTTTTCTTGTTGTGACTATTATGGATGTGAATGCTGTTAAGTTGCAGTATTGTTTATACCGATTGTATGTGGGGGGGGTAAAATTTCAAATATCAATAAACATATTGTTAACAAAAAAAAAAAAATCAGCACCTGTGCACCATTGTTTTGAATTAGTTAATACAACTGAATTGTGTTTGTCTGTAGGCATAAAAACATGAAATTATAGTAGTTCAGTCTGGTCAGCATGAATGAATTTTGAAAAGTTAAAGTAAAGCTGTTATTTATCAGTTATCTGCTTTTACGACCATGTACCCGAAGTAATGCAAATATCTGAAGACTTAAATCATTCAGTTGCTTAAAGGGACACTATGTAATAAACGAAGTAATTTATTAGCTCAAATCAACATATTCATTCATAAATTAGTCCTCATTGGTGTAAAATTATCTCTGTAAAAAATCTCACTTATCCTCCTGAGTGAAGAATAACTTGTCTGTAGCGACAGACCGGGCAAGCTCTATGGAGGCTGCCATGTCCTTCCGGTCTATGAAAAACGACGAAGTGCCGAGAGAGACATAAAGCACTTCGAATCGCGTTTTCCCCAACACCAGGCCTTTTTTTTTTTTTTTTTAGTGCACGTTCCTGGAGATACTGCAATAGTAGGTCGATGCGTGGAGTGGACGGAGCAAGCCCCTATTCCATCTCCCTGTTCCAAAAATCAATTTAATATATGGTTCCCGGGTAGGGGACGTATCCCCAACGCCAGGCCTGGAAGCGGAAATGACATCATTTTGACGTCACGTCCGCTACCGGCGCTAATGGTAAATAGATTTTATCTCGTAAATTATCCCACTAAGAATGCATTAATTGTTACCAAACTTCTGCCGTAGTACACATAGGCTCTTAACTCACAAAACGAGGCATTAGAAAGTTTGTAAGTTTACCGGGAGTTTATTTAAAAGAACACTTTCCAGATAGCAACTACACACTGCTGCTAACACTACCGCTGCGTCAACGTCACTTCCGGTAACTCCCGGAATATGATTTGCACACCAAAGGCTATGTCAACTTATGTTATCTGACATGTTATCTGTCATCTGTATTTATAGTGTTGTTGTATGTGTGTTATGTAATCCTTTGTACTGTGTGTCTTGATGTCTTTTTGTTTGTATGGACCTTGAGTCTGAAGCTATAGCTTCTTGAATCTTGACACATACCGCCTGCCGTAGTTCAAGAAGTTGCAACGCACATTTGAAAATGCGAGGCGCTAGAGAGCAAATTCATTCGACTTTGCAAAATAAAATTGCACCACTAGATGGGGGAAGAAATTATATAATGTCCCTTTAAGGGTTGTAGATGATCAGGAAGATTATGGAAAAATGCAGTTTACATTAACTATTGAAAGACAGCAGTGCAGTTTACTTCTGTGCTGCTCGTTGCCACAGTGGAACATATCACTGTTACTGATATCACTCAATACAAAATGTCATGAGCATTTTCCATGTGTGAATTACATCTGAGAGGCCCAAACATCAGTACAATTTCCATCCATTAGGTGACAGCATCAGACCTTCATGCTAATCTACAAACTGAGAGGAGGAACAACTGTGACATCACCCATCTGATGATTTCATGTATGTTTGGTGATGCTGTTGGAGGGTTGACTCAGAAAGAAGCTGGAAATAATCAGTATAACTGCTGATGCATTAAGGGAAATAAACTAAATTCTTCAACAGAACCAAACATCTGGGGCTTCATGTACAAAGACTTGCGTGGATTTCCTACTGAAACATGGCGTACGCTCAAACCCAAATGACCTCCAACGTCGGATGTATGAATCTGTGCGCACGCATCAATCCAAGCACATTTCGTTTGTACATCCCAATCAACGTGGAATTGAGCGCACATGTCGGCGCATCCGACTCCTCCCTGTCCACGCCCCTACTTAAATACGCAAATCATATTTAAATGAGCCCTGCACCTGCGATTCCCCTCTGTGTACGGTCAGAAAATAAAGAAAAAAGACTGAATAAGACGGGAAAAAAGAAGAACTTCACGGAAAGCGAGATGTCAGTGCTACTTTCTGAAGTGGAGGCGCGTAAAAATGTGTTTTTTGGCACGCTGTCCTCCGGCATAAGCAGCAAACGCAAGAGGAGTGGGTGGGAGAGCCTGAGGCTGTCAATGCTGGGGGGTCTGAGAAGCCTCACAAGCAGAGGTGAAGAAGAGTGGTCCCACATTAAGGTGGATGTGAAGCGGAGACTGGCTGCCCACAATTACACGAATAAAGTTACTCACCAAGAAGCCAACCATCACGCACAGTGCCACCTTGTAAGTATGTTCCCAACATGCTGTTACTCAGAATGTATGACTCCTGTGTTGAACCAGGCCACCTCACCAAATTGTTGGTTAATTGCATTTACGCATCACATATGATCTATACATCGATCGAATAAAAAGGTTTCCTGTTAACATACAAATTCATCATGTGATGGCGCTTTTATAGCAATGTGTGTGCTGTCGATAGCTCCGATTACAAAACCGGCTCTCACTTCAAATTGAGCTTTAATGTTGGCCTGTTCAACTGCATTGTAGGAATTTGATATACGTGGCTGAGATGCGGATAATTCTGTCCCACGCGGCTGGCATGGCTCGGCTCAGGGTAGACTGGCACAGTCCCAATCGGTCGGCCGGCTCCCTCTGGAATGCCCCGGTTGCTATGGGAACCCCAGTGTGCACAACACCTGTGAGCACAGGCAGCGCATGGCCAGTGTTGCAAAAAAAAAAATCACAAGAAGTCGCTATTGGCTCTCTGAAAAGTCGCTAGAAGTCGCTAGATTGCGTCATGACGTCATAAGTGACGTAACCACGCCCATATTATATATTTTCGCTCCTACCCGAGCCGAAATCAGCCGGCCTGAAGCTGATTTCAGCTCTAAACTCTGTAAACTTTAGAAACATTTGAAACTTTTCAGGCCAGAAAGTAGTCGTTTAGATCCCCAACGTGTTAAAAACCTGACAAAATACCGGCTATTTACAATTTTGTTCCGACGAATTCGGCGCTACTAAAGCTAGCCGCAGTGAGCAACGCACTTCCGGTTATTTTGACAAAATAAAATACCCGTTGCCTTTTATCATAGGGAAAGCCATTACGATAAAAAGATGCTTTTGTTTTGAAAACAGGAAGTGAACCTACCCTCGTTGTAGCTAGCTTGAAACTGCCGTTTTGACAGGAAATGACGGTATGCCGGGTTGCCGCCGTCCTGCAGTGCTTCTGTCTCGGCTTGTATGGTGTCGCGGGGCAACTGATTTGTCACTCACAAAACAAGTTAAATTGTCGCTAGATTCAGCCAGATTGAGCCCGAAAGTCGCTAAGTCGCTAGATTATTTTTTTTGTCGCCAGAGATGGCCAAAAGTCGCTAAATCTAGCGACAAAGTCGCTAAATTGGCAACACTGCGCATGGCTCGCTGTGTTAAGCTCCAACGCCGGCCGCAGCTCGCACAGTTCCAGGAGGATTTCCCTCAAAACGGCTAATGAGTCAGTCGCCATCTTGTGCCAGTAAATCCTCTCTGTTTAGTGAACACACGCTCTCTTCGAATTGCACCATTTGCAAAGTCTTCCATCCATCCATCCATCATCTTCCGCTGGTCTGGGGATCGGGTCGCGGGGGCAGCAGCTTGAGCAAAGAGACCCAGACGTCCCTGTCCCCGGCCACTTCCTCCAGCTCTTCCGGGGGGACCCCGAGGCGTTCCCAGGCCAGCCGAGAAACATAGTCTCTCCAACGTGTCCTGGGTCTTCCCCGGGGCCTCCTCCCAGTGGGACGGGCCCGGAACACCTCACCGGGGAGGCGTCCAGGAGGCATTCTCACTAGATGCCCGAGCCACCTCATCTGACTCCTCTCGATGCGGAGGAGCAGCGGTTCTACTCCGAGCCCCTCCCGGATGACCGAGCTTCTCACCCTATCTCTAAGGGAGAGCCCAGACACCCTGCGGAGGAAACTCATTTCGGCCGCTTGTATTCGCGATCTCGTTCTTTCGGTCACTACCCACAGCTCGTGACCATAGGTGAGGATAGGAACATAGATTGACCGGTAAATCGAGAGCTTCGCCTTCTGGCTCAGCTCCTTCTTCACCACGACGGGCCGGTGCAGAGCCCGCATCACTGCAGACGCCGCACCGATCCGTCTGTCAATCTCCTGCTCCATTCGTCCCTCACTCGTGAACAAGACCCCGAGATACTTGAACTCCTCCACTTGGGGAAGGATCTCATTCCCGACCCGGAGAGAGCATTCCAAAGGCAAAGTCTTCTAATACTGCTAAAGCAGCCATTGTTTTTAATGGTGTGCATTGCAGCACTTTGCGCTGCTTTTATATCCACTCGTGTAATTGCAGACACATGAGTGTGTTAATTGTATATCAGTATTAATTGTTCATGTATCTCAAATGTGCACATCACTGTCTGAGGACTAATTGTTTTCACATTTATTTATTATAACAGTTTTCCAACATCACCTTAGGTGTCGCCAAAGAATCAACAGCTGCAGAAACGTGCGTACGCCAGCCCTGAAGCTGCCGTGAGGCACCGCACATTTCCACGGTCTTTTTGTTCTTGATACATCTGATCGTTGACATTTGTACATGAGGCCCCTGATGTTTTGTTAAACTGCTGCCATTTTGTACGTGAAGAAGAAATGCAGCGTTTCTCTGAGATCAATTCGGATGGCTGAACATGCGAGCCCTGAAGAGATGGCTGGGACCCTGCAGCATTAAGCCTGATTTATGGTCGTCCGGGAAAGGCTACGGAGAGCCATGGAGAGCCCTCTCCGTCGACGGAGACGCTCTCCGTTGCTTGCGTGCGTACGCCCACTTTTAATATGGGTTGTCCAACAGAAAATGGTGAGAATATAGAGGGGGATGGACACTATATAACGCTGTTTTCACGTAGTTGTTAGCTGCTCACTGGTGTGAACTATGAACCTGAACGAGTGTGTACAAGTATAGCAGATTTTCAGCTTCCCACATGAGAAGCCTGGACAGAAATGTTTATTTTGATTTAAAAACCTTGTGGAGGGGGGCGTGGTGCATCAGGTGCAGAGGAGAGGTGGAGAGGTGGGAAGAGCTCAGAGGACAGTGGGAGGGGAGATGATTGGCACACCTGTACATCGCACTGCACGAAAAGAGGGATTTGTGTCACTGTGGACGGCAGTGAACATCCGCGAATTTGCCTAATTTTCGGACGCACCTGGGCGCTTGCAGGCAGACAAACTTTAAGTTTGTTGAGCGAGAAAATCGTCGGAAACGAACCCGACTCGCGGCGGGCTCTCACAGCGGGGTGCTAATGGCTCAGCGATTAGCACCCCGCTGTGAGAGTGCCTGGACCTCTCACTGGCCTCGCTGGTATTGGACGAAAAAGGCACGTGATTACATAAAAAAGCTCCTGTAAAGCTGTCCGCCCATTGGCCAATAAGGTTAATATATGCATACTTTATATGGGCATATCACTCAGCAATTATGATTAATAATTGTGATTATGATTACTAATATTCCTGGGATGTTTGTGTACTTCATATATTCACGTCATTCTTATAAGCTGCACTATGACTAGGCTATGAATGCAGGCATGAATGACGTGAATCTATTGAGGAAATGAAAAAGGAAACTTTTTTTTTTTAAAGCGCTTTTATTGCCACACCACACAATGTACATAGCTTACATTGTAATAAGAACCATATTGATAATAAAGAATTGAAAACTATATACACACACACTGCTGTAGCCTACAATATACAAAATAAGCCTAAACGCCGCCGTTTGGAATCCGCATTACTCCGGTCCCTGCAGGGTCTGCGGGAGTTGTCAGACGTCCTCATCCTGGATCAGAAGCTGGCTTCTGGGAGCTGTTGGAATAACCAATAAATAATCAAAACATAGTCTATCCATGCACAGCATATTGACAACTTGTCTATAAAGTAACGAAAGTCATATTGACAGCGTATGTTCTTACTCTCTTTCACTCTTCTGTGGTGAGACTGTGAGTATTTCGGGTTGGCTTCAAGACCTGTAGCACAGCACACAGGTCCGTCACGCAGCTGAAAAAACAAACAAGAGGAATGAATAAAATGACCAGTGCTTAAAAGTATCAGTGCCAGCCGTGGTAAAAGTCAGCGCCGCTCACCCTCGATAGTGTCCCCGTCTACCTCTCTGAAGTTCGGACTGTTTGCCACCGCCTCCTTCAAGCGACTCGTTACATCCATATTGTGAGGTGACAGTAGCCTGTAAAAACAATAGGCCTATGGTTAATAAAAAAAACTGCATTGACGTAACGTAACATTGGGTCCAACTCAACTAGATATTGGGAGAACATTCACTTATTCTTACCCTTGACCTGGATTATAATGCCACGTTGAGTTATGCAGGAGGCGAACTGCTTCCTATAAATTGAAAACACGAAATTAATTTTTTTAAATAAAGCAACTCACACTGGTTTTCACGTGATGGACACAATTAAGTTGAGTTTAGCCTAAAGCCACAGTCAATAACCTACTCTTACCGCGATTTTCGGATTCTGTATCCGCCTTCTCTTGGGGGTGCGCTCTTCAACTTCTCTGGAATGTAACTCCAGTCCGTTCTCGACGGCCATCTTGCCTCCAACCTAGCGAATCTCTGGTCGATTCCCTCCAGATCCCTCTCCACGACCGTATCCACAGTGCTGGCCACCATACGAGACATCCCGGTCATAGCATTCAACAGGACTTTCATTTGATCTGCCTGTAAGCAAGTGAGTAAGTAAGTTTAATATGCAGCACATTTAAAACCAGCGAGAACTGTCCCAAGTGCTGTACAGTGTCAACAAGACTAAAATTAAACAATCAAATGGTCATGTGCAAGTAGAAAAAAACACACAAACCTGTAGACCCGCAGAGAGTTGCTGGGGAGTTGAAAGCAAGTCGTCTTCCAGCCATTGTATTCCGCAAACCAGGGCAGTTTTCACAGCACGGGACCTCAGCGATTTCTGTCTGCCTTTCTGCCGCCAGATCTGCTCCTTAAACTTTTTGTTTACACTGCACGACACAATGTTTCTCATACGTGATTGAACGAGAGCTTATGCGAGCCGTTAAGCTCCACCAATCATATGCGTATACGTCATTACACGGAATACTCGCGAGACAACCTCCCGTCCTTTTGCTATTTAATGTTGTCTGACCACAGCTGGCAATTTGCACTGTTTTGACACAAAAATGGACTCTGCAAGGACAAAGAAAAGACCTCGGCGATATTGTGACCATTGTGACACCGAATTAAGCCATACACAATAAAACACTGAGCGCACTACTGCACATTATGTATACAGGCCAGATTTCTATATTTTTATTTCTATATTTCTATTTTATTTAAGAAACCTTTTAGAATATTGCTGTTGCATGCTTATTTTATCTTTATCTTATCTTTATTATTATACATTTGGACATCCAGTGCGGGCAACAAAGAAAAGAATTTCATTGTTCAGGGAAACACGTTTCTAACTGCACATATGACAATAAACCTTTGAATCCTTGAATCCTTGAATTTTGCCCACAAAAAGCGGTATTACAAAAGAGGTGTTTGGGAGAAAAAAAAACAGATATGCATCACCTGTCACCAGCAGACAGCGTGCACCTCTTCTTTTTCAAGACAACACAGCAACAAACTTGGCTGGAGTTGGAGGTGATAGTGATGAACGTGTAGAAACAGGCCTGCCCACCCCCCACCTCACCTCACCCCACCCCACTTGAAAATGACTGTGGCAGCTCCTGACCTGATCACTGGCATTTACATATTAAAGGCTCTCCTAAGTAGGGGAGGGGAGGGGGGCATGGGGGAGCAGTTGCCAGGTCAATTTGCGACAACTTGGGCCAAGTTTTCACTTTTACCACCGCAAATGCAGGGGCTTAACGTATGCGGACATGTAAGGGGCCACATACATCCACAAATCCCTCTTTTCATGCAGTGTCGTCGGCTAATCATTCTCCCCTTTATCAGTAGCGTGCTGGTCCAGGCTGGGAGGGAGATGACGGAATCGAGACCCAGAGCCAGAGACGGAAGGACGCATGAACGAACGAGCACACAGAGAAGCTGGAGTTCATCTTCTGCCGTTCTGGCTATTCACCTCGATCAATACCAAATAAACGAGTATAAGTCAACCACGTCTCTGCTCATGTGTTGGGTGAACCCACGGTAGCAACGGAATTGTTACACTGGCGCCCAACTGATCCCAACACGGCAGAATGACAGAGCCGCAACAACCAGCGAACGTGTTGGCAGGAATGCTGAACGAGATCGCTAAGATGAGCCAGGACCAAGCCGCCGCGAACAGGCAGCACCTGGCAGCGCTGCACACGCAGGCAGAGAAGCAGACGCGGCTGCTCGAGGCGATGCTGTCCCAGGCGGGGACAAGCACACCGGGTCCCTCGTTTCCAGGAATGACTGTCCACAAAATGACAACTGAGGACGATCCGCAGTCATTCCTGGAAATGTTTGAGGCGACAGCGACGGCATGTGGCTGGCCCGCGGCGGAGTGGGCGGTACGGCTGCTGCCACTGCTGACAGGTGAGGCGCAGACGGCGGCGCTCTGCCTACCGGCCTCCAGCCGAGGGCGGTACCGGGACGTGAGGCGGGCTGTCCTGGATCGCCTCGGCTTCTCCACGAAGGACCACCGGCGGAGGTTCCGGGAGACGAAGCTGGGACCCAACGACCGCCCGTTCGTATACGCTCAGCAGCTGAAAGACGCTGCAACCAGGTGGCTGCAGCCTGGGGGGTCGGCGGGGGAGGAGCGGATGCTGGAGACGGTGGTGATGGAGCAGTTCACCGAGGGGCTCCAAGCGGCACCTCAGCCTGGGTGCGGTGCCATCGCCCAGCGGACCTGGCGACGGCCATCACGCTGGCGGAGGACCACCTGGCTGTCCACGCCCGTGACCAAGCGCCGGAGGTTCGGCCGACGCCGTTTGCCCGTCCCACACCGGCACCCCGCAGGAGGCCTCCACAGTCAACCGGTCCTCCGATCAGCACAGCCACCCGACCCACCCCGCTTCCCCGGTTTAACCAACTGCCTCTTTCTCTCCCGCCACAGGGCCAGCGCGCTGCGGACACTGTCCTCAGCCCACAGACGGTCCCTCAAGCGGCAGTGCAGGAGTGCTGGAGGTGCGGACGGCCCGGGCACTTTCGCCGGGAGTGCCCGCTCATGGAGGTCGGTCAGGTGATCCGGGTCGTCGGCCCTGCAGCACCCTCCGCCGGTCCGGGAGGGACGTACAGCGTTCCAGTAAGGATTCAGGGGGGTACACATCAGGCGATGGTGGACTCGGGCTGCATGCAGTCCATGGTTCACCAGAATCTGATTCGACCCGGGGCTTTGATAGAAGCGAGCTGGGTGGAGATTAAATGTGTGCATGGGGATATCCACAGATACCCTATTGCGTCAGTGGAAATTCGTTATAAGGGGAAAAAGCATAGTGTGAAGGCTGCGGTTAGCTCCCGCCTGGCGCACCCTCTTATTCTGGGTACTGATTGGCCGGGGTTTGATAAACTAGTGGGGCAGTGTGTGGGGGTGCGCTCACGACCAACAGGGTCATGGGATATGTGCGCTGTGCTCAGCGGTGACGCGAGGTTGTCCGACACTGATGACGGGGAGGGGGAACCGGCAGCGCCTCCTCAGGAGGCGCCGCAGGCTCCCGTGTTTGACTCCATGGAAGATTTTCCACTTGAACAGTCTCGTGATGATACTCTACGCTTTGCCTTTGACCAAGTGATACGAATTGATGGTCATATGGTGCGCCCTGACGCAGCGTTAACATATCCACACTTTTCATTAAAGAGGGACAGGTTGTACCGAGTGAGTCGTGACACTCAGACTGAGGAGATAATTACCCAGTTGCTGGTACCGAAAAGCCGCCGGGAAATGGTTTTCCAGGCGGCTCACTACAACCCAATGGCTGGGCATATGGGGTACGAAAAAACACTGAACCGGGTAATGGCCCGTTTCTATTGGCCTGGCAGTAGAGCGGACGTTCGCCGCTGGTGTGCGTCCTGCGCTGAATGCCAGTTGGTCAACCAACCGGCCATCCCGAGAGCGCCGTTGCGCCCGCTACCACTAATGGAGGTCCCGTTTGAACGGATCGGGATGGACCTCATGGGGCCATTTCACCGGAGCACACGTGGATACCGATTTGTGTTAGTCCTCGTGGATTATGCAACCCGATATCCAGAGGCAGTGCCGCTGCGCACCATCTTCGCAAAGAGTGTGGCGCAAGCACTGTTTCAGGTTATCTCCCGAGTCGGGATCCCGAAAGAGATCCTGACTGACCAAGGCACCCAGTTTATGTCACGAACACTGAGGGAACTTTACGGATTATTGGGCATCAAGTCTATTCAAACCAGTGTTTACCACCCGCAAACTGACGGCCTCGTCGAGCGCCTGAATAAGACTTTGAAGTCCATGATCCGTAAGTTTGTGCACGATGATAAGCCAAATTGGGATAAGTGGCTAGATCCTCTGCTGTTTGCAGTGCGTGAGGTTCCCCAGGCCTCCACAGGATTTTCTCCCTTTGAACTGCTATTTGGCAGGAAACCACGCGGGGTTTTGGACCTGGTAAAAGAAAGCTGGGAGGAAGGTCCGAGCCCCAGTAAAAATGAAGTTCAGTACGTCCTGGACCTGAGAGCAAAACTCCACACACTGGGTCAGTTATCACGTGAGAATTTGCTCCGGGCCCAGGAACGTCAGCAGCAGCTGTACAACAGAGGATCTAGGCTGAGACAATTTACACCGGGAGATAAAGTGCTTGTATTACTCCCATCTCATAACTCTAAATTACTCGCCAAGTGGCAAGGGCCCTTTGTGGTCACACGGCAAGTGGGTGACGTTGACTATGAGCTTGTGCGATCTGACAGGGGAGGTGCGACACAGATTTACCACCTCAACCTCCTTAAAGCATGGAGGGAGGCAGAGTCTGTTTCACTGGTGACGACAATTGCAGAGAGAGATGAGTTGGGGCCCGAGGTGCCAAAATCGACCAATCCCGCCTCGCTCCTTTGTGAGAACCACCTCTCTCCGTCACAGAAAGCAGATGTAGCCAAGTTGCAGCAACGTTACGCGGATGTGTTTCCCCCCCTGCCAGGACGCACAAGCCTTATTCAACACTACGTGGAGACTCACCCGGGCGTGACAGTGCGTTCACGACCCTATCGGTTGCCTGAACACAAAAGAAAAGTGGTACAGGCAGAATTGAAGGCCATGTTGGAAATGGGTGTGATAGAAGAGTCCAACAGTGCCTGGTGTAGTCCCATCGTTCTTGTAGTCAAGAAGGATGGGTCGATCCGGTTCTGTGTGGACTATCGCAAGGTGAATGACATTTCACGGTTTGATGCCTATCCTATGCCCCGGGTCGACGAGCTCCTGGATCGCCTTGGCACAGCTCGATTTTTTACGACGCTGGATTTAACCAAGGGGTACTGGCAGATTCCCCTATCTCCAGAGTCTAAGGAAAAATCGGCCTTCTCCACTCCGTACGGGTTGTACCAATTTGTTACACTTCCGTTCGGGTTGTTCGGGGCCCCAGCCACGTTCCAACGCCTCATGGACCGGGTGCTGCGGCCGCATGCTGCATATGCTGCCGCCTATCTGGATGACGTGATCATCCACAGCAACAGCTGGGCGGAGCATGTGCGGCAGGTGGCCGCGGTGCTCGAGTCACTGAGGCAGGCGGGGCTCACGGCCAACCCGAAGAAGTGTGCAGTTGGACGGAGGGAGGTACAGTATCTGGGGTACCACTTGGGCGGCGGGCAGGTGCGTCCACAGGTCGACAAGACAGCAGCGATTGCAGCCTGCCCGCGGCCCAAGACAAAAAAGGAGGTGAGGCGGTTTTTGGGGCTGGCTGGCTACTACCGGCGGTTTATTCCCAACTTCGCCGAGCTGACCAGCCCCTTGACCGACCTCACCCGAAAGGGTGCCTCAGATCCGGTCCAGTGGACGGAGCTGTGCCAGGTGTCGCTTGAGAGGGTAAAACAGACCCTCTGTGGGGAGCCTCTTCTTCACACTCCTAATTTCTCTCTCCCGTTTACTCTGCAGACTGATGCATCGAACAGAGGGCTGGGGGCCGTTCTGTCCCAGCAGGTGCGGGGTGTCGACCGCCCAGTGCTGTACATCAGCAGGAAGCTGTCCGAGAGGGAGGCCAGGTACAGCACGGGGGAGTAGGTTAGGCCGGACAGCTTCCCGGCCTAAGTCGGGCGGTGGAGGTATGTGGAGGGGGGCGTGGTGCATCAGGTGCAGAGGAGAGGTGGAGAGGTGGGAAGAGCTCAGAGGACAGTGGGAGGGGAGATGATTGGCACACCTGTACATCGTCGGCTAATCATTCTCCCCTTTATCAGTAGCGTGCTGGTCCAGGCTGGGAGGGAGATGACGGAATCGAGACCCAGAGCCAGAGACGGAAGGACGCATGAACGAACGAGCACACGGAGAAGCTGGAGTTCATCTTCTGCCGTTCTGGCTATTCACCTCGATCAATACCAAATAAACGAGTATAAGTCAACCACGTCTCTGCTCATGTGTTGGGTGAACCCACGGTAGCAACGGAATTGTTACAAACCTCTTTACTCCATGACCCTTTCTCTTAGTGCAGAATTAGAACCCCAGAATGTTCTAATTTATTCGCTGAGCCCCCTGTGACATCACACAGAACCCCCCTTAATGTACAGAATACGGAACCTGTGGCAGTCGGATCCTTACCAGACCGGTGCAGAGTAACACCTGTTTCAGTAGTTTGTGAAAGCCTTTAACTAACTTCAACACTGTTGATATACAGCTTGCAGACATCCATTGCATCTCTCAGTTTAGAATGAAGATGATGCCCTTCAGTGATGATGACATGATGTGAGTACAACCAACTGCTCGATGCTGTAAATTGTCTCTTTGGGTCTTAAAATTCTTTTGGGTGGGCATTGATGACAGATAAGCCACAGAAATGTATCACTGCAGTAATGGACAACTGTCAGCCCAGTTATAGTACATTACATTTGTCCTGAGTAAGCTGTAACTGTTGCATCTCAAAATATAATGTTCATTTAGAGAACTATCCAAAGGTGAGTATGAAGAAATGCTTTGAAACTTCATGCTCCCACTTAACTAGCTCTGAATTAATGACGAGTTATGTCCTCTGATAAGTATGTGAACTGTGTGGTAGTTTGATGAGAGTGTTGGTGGAACTGTAAGTGAGTCTAACAAACAGAAGTTTTATGAAATGCTGAATTATTTGCTTCTTTTTTACGGAACATACAGTCTCAGCAGTCAGTTCATGGCTCTGGACAAACAGAGGGCTCGCATGGAAGCCATCATTCGTCAAACAGACTCGCTGTGCTCATCGGGAGAAGCTGTTTTAAACAGACTGGGACTCTCCACCCAGCAAGAACCCATCCAAAGTCCTCATCCCCCGGCCTTCCATAAGCAAAGGCTCGGATCAGCTGCCCGCAGACGGAGGCTCAAACCACTCTCAGTTGCATCAACTTTGACACAGGATCCCACTTATCTGTAGCCCTGATAAGATGCCACTCATTCCCTCACCCTTCGTTCCATCACCGCCGCCCAAAAGAGGAGCATCCCGAATCCCTGTGTTGATTGCAAAACCAACTGGAGAAGGCAAGTTTTTCTGTAGACAAACTCATGAGTCCAAAACGGTAAAACTGACTAAAGTCAATGTTCACTGCTGAGCGTCAATCGACCTACTCCGCGTGTCGGAGATAAAGTCTTTCACTTCAGTACAAGCTGAAATAAAGGCTTGTAAAATACCTTATTAAAAACATACATGAATGTAATTCTGTTTAAAACTACAGATTTGCATAGAGCTTAAGTGAAAGTCCATATAACAATGACCATGTTACTTCCCTGAAAGCTCTGAAAGCTGAAATGGAGGCGGTCGAGGAGAGACTGAAATGCATTAAGCGCAGTTCAGTCGCCTGAGACCCCTAAAAAGAACCCTGCGGTGGCAGCAATCAGTCGAGCTCCACCTTTAAAACCCAGCCCACCTACAAAGAGAGCAACTCAGGACACAACCGTGCAGCCAAGAAAGACGACAATAAGGACCACCAAGATGAAAAGGGTCTTAACGCTCAAGATCGCAGAAGTGAAAGATCAGGAGAAGCTGCAGCCGCTGATTGATCCAGCAGCGAGTCTGTATCAGTGCTTCATGCTTCTCGCCTCAGACGACTGGTAAGACTTTACACGGTTAATGCATTTCTTCCTTAAAGCACCTGTAAGCTACGTACTCAGTCTGCCCCGTTCCCTTTCCTTTGGGCCAGAGAAAACACTAAGTTGGAAATGATCTGTAAACATCTGAGCTAGTGTCTGTTGATGTTTCAAAGACGAGCACCGTTTTCTAAGAGTATCATGTCAACACAGGAAGAAGAAGGTGGAAGCGCTGTGTTGCATCCGCGCCCTGGTCCAGCACCACCCAGACGTTCTGATGGTCAATTACATGAAGTTTGTCTGGTTGTGATGGAAGAGGTATTGAAGATATTTTCCTCTTTGTTTCTTATCACGCTGCACTTTGCTGTCAACATTTGTCTCCCAAATTTTACACTCCAACAAATCTGTGTTAGAGGTTCAACTACTGAGCACCCGTCTTCTCTCTTACTGTGTAGGTTAAAAACCTGCACTCGTGTGTGGCCTCTGCAGCCATAGACACCTTTGCATCCCTCTATGCTAACCTGCAGGACATGGACAATGAAGTGGAGAGAACAGGCCCTGTTTTACTACTGAGGATTGCACAAGCATGTGCAAATACCTTTGTGCAGCAGCAGGTCAACGTGGCACTGGCCTGGTACACAACTGCAGTCCAGGCCGAGTGCTGACTCTTCTTCTCAACACAGGACTGTGGTAAAGAAGCCATAATACACAATCAAAATCTTTGAATGAAGCACCCTTGGGTGGGCTGCCTAGGTTTTGTGCTCCATGGGGGTAGCTGGTTGCCCGGGTCTTGGGGCCCCTCTGACTGCTTCTGATCATCCCTGGGGGTGTGGTTGGGGCCCTCTTCACCCATTATTGAGCAATATTAATGTAAGACCTATGCCATGTATTTTGCTTGCCCATTCACCCTTTGACATGCTTATTATACAGTTGCTGTGTCATCTTGTGATTTTAATCATCAGCATGTTGATGATTAAAGTTATGTTTTCGTATACTTGCTGCTGGTGTTGTTGCTGTTTGTGTTTTTCTCAGTTTATCTTTTTGCATGGGCTCCTAATGGTTCTCTGCCTGGTTTCCCTACAGAGACTGGATGTCTTCTGTTATTTCTCTCTACAGATGTAGTAGCAGGTTGAAGTTTTATCTTGTTTTTCTTATACTATTGTTTTCTAATATTATTCCTTTGTGTCTGTGTCTCGTGTTTCTTTTCTTTGCTTTCTCCCTTTCCTTGTTCACCCTGTGAGGGAAGCAT